>NW_019525037.1:1036933-1064374 GCF_002814215.2 Seriola lalandi dorsalis
ACCCCCCCCCCCCCCCCCCCCCCCCCCCCTCTTTAATTATAACAGTGCACTGTCACACAGGTGTCACACAGGTGACACATGGTGAAGCCACTTTAACATGTGTTGGTTAACAGCACTAACACATGAAGTTTATGAATCTGAGCTCAGAGTAGTTCAGTTTTTATCTAAAGTACAAATGAAGAAATTATTCTAAGAAGAAAATAAAAGTTTAGTGATGATATTTATATTTAAATTCAAAGTAGGAGTGAGGAATTAGCTTGTTTGGGGCCCCCTGCTGGCCCCTGAGCTTGAAGCAGGAACTGAGAGCAACACACATTAGCTGCATCAGCTGAGGCTGCAGCACACACTGCACCGCCTGCAGAGGAAGAGGAAGGAGTGAAGGTGCAGCCTGCTGCTGTACCGAGGGTGCAGGGGGTCAGTGGAGAGACAGGCTCAGTGCTGCTGTGTGTTGCCCCTCAGTCTGTGGCTACACTGGAAATCCATTATTCATCATAACAAGTACAATTTAATTAACATTGCTACATTTCACACACACACACACACACACTCACACACTCACACACATAGGTCATATTGTGTAAAATGAACTGACGCTTCCTGGTTGGTGAGCTGAGCAGGTAAAACACCTGCATTGTGTGAAATGTAGCAATGTGCTGATTAGATGCTAACCTGGTGTAAAAGGTGTAGTGCTGCAGAGTCCAGCCTCAGAGGAGAACCAGGACCCAGAGTGCTGCTGTGTGGTGTTTCTGGTTCTGGATCAGGCTCAGACTGGACTTGGTACATTTCACCGGTCATCACCTGTGGCAGACACCAACACAGCCCTGCCCCCGTCAGTCTGACATAACTCACCAAACAGTTTACAAAGATTAACAAAGAGACAAACATGAATCAGAAATATTTAGTGTTTAGTGCAATTTATCCTCTAACACAGGCACTTAGTCCACACACACACACACACACACACACACACACACACACACACGCACACAAACACACACATACACTTGTTTGATGCCTCAAACACTTGAAAAAGAATTGATCTTATATGAAATCTTCCCTGAGAACAGACAGTGGCTGCTGCCACTCATCTCGTCGTTACTATAGTTACCTGTGTTTGTGTACTTGCATTATTTACACTAACTGAAGGAAAAGTATTGAACCTGCTACAGCTCCACAGCCTCACAGCTGCAGCTGCACTCGTTCTCCTTCAGTCTCTGGTCTGATGTGGACTCAGAGGTGTTTGGCTGAGTTCATCATCATGAGAGAGAACAGACCTGAACCACCAGGAGGGATCAGATCCCAGTGTGGACAGCATCTGCTCTCTCCCATGAGTCTCAGACAGAACTGAAACATCCATCATAGATCAGACATCAGGCAAAGAGCAGCTGTGAGGGATACCTGCAGGACACCTGCAGGACTAGACCTGTGGTACCAGACCTGTAGTACCCAGACTTGTGGTACCAGACCTGTTGTGACCACTCAGAATAAAAAAGATTGTGTGAGGAGCCACAGAGATTCTTCTCCTCAGATTCATTTATACTATTTGAAGAATTTTTGTGACATGAGAAAAAATTCAGTAAAAAACAGAGATTAGATCAAAGTCTGACAGAATGTTTCAGAAATATATTTCTTCTGCTTCTTTCTCCTCTCAATCATCTCCTGACCCCTGAGATTTAACTCACGACCCCCTGGGTCCCCGACCCTCAGACTGGGACCCTTCAGTGCAGGTTGTGTAGTGATGCCTTTAAAACTCTCGTAGATACTTGAAACATTGAGAATGATATTTCTATTTGACTTCAGGCCCCTCAGACCTTCACTCACTGACAGTATCTGAACTCGTCTCCGTCACCTGCTGCTCAGAGAGTGAAGTGATGTGAGTCAGTGGAGCTGTGGACATGTGTTGACTCAGTCACATGAACAGGTGAAGGTAGAGGCTGGTTACCTTGATGTCAGTGAACGCCTCGTCGGTGCTCCGGGTGGATGAATGAGTGGTCGACATGAAAACGTGTCTGTGCCAGTGTGCTGTGTCCTTCACCTTCCTCTGATGATGAGGAGGAGGTGACGTGTCAGCGTGTTGATGTCCTGTGTTGTTATTGGCTGCAGGTCCATAAACATTCATGAGGTGCAGCGTCTGCATCACAGCTGGATGTGAGTCTGAGCTCTGAGCTGTGTGACCTGCATCCAGTCAGAGCTGCTCGCTGAAGACAGAGCTCAGCTCAGATACTGATCTGCTGATGGTACGATCCAGAGCTCAGGACCTCCCTCTGATGGAAAAAAGAAATGGACACAGCACATCAAGAAGTTTAATTCAATAAAATAAAAAATAAAAAAAAGATGAATTATTAAACATAATTAAAATTCAGTTTTCAAAGACATTTAAAATCACAGCACTGTGCAGAAGTTTTAGGAGTTGGGGGTTTTAATTATTTCTCAGTGAACTTCATCCAGATTAAAGAGAAGAAATCTCAGGCTACGTCCACACTGATACGTGCTACTTTGAAAACTCCAGGATGTGTTCTAGTCTGGACGAGCTGAAACTGATGACACATGACTTGTGTCTCGCCTTCTGATTGGCTCTCATCAGCCTCAACTAACAGTTGTGAATACAACATGATAATGAATTACAAGTGTTACTGATCTTCTTGTTTTTGCTAGCAGCTGTTCAGTTAAATTCTGTATTTTAATGCTACATCTGTCTTAACTTCTTCTGCAGAGAAGATAATCTACTTCCTGTTTACACCGGCTCACACATGCCCAGTGGACGTCAATGGTCACGTCATATGTGTTTTCAGGTGTGTTAGTGTGGACAGAGATCGTTTTAGTTTTAAAATGGAAACGTATCAGTGTGGATGCAGACTAAATCAGACCAGTATTTGCTGCGACCTTCCTTTGGCTTTTAACCAGCACCACTTCTTCTCAGTACATCTGCTCACAGTTCTGCATGGTACTTTATGACTGGTTGTATTTGGACTCGTCCTGATGCTAGGTGACTCTTCGACCAATCAGATTCCTCCTGGTGATGATGATGATGATGATGATGATGAAGAGTCTCTATAACGTTTGCACAGTGCTGTTTATTTTCCAACATTGGCAGTAAAATGTCTAGTCAAAGATCCTGTCGTGATCTTTCATACATGGTATCTGCTACGTACAGGTACGTCTTACAGACTGGGCTCTGATTGGCTGGCCGGTGTCCAGAGATGGTTCAGTTTGAAGACAGATGAAAACAGCTTCTACCATCCTGTTACATCTGACACACAAAATACAACCTTCTTATTTTGTGTTGTGTTTATTGTGCGACTCACAGTATCATTGGATGATATGAAACTGCACGAGGTTCATACTGAGCTGTGATTAAATGATCGAATTATCTAATAATGCAACAGATAAATGTAATCATCTTTCAAATGTGGATACAAGCATCAAATTTGGTATGATTATTCCTACGGGGCCATTAATTTGAAAAATCCCAGTAGCCACTTCAGAAACATATATTTTACCACAGA
The DNA here is from genome assembly GCF_002814215.2 of Seriola lalandi dorsalis. NCBI lineage: Eukaryota > Metazoa > Chordata > Actinopteri > Carangiformes > Carangidae > Seriola > Seriola lalandi. Next base: position 1,040,440 of record NW_019525037.1, read on the forward strand.
ATTTTACCCACTGGATAAAATAATTTTGTAATGTCATCATATGTTTTAGACTATGAGGATGTCAAATTCTCAACTCTTACATTTCCTCAGAGCCTTATTTGTGCAATTTTCTAATGTGTAATGTGAAAAATTTTTATTCATTAATTTATATCATTTATTATGAACAATGAACCAAAAGTTCTGTAGGTTAATAGTCTCCTTGTTTACTTGTCTTAACATTAGCTCACTAGGCTTAGTCAGTAGCGCTAGGCTAGTTAGCGAGCATTTTTGTGAGTAATTTTTTTTTGTGAGTAATATTTTGTCAATTTTTTATTACAATGTACTAAATTTCACCATCTACATTGTTAAAATGTTTGAATTGACACATAGATTATTCATATGAGAAAATAGTGGATGAACTTATTGCAAAACATTTCCTTGCCAGAAATGGCGGCCAGCTACAATTTTTGAGTGGCTAACATGTTTTATCAAAGGAGTGATACTGAAGGAGGATTTTAGTTTAGTATTTGTATCCACATTTCAAAGATTTCGCTGAGAGATGCAGTTATCTGCTGAGCTAAAAGAGCAGAGTCAAAACTAAGCTCAGTATTGTCCTCTGAGCAGCTGAAGGTGTCTGAGTCCAACTCTGTATCTCAGTGAAGTGATGCTGTCAGCTCTGACTTCAGTGTCATGTTCACTGTGATGACACAATGTCTCATTTTGCATCTTATTATTTGGAGGAAATAATTCAGAGGATGTTGAGAAGACTCAACAGGGAAGAGGTTTGGACAGGTGGCAGCCACTCGTTGTGATGCGTTCAGGCGCATGAGAAGCACAGGACTGGCTGTGTTTGGTGTGTTGTTGAACTGTGATGGTTCAGTGAGTCGTTTTATTTTCATATAAATGATTAAAGTTCTATAAATCATCGTAGGAAGTATTGAAAGCACAAATAATTTAGAATTAGAATATATATGAAAATCTTTACACTGATCTGATTCAGCTCCAGAGTCTCAGACATGAAGATGAAGACCTGGTTTAAGTCTGAAGGTTTAACGGTCTTTTGTCCCTTCAGTTCCAAATATGACCCCAAAAGCACTTTAAAGAAAAGCTGCACTTTGTTCTGCTGCTTCGTGATCAGCTGATTAGAGGGAGCGTCTGTCCAGGCCTTTGGTGTGAAGAGACAATCATGGATCCCTGCTTAGAGAATCTGAGGAGCTGAACCTAGACCAGCTCCTGGTCTGAGTCTGTCTCACTGAGAGGACAGTTCAGCTCTGTGTGTGTGTGTGTATTGATGTAAACTGAGACTCTTAAGTCTCACTGACCTCTGTGAGATGAGCCCAGCGTAGACTGAAGTTGTCAGTGTTCAGACCAGGTCCTGTTGGGGGACAGGACCTGGTCTGAACACTGAACACTGACAGCTTCACAGATTTCATGAGACCAGTGATGAGTTCAGGATGAAGATGATCTTGGCTCCACAACCTTTCTTCTTCTTTTCTTCTTCTTCTTCTTCTTCTTCCCTTCTTCTTCCCTTCTTCTCCTTCTGTCCTGCTCCTGTCTTCTCTGTGGAGTCAGTGGTGGATCCTTATTAAAAAGCTGAGCAAGATTTTAATTATTTGTACAGAATCAGTGACCCTGATTTAAAAATATAACAAATTAACCTTCACTTTCATTCCTCCAACACACACACACACACACACACACACATATGTGTGTGTTTGCGTGTGTGTGTGTGTATATACAGTTGGTGTCAAACACACGACTGACAGAATCTTTTAAATTCATGTAGAAAACAAACATAAAAACTCTGAAACAGCTGAGAGCTGTTTTTTTTTTACAGACTGTTGAAGTGAAGCGAAGAAACCAGGAAGTGATGCTTCCTCAGCTCTATGTGACATCATCAACTTTACTGAATGAAACGTGGTAGAATCCAGATGTTTTCTGGAGCGTCCAGTCTCACACAGAGAACCCTTCCTGCTTCTAAGTTGACCTTCTGTTCTGTTCTGTGTTCACACAGTTTTTCTGTGTGCTCACTTTCACCTTCATCTCCACATGAAGTGGTTTTTAAAGTTGATATCTGGATAATAATTATTTGTGCCAAATTATAGACTTATCAACAGGAAATATTCTCGGTAAATTATTCAGAAACAATGGAGCCATTACTGATTATTTTCATGGCTCCAGATCCACCAGATGAGTCAGACAGCTGGTGGTGAATGTGGGCTGGTGGAGGTCAGGCTGCCTCACTGACAGAGAACAGCAGCTGTGGTCAGGTTCAGGCTCAAAACGGAGCTGAACTTCATTATTTTCTCTGTCACTTTCAAGAATCCTGACTCAAGGTTCACTGCCCAACTCTTTCTGGAGCTTTCAACCACATCCCACAGTCTTCTGTTGACCGGTCCTCCATCTGTTGAGGAAGACCGTGATATGAAGTTTAAATGACCTTTCACCTGCATCTCACGGTTGACTCAGTGAGACGCAGTTTAAAGCTGTGGAAAAAGCTAACACGTGGTTGACAGTTAACATTTTAGTTTTTTTATTTCCCCTGTCCGTCTGTTCACTCTGAGGTTTTAGATAACATCATGTCAGAGGTGTAGCTGAGAGCTGGTGTCAGGGCGTCAGAATCACAGTATGAAAGCACAACCAGAAGCAGTGTATTCCCGCCACAGTCTGACCACAGCTGCTGGAAAGAGGTTGTTGTGATAAACGTACAAACTGACGGTCTGCTCCTTTAAGTCTGGTACCAGCCGATAGGAAGCTACAGGAGGAAGCGGCAGGAGGAGGGCTACAGGATGTTGGACTCTGATGAACAACGTGATGAACTATTAACAAAGATCTAATGTTTCCAACCCTGACGCCTTAAAGCGCCTCCACAGCGACAGTGGAGGTGCCTGTTGATGCTTATTTTGACTCATGTGCTTTATATTATCAGATAGAAACGATTCAAAAAGAAAAGTCCACCAGTGGAAACAGAGAACAGTCAGTCAGATCTCCGGCAGAGAGGTGTGGCTCACCTGGACAAAGTGTACGTGTGTGTCTGTGCTTGTGCAGGTAGAGTGATGTGAGTGTGTGCATCCTGAAGAAGACGTCTGTTTGCTGTTTCGTTGCTCTTCTGTTCAGCATCAGAGTTTCAGAGTGGGAAATGTACATGTGTGGTCAAACCATTTAAAATGAACTGAAGTGAATAATGACAATGTGAACAGGTGTATATTTAGATAAATGTAATGTAATACATTGGTGTGTCCTATAGTCCTGTAGAGTAAGACTAAAAAACAAGGAGGTTCTGTACTCTAGCACTTTCTTTAACGTGTACTGTATTAGTTCATCTTCTACATGTAAAGTACTGTATGAATATTCATTACTTGCCTTGTAACGTTTGAATCAATGCTACGTTTAGAAATGGTAAACAAGAAAACAAAGTTTTTAGAGTGTATGCATGCCAATGGTCGGGTCCCAGTACAATAGGAAAACTATATGAAAAAATGGTGCTATGTTACATTATATAAAGGTGCTTCTATGGACCCCAGCTGAATGCATGCAGAGGAACTATCAAAGTAGAAAAAAGAGAAACTCGATGTCCGACAGCTGTTCTCAAATAGTGCTGCTTCCCAAAGATGTCGGAAATTTGGAAATTCCAACTTACTCTGTTAAAATGCGACGGCCCGCCACAGGAACCTGACACCATGTGTGAGCTCCTCCTCCAAACACACTCACTGACGCAGTGAGGGGACGTCGCATTTTAACCAGGACTAAGTTTCAGTGTCGTGTTCTTCCCTGTTCTTCACCCCTGGAACACAAGGAGGTGGTTCTCACTCAGCTGGGAATTTCTAACTAAAGACTGCAGAGGGAGAAATCCTGATCACAAACAGTCTAACTGTAAATATCATCCTCACTAGCCTCCTCAGCCCAACCAGAACCAGAGCCAGAACCAGGACCGGGCTGAGTCTGTCTGTGGCCCTGAGCCAGAACGACATGATCCAACAGTGTGCGAGACTGTATCAGCAGTCGGTCGTGTCTATTTACAGTTATACTGCCTTTGTGACAGAGGTCTAAAAGATCTAGAGACAATCTACTGACATCATTTTGTACTTACTTCTTCAGATGTTTATGTGTTAATAATAAGTTCTCATGTAGCAGAGTTAAAGGACAGCAAACATCACTACAGGTCAAAGGTCACAGTTGTTTGAGTTCGGAAACTTGTGCTGATTGTTGCTGGAAAAGAGTCTGGAAATGAAAATCTGTGTTTATTGGTTGTACTGGTCATCGTTCTCTTTCTGTTTTTCATTAAATGTTTTACAGGATTATCAGGTCTTCACTTCTCCTCCGTTCACACACTACACACATTAATACATATTCAAGCTTCATTTTAAATATGTCCTCAAACTATTCAAGTAAAGACAGGAGGAGGGAAACAGAGGAAACACGTCTGTGTCAGTGCTTCATATAATACAGGACTGTTAACAATCAGTCACACTCCAATTTCACTGGTATTTAATATGTGCAGTTACATTGAAGGTCTCCTAGCAGGGATCATCTGTATGCAGGAGCAGGGATGTCACAAGAAAAGTAAAGCATTTCATTCATTTCATATTTTAATAGGCATTAAGAATAGGAATTGTAAAAAGAAATTATAAATGATAGATTGCATCAATAAATACTTCAGATTTAAAAATGGATGAATAAAAACAGCATGAAACACTCACTAAATAAACCATTTATAAATAGATTAGATTAGAACGCATTTTAAAAATGGGAATACATACCTGGATTCCTTTTTCAATTTCCATTTCCTTTTTCCAGCAGCTTTTCTTTTTCCTACTAGCTAATCTATTATCTTAGTCATTTAGCTTCTCCTTCTCCACACACAAACACACACACACACACACACACACACACACACACACAATCACACACAATCACACACACAATCACAAACAAACACACAAAATGCGGATTAATCCACCGCTGAAAATAGTCCTAAATAAAGTAACTGTTTCCTCCTGTTTGAGTGATGTCTGATAAAAACTACAGTGAGCAGCTGTTTCAGGAAGTGACTGAGCCAATCAGGAAGCAGTGTTCTTGGAGGTGAGTGTCACATCAGAGTGCTGAGAGAAGGACCAGCACGTTATTATCTTTAGTCTATATGGGATTTGTTATGAATAAGACAAATATAGAACAACAGACTGATCATATATGTGTGTGTGTACACACACATATATGATCAGTATAATAATAACAATAATCTATTAATATCAAACAGAATACATAATTAGGGGCAATTTTCTCCTACATTTAATGTGCTCAATTTTGCTGAGTATACCTAATAACTTACTGGTCACTGTGTGTTCTCCAACATCACTGCTGATTCATCATTTCATAATTACTGTGAGATGAAGTGAAATACTATAAAGTGAGAAAACAGGCTTCTTATGAATGGACTGTCAACATGTAAAAGAACTCACAGTTTTATCAGCTACATGTGATCACAGCAGAACAAGGCTGTTTCCTACAGGCTGCAGTGGGATGGATGAGCACGGCCTCCACCACGCCCCCTGCTGGGATGACCACGTCATTTTCTTCATACAGTTTAAAAGGTTCATTCGTCTGATAACAAAGATCCAGGACTTCCCTTAATAATAACTCATCTATAACCATAAAGTTATTAGTAGAGGAGTGTATCTGTCCATCTTAATGTAGAGGATTCAATACAAATCAATGCACATGGTTTATACATAGACATACAAAAATCATACAGATATATGTAAAGACTAATTTCTATTATTAATATTAGATTAGATTAGATTTTTTATTCTTGATTCTATTTTTATTATTTTATCATTCATCTCAGATTTTATGTGCAGGAGCACAAAAAAAGTACTATAAAGTTGATTTGTTTGATTGATTAATGATTGAATAAAGACGACAACAGCTGTGGCAGGAGATGGGAGGAACATCATTGGCCCTCAGAAGAATGAAGTGTCATATTCTTTTTAAGGGAAAGGTTAAAGACAAACAGGAAAAACACAGGTTATATGAATAAGCTTCTGAATGGTGCAGTCCCAGTCTCTGTGCTGAGGCGAGTTATATTTATTATTTAAAAAAGAGCAAACAAACTGTTCATCTCTTCATTACAAATCAAAGTTTTGAATACATAGCCTGCAGTGTTTGCTCTACTCTGAACAAGAAGATTATCTCTCTGTGAGTGCCTGTATCTGTCAGCTTTGTTCAGATAGCAACGACCGAGCAGCTGTACTATTGCTGGATTGCTGACGAGGTGCTGAGTCCCAGCCCTGCCCCCAGACCTGTCCAGGTTCAGCTGGGCCCTCTCCTCTCCCGGAGCAGGTCTTATCAACAGGCTCTTGATCAGTATTATCAGCTGTGTTGGTGAGTACAGTGAAACCCAGCAGTCCTCACATAGAAAATATAAGATATATTTGCGTGAACTAAAATCAAATATAAAACTGACAGACTTTTTTTTTATGGAGGATTAATCACACTGAACCTGTGTGATGGCCTCGCACCTACACACCTGTCTCACCTGTCAGACTGCATACAACTGTTTCCCGCTCTCTCAAATTATTACAGTCTCAAGCTGACACACACTCATCACAGACAACACAACACAAAAACATGTTGGAGGCTTCAGCATCTGGGGAAAATGTTCAATAACCCGCCTGAGAATCCTCAGGTTTTTAGATTTCTTCAGTATTAAGTTCATTCAGTGACAATTGTCAGTACTGTACTGTACAGTATGAGACAGGAAGTCATAGTCACAAGATGGTAAATTATAATATAGCTTATAATATAATTTATATATTTGTGCTGACAGGGCGGTCTATCGATTACATTTGATCAGTTCCATTAGAGTGGTCAATATGATGATTTTATTCAGTACATCCTCTGTACATTAAACACACACATCCGGTCCAACAGGGGGGCGGTAGGGCGACTGAACTCTGTGCAGACCGTAGAAGAAGAACAGGCAGCCCGAGGAGCAGCAGAAGAAGAAGCAGACCTCCAGTGATGACAACAACACGAACACAACTGTTGTGTCATCAGGGGGTGCTCGTCTCTTCACCTTCCCTGCTGTCTGACTCTTCAGTCGACCGTTAATTTGTCTAACTGTCGCGTTCCTCTGCGGTCCTCCGCGGACGAGTCGTAAAGTGTCTTGACGTCTGGTCGTAAGTCCTGCTCGTTGGAGGGAACTTCTGCTGACACAGCAGACCTGAGATGAGCTGAAGACCCGGGAAGGGTCGTCACGTCAGACCGGTACGGTTCACTGACAGCAGGCCCCGGGTCTGGTCCGAGAGGGGGGGGTTCACTGACAGTTCGCCAACCTACGGTGAAGCGGGAACAGGGAGACAGACAGCCACCGCCCGGTAAGACTCACAACATGTTGTGCTGAAGTTAGCTGAATCTGGACTGCAGACTCAGCACTTTGTTTCCTCTGAATTCCGATTCATAGGAACTAGTTTAAGTAGAGGAGAGGACGGTCTCTGTGACTGAGACCTCATGGTTCAGGTGGAGACTCAGACCTTTCACAAACGTTGTGTGGTTTGTCAGTTTGTACTGAGGTGTGTTGGTGTGGTCACGTGCCACCTGAGTGCGTAGTTGTCAGTCTGATGGAGGCAGGTATGAGGAAGAAGACGCTTGACTGTGTGTGTGTTGTGTGTGTCTGTGTTGTTTGTGTGTCAGAGAGTCCTCAGACCACTTCATGTCACTGCAGGCACAGAGCAGGACTCAGGGTATGGGTCTGAACCTGGGTACCCCTAATCCTCACAGCTGGATGATGGTCCTGACCTTTGACCTATGGAGCAGGTTTAGTTCAGTTTGTTTATGTGCAGTGAGTCAGACAACATTGACACAAATACCTAAACTGAACAACAACAAATAAACTTTAATGACTGAAAAATTAAGTAAACTCACCTGACAGTTAACAGAGGAGACCTTTGTCATATTATAGACTCAGAATTCTTCTTCTTATTTTTCAACATGACATCAATGATAAAGATAAAAATAATGGTGAGTTTATTTGTGTAAAACATCTGATAAATGTCCATGTTTGACATTGACATCTATGGTTTGAGATTAGAACACTTGTTTTTATTAACATGACGAGTTGTCGACCTCTCTCTCTCTCTGTGTGTGTGTGTGTGTGTGTGTGTGTGTGTGTGTGTGTGTGTGTGTGTGTGTGTGTGTGTGTGTGGAGTTGCTGACACACACAGTGAAACAGGAAGCAGAGGAGGAAAACACCACCGTACATGAGAGTAAAACATGCCAGAGAATGAACTGAACTGAAACCAGTGCACATACTGTATCTTGCATGTGGGCTACACGTTGCTTAAAATGTGAACAGGTGTTTTTTTAATAATAATGATAATTATCTTTTAAAAATTTTAAATGATAACTAGTAGCCTAACTAGTAGTCCAGTTGGATTCCCTTCCAGGTAATGTGAGTTTTTCCATGTTCTCTGTGCAGTTTCTATCAGGGAACCACATCATGTTTGTAACCACAGGTGGCTGATGGAAGCAGTTTGTCACATTACACCACAGAGTGTGAGGAGGAACAACAGTCAGTCAACAACAGTGTTTCCATTGTAGATAAAAAGCAGACTGGTGACTGAGTTTATTCTTTACTCTCTTCTGTCTGAAGGCTCCTGATAGGTCGATGATGGTTCAAAACCTCTGACCTCTGACACTGACCTGCAGTGATATGTGTGTCTATGTGTGTGTGTGTGTGTGTGTGTGTGTGTGGGTGTGTGACACGTCTGGATCATTGGTGTTTATTTCCTGGTTAAATGACAGTCTGAAGTTTGGCTCTATAGAAGCTGTGGTAAACTGTCAGTTTGTGACATGATCAGAGAAAAATCAAACTACAAACTGAATTAATTAATCATTGGTTTAACTGGCTACAGTAACCATAGTAACCCCATCAATCAGAGACCTGTCAGCCAATATGACATGAGTATTTCCACATATTGATCACAGAGGTCTATAGAGTTCATTGGACTTCATGGTCTCTGGACCTGACACACACAGGTGTCAAGAGTCTTTCTGAACTCGGTCCAGTCAGTTCAGGTTGTCCCAGGTGGACTCACAGTTTGGAGACAAAGCTAAGACTTTTGTGAATGAGAAATTTCAGTTTTTGATTTTTAATAAATTAACAAAAAATTAGCTATGACTCCAAGACTGACACTCTACTTCTGGACCACACACTGCTCTGGTCTGGATGAGGCTGAGGTGGTTCACTCATCATTCTCTCTTTGCCAGGGCGATACAGAGCAGGTACCCTCAGGGTCTGGTACCCTCTTATTATTATTATTATGACTGTTTTCGTAATTTCAGATTTCTTTTTACCTCAATGTGGCCGTAATACATCGTTGTAATTACATGATCCTGAGCACCTGTGTTTTAACACCTTCATTATTTCATTATCGACCCCACATGGTTCATATTCCTCATGTATTAGTTGGACCATGTGATATTGTGTCGAGGAGTGGGTGTTGATCGAGGCCCAGCAGCAGCTTAATTTGGCCAAGTTTGTTTTTCACTGTATGAAAATCAGCTTTGAGGGATTTGAACTCTGCTGGAGTCAGATAATCCATCAGACACAATATTCAGTATTATAGTTCACCCAGGTTTACTGGTAGATTTTCACAGTGTGCTGAGGTGAGTGTGAACCAGTGGAACAACACAACAAGATTTGAAGAAGGTTCACTGTGATGTCAGCTACACATGACTGCAGTAAACAACTGTACCACACAAATAATGTTTTATTGTGACTATCTGTGATTGTACTTTACAACATGTGTCCTCTCAGTCAGGTGATGAGAGCTGAGCTGTAGCGGACAGTCGAGGCATCATGGAGGACGACTACAGGCCTCTGCTGAGCTCAGAGCAAACTGTAGAGAGCTACTCACACAAAGGCTCCACAGACTCTCTGGACGTCAAGGCTAAAAGGTGAATTACACTGAAACTCTACACCAATCAATACACACTACTTACCAGCACTGAGCTGTCTCTGTGAGACACAGCTGCTCATAGGCTCAGGATGTTCAATAGATAACATGAAGGAGGCGTATGCATTTACTGGAAGAGGAGACACAGAGACAGGGAAACAGAGACATAGACATGTTAATAAGGAGGAGAGGGTTTATTCTTTGTTATGCCTCCATGCCGGCAACAACCAGGGCCAGAAGCATTATGTTGTCCATCTCAACATAATGGAGGCATAATAAAGAGTAAACCCTCTCCCGCTCACTCATGAACGCGGTATCTCAGTAACACCTTGAGGGAACTTCTTTAAATTTGCCACAAACATTCACTTGGACTCAAGGATGAACTGATTAGTAAATGGTAAACCCCCTCTGTTATAAACAGTGACATGTGAGACATGTTTACTGCACCAGAAACAGACCAGTTGTATTCACACCTTGTGACTTAAAGTTCTAATCTGTAACTTTTCCACATTAAAATGCCTAAAAGCAACTAGACCTATGTCCTATAAGTTGTTGATTTGTGTTCTTACATCATCCCAAAGGTTTCAATCAATTTTAAATGTGTGATGGTGTAAATGTGTCTCCATGTGTTTACTGTGGAGGTACATTGTGAGGTGGTCTGTGTGTATGAGCTGTTAAAAACTGCATCATGTCCTCACACTGTGTAAAGTGAGCTTAGACATCTTTAGAGGAAGACTTGATTAAACACATGGAGGATCTCATAGTTTCTCTTTCATCACCATGATCTTTGGATCCAGTCTGGCTCTGGTCAGCTGATAGACCGAGGCTGTTTGTGTTTTACTCACTGTTCACTAGATAATAAACAAGTGAGACTTCCTGGGACTGACAGGTAGACACTAACACGTAATATGTGTGTGTGTGTGTGTGTGTGTGTGTGTGTGTGTGTGTGTGTGTGTGTGTGTGTGTGTGTGTGTGTCCCCGAGCTGAATTAACAGTTTGTGTTAATTTTCATCAGTGAGGTATTTCACAGTAACCGATGAGCTTCCCGCCACATCAGTCACACACACGTGTGTTTGTGTTCATGTGTATGAACTTATGAGCTCCTCCAGTCCAGATGCAATGAACTATTTTAATGTGATCAATTTCATGTTTATAAAATGTCAGAAAACTGGAAAAATCACAAACAGATCAATGACCAACCGAAGCAGAGAGAAGCTGCCTCTCCTCACACTGCAGAAGCTGGAATCAGGAGGTTTACACAGTTTATGGCTTTTTATATGTAAGAAGCAATTTACATGTAAACTCTCTTTTTATTGCCAACATGAGAATGGATTGTAGCGTAATGTAAAAAACAGCTCCCAGCACAAAACAAAATGCCTGTGATTTATAAGTTTCATGTTCATTATCTCCAGTCTGTTACTCATCCTGCTCCTATCATCTGTTTATAACTGATGTCAGTTTAGGATTATCATTGTGCCCCCTCAGTACAGAAACATAACCTTACGATATAAAATGTCTTTAACATCAGAGCTTTGATTTAGTGACATGAGAGTTGTCATGGAAACATCAGTAATGAAGTGTGACAGCACATCTTATTTATAATGTTCTGTCTGAGCTAACTAACTGTTAGTGTTATCACCCAGTAAGTGTCACTGTGCTGAGCCTCTCTGTGAAAACTAGACAAACAGTGGCTAACTAGCCAACAGGAATGTGTCATATAAATGCAGGTAATGTATCATGTAACAAGAATAGGTTAGTTCAATGTCACTAGCTTATATTGTACTAGCAACAAGTCCTCCAATCCATACGGTTGTTCATTTGTTCCTACCCTCAAATATACGTCCCAGAGGAGTGTCTCCTGAAATAGCGCCCCTATGGCGGCATGTACATGACCTTGTTGTCATGGTTACCACAATAAATATGCGACTGTACCGAGAGCGGCGTACCGAACGTTGTCGTGGTTACTATAATAACGGTAATGACTTGGTTAGATTAAGGAAAAGATCATGATATTGGTTAAAATAAGTACTTCCTCAACATCAGACGATCTTTGTTGTCATGGTTACAATAATAACAACGAACGGTCATGGATAAAAAACAATATAAACTACTGGTTTCACATGGGAATGTCATATTCCTGTGTTTTGTTGACCCATCCATCCAACGTTATATTACGTCTCCGCACTTTTCCCTTTGCTCCTGTCATAACTACTACGACCACTAGATGTCGCGTAACAACCAAACGTAACCGTGGGTCATAATAAGCTGCTGCACAGACGACCTGTGGGCTCGTTTTTCACAGGACAGTCTCTGTACTAGCTAACAAGTTGATAATGATATTACATTATAATTGAATCCTGTTTCAAAAACACATGACGTCAGTGAAACTGTAGTTTCACCAAGTCAGACGTTCTGTATCTCCACACTGTGTTTTAGTGTTGTGCACTGGAGAGGTAAATATATTCTATAATCTCAGATCTAGTTTATAGTCAAACAATAATAACAGTGGAACTTCAGTTACCTCATCTATCAACATGATCAGGTCGATCACATTCAGTCACGTCACTGTTTTGGTCGATGTCCAGGATGTTCACTCACACCTACAAAGCACAAGCAACAGGAAGCTGACGGCAGTTCACCTTGCAGCTGATGTCATTAATAACAATTTTACATACAGGGCCTTTAATGATTTAATTGATTTATTGTTTGATAGATTGAACATTGCTCCTCTCTGTCTGTTTCCAGGCCGTTCCACGTGGAGCCAAGGAACATCGTGGATGATGAACCTCAGGAGAGGGTCACTGCTGAGGCCGCCATCCTCAACAGCAGAGTCCACTACTACGGCAGACTGACGGGCTCCTCTGACAGGCTGCTGGTACGTCCACTGCATCTCTGTTCATGTAGAAGAATCTCAGGGCTCTGGTCACATGGAGCAGGTCTACACTCTTTGTAATGTTATTACTGAGACCTAGATTCACCGTGAGCAGCACCTGGTGACACTGAAAGGAAAAACTCTTTAACAGAACCAGGATCAGGGTTAGAGAGAAACAGAATGGTTTCCTCTCAGGGTTGTATTGTCACTTTCCTTTTCTTTCAGTATTTGAGTCGACCTCTCATGTTAGTATCTGGAGGGACTGAGTCGTTCTTTTCCAAATAAATAAGTAGATTGAAAGTCAGGGAGTTCACTTATAAACAGCAGGTTGTTGAAGTACATGTTTTTCTGTGACAGGCTGTAAATATGAAGCTGTTCTGATGTATTCAGTTAATGATACTGTGGTTCTACAGTTAGGACAGTGCTGCATGAGTGAATTTGACCCAAGGTTTTCAAAGTGGGAGACAGTCCTCACCGGGGGGGCTCCAATCAGATCCAGGGGAGGCTCAGTAAACAGAAGAGAGAAAAACGAGTTATTCCATTAGTTATCATGTAAATTAGCCTAAATGTGTGTGATTTGGTTAAAGACATAGATTAAAGATAGAGTAGTTTTGGTGAACTTTACTGTTTTTCCTTATTTCCCAGAGTCAGAAACTAATAAAAGCCTCAGGACAGACCTCTTTTATGTATTTGGTTTAGTTTCCAGTTATGTCAAACAGCAGTATAAGGCTAATAACATAACCATGAGTCCATAGGTATCCAGGAATCGAGCGAATCAAATCAAGTAAACTAAGGTGTGGTGGGGGGGTGCCCACTATCACACTTTGAAAACCCCTGAATTAGACTGTGGAGGATTTTTATTTGTATTTATGTGTATAACACTGTTTATTTGATTTATTGTAAAAAAAAAAAAAAAAAAAAAAAAAAAAAAAAGTCTGTTATTTGTTCATTTTCTAGCAAAGTGAGGTTTGTAAATATATTGGGAACCAACTTTTGAAGAACATTCAAAGATCATACTCTCCAGCACTATAATTAACCCCAATTGGATAACCCATTGTATAATGATAAACCACAACAGTTAATCCACCATGTGGTGTCTGATTCATTTGGTTTCATGTATATTTTGATCGTATGAGATCGTTACATGTTGTTTTCATGTTGCTGTACCTGTGAGGACTCCATCTTTACTCTCTTGTCTGTTTTCCCTCCAGAGTCCTCCAAACCATGTGATCCCCCGGCCGGAGGAGATCTACATCTACAGCCCCCTGGGGACGGCTTTCAAGGTGACCGGAAGTGACCCCTCCTCTAAAAACCCCAGTATCATCACCATGTAAGCCCTGTCAGCAGCACGCCTCTCCTCATTCTTCAGTGATGAAGGTGTCTGTCTGCTGTGCTCATCACCTGCTCTGCTCTCCTCACAGATTTGCTATATGGAACACCATGATGGGCACGTCCATCCTCAGCATCCCCTGGGGTATAAAGCAGGTGATTTACCCCCTGATATTCAGAGACTGAATCTCAAATGAGTATTTTTGTATTGACCACAGTTGTTACTGACATGTCTGTGTTGCAGTGTGTGTGCACAATAAATCTGATTCGTCAGTGTGTGTTTGTGTCTTTAGGCTGGCTTCACTCTGGGGATCCTCATCCTCATCTTCGTCGGTCTGCTGATGCTCTACTGTTGTTACGTCGTCCTCAAATCCCCAAAGGCCATACGTAAGTCAGCAGCACTGGCGATTATACTGATATTATTCTGCTAATAATCAGTTATCTCTTTTTTCCTACCAGTCATCATAACATTTAAAAATGGTAATATACTGAATTATCCTGCGTGTGCTGCTAGTCATCAAAAACCTAAATAATCTGCTGTTTCCATCACTCAGCGTCTGCTTCATTCAGAAAACTTGTATTCTTTATTTCATGTAATGCGTTACACTGAAAACGTCATGCTATCTCTTCATTATATTTTATGTGATATTTCATAATTACATCCCTCTGCACACAACATTGAGGTGATGCACACTTATAAATACCTAGGTGTGCTCTATCTATCTATCTATCTATCTATCTATCTATCTATCTATCTATCTATCTATCTATCTATCTATCTATAAGAAATCAGTGAGCAGGAAAGAGTCACTATGTAGGTTTTTATTTTTGCCTAGTTACCCAGGAGACACTTGAATGAAGAAACTCCTGAATGAGGTTCAGTTGAAGGTCAGACTCCCTGATCCAAGGCAGGAGCAGGTTCTGCAATGGGCTCTGCAGGAGAGCTGACGTTTCCAGCTCCACTTAACCAGGAGCTTGCTTCATAACCTCCAGTGGTTGTTTGTGATGAGAGTCTGGATGTTTCCACAGAGGAGTGACTCCTGTAGCATGTACTCGTCAGCCTTCACACCTCAGAGCGGCACACACACTGACTCACAGGTCACAGATCTCTGATCAGATTTCACTGCAGCTGATTTCCCTCCCTGACTCTTCTACATGTCAGCTGTGTTATACAAAGAGAGAAAGTGGGAGGAGCCACAGGTCGTTTTCTCTCTGTTAAATTCACATTGTAATGATGAATGCAGTGCGGTGATGACTCAGTGTTCCTCAGTAGAGAGGCCTGGAAACATGTGGGACGATGTGATGATACAGTTGTGTGATGGTCACAGTTAAAATATTTAGTTTGTTCTCTTTTCTCTGGCTGTTTGGTAAAAGGCTCTAATTACTACGTCCATCCATCCATCCAATTTCCATCCATCCATCCAACCATTCATCCATCCATCCATCCAACATTCATCCATCCATCCATCCAACATTCATCCATCCATCCATCCATCCATCCAATATCTATCCATCTATCATCCATCCAACCAACCATTCATCCATCCATCCATCCATCCATCCATCCATCCATCCAATATATTTCCATCTATCCATCCATCCATCTATCCATCCATCCATCCATCCAACCAACCATTCATCCATGATGTGATCAGCTGTTCACTGCTCTGTCCCCTCTCTGTTCTGTCCAGCCTATGTGGACACGTCGGACTGGGAGTTCCCGGATGTGTGCAGGTACTACTTTGGTAAATTTGGCCAGTGGTCCAGCCTGGTGTTCTCCATGGTGTCCCTCATTGGAGCCATGGTGGTATACTGGGTCCTCATGTCTAACTTCCTCTACAACACGGGACAGTTTATCTACAGTAAGTCACAGAGCTCTCATCAGCGCCTGCTTGTTTTGTACAGAGAGATGATAAATTATTGGTAAATTATTGATAAATTATTAGTGATTGCACCTTTTTAAATGTGTAAGAAGACCTGATGGTTTACTCGTCTGTCTCCAGACTACGCTCACAACGTCAACATGTCAGATTCACAGTTTGGAACCAACGGCTCAGACAGAGGTGAGACACTTGAACTACAACTTTATTGTTTCATTAGTCGACACACAGTGAAAGTGTGGTCCTACATTTCTGACATTCTGATACTGTCACACAGACACAGTCTTTGGTCTCTAAGTTCACCTTGGACATGTGTCATCAAAGATTTCACCACGTCTCTCTCACGGCTCTGGTCTGGGAGGCTCAGAGTCACACAGTGTAGAGCGGCCTGTTGGGTGACCATGGCTAACCTTGAATTTAAAGCAAAGATAGACAGGATGCATCAGAAAAAAATTATTATGCTGATTAGAGCCTGTGTATTTGGTAGTAATATACAACCTGGAATCAAATCATTTTATCTTTGTTTATTGGCCAATACTTGTTTTTTGCTAATTCATTTTTCTTCATTTTTGTCAAGTTTCAGTTTTTTTTATCTTAACTGTGAAATATGAATGTATAGATATGTAAAGATGCTGGTGTACTCAAGTCCCACAGCAGTAAGGGCAGATCTCAGTGTCTTTCAGCACATTTCACTTTACAGAGTTGTGTTTATCTGGGGGAACAAAAGCAAACAAAAATATACAATTAGTGCAATGCAAGTATAATTATATATACTGCATATAAATACAGTTTTATTTATATGAACAATTAGTGCAAATTATTCTGTGAAAACAAAAACCTACAATAATAGTAATAGGATAATAGCTAGAAACAGTCAACTAAACATTGCTGTAACCAGTATTCCAAATGTCCTCATGGCTTCCTTGACTGCAACAAGGGATCTACAGCATGTTGTATATGGCCGCCAAAGGCAGCTTAAAAGGATTACACTCGAGTTGAATATTCACATCACGTTTGTGGTAAATCTATTTGGAATTACATTCAGAACAGAGGATGTGAGTGCTGCTATTAAAGTAGATGTCAGATAACACTACAAGCTCCATAAAGTCTGTTAATGAACTATATTTATAGACTATAACACTTACAGTTTCATTTACACACAACTTCTTGGAAACCACAGATGACCTGTTCAGCACTTACACTCTCACTCAGCCTTTCTGTAACAGCACAGTCCATTAATACAGTACACACTCCAGATATACAGCATGTTGTGCTGGTGTAAGTAAAGATCAGTTCTGTCCTTTCAGGTTAACTGTGAATATTTATCTAGTCACTTGTTTTATTCTGTGTAGGTACATGTGTATGTTGGTTGTGCCCTGACTGCACACTCCATCATTTACAAACAACTTGCTTCCTGAATGTCAAGCAGGAAAAAGCTCAGTTTTAGTAAATACAGTAAGAGGACAGATGGTGACGCTCTGTTGGTTTGTTTTCCAGTCATCTGTCCATACCCGAACACTGACCCTGGAAGGAACCACACCACCACAACGCTCATCTTCAGCAACAGCGGAAATGACACGTCTGACACCGGCTCGTTTGAACACTGGTGGAGCAAAACCAACACCATCCCCTTCTACCTCATCATCCTGCTGCTGCCGCTGCTCTGCTTCCGCTCAGCCTCCTTCTTCGCCAGGTTCACCTTCCTGGGTAAGATGCAAGCAGGAGCAGTGGTGTTTAGAGTATCAGAGTCATGTTGGAGATGATGGGGATATTTCTGAGTGAGGATGACAGTGGTAGAGCTGGAAAGACATTTGAAACTGGACTAAAGTTAGCTTAAAAGCCCAAACCGGTTTAAACAGCACGACAGAGTATCAGGGCCACAGTGAGGAAAAAAAGAAATCTGAAATTTTGAGAATAAAGTCAAAATATTGATTTTTGGAATAAAATCATAATATTTCAAGTAAAAAATGGTAATATTACGAGAATTAAAAATATAAAATTTCGAGAGAGAAAAACATAATTTATTGGAATATTTCATCAGCCAATCAAACAGGTGAAAAGACAGTCAGTGTCAGCTGCTGTTTGTCTGTCTAACTATAGAATAGACTCAGTTTTGCACAATCTTTTCAATGTCCTGATGCTGAATTTTTTTCTTGAAATATTACGAATTTATTCTTGAAATTTCTCTTTTTTTTTTCTCCTCAATGTGACCCCAATACTCCGTCATAAATAGCATTTGAGTTACTGTGTTTAAATTGACTACATATTGAGATAAAGTCATTAAATGCTGCTGAGCTAAGATTTGCTCTGTATGTAAACTAGAGTCCAGGTTTAGTAAAAGACGCGTCATCTGGTTCATCTTCATGTCTGTGTTTTGTCAGGTTACAGCTAATAAACATAAAAAGTTAGAATGTATAATACACAGTGAGATTCCTGCACTTTCCTGCTCTGAGGTTAAGGTGTGTCGTCCTCCTTAAGGTTTCTACCTGCAGTGTTATCAGATGGATGCTCCACGGTGAACTGGCTTATTTCACTAACTAACCCTGATCAGCTGTTGTGGTACTAAAGACCCAGAGTTTCCCAGCTCGGGGTTCAGGTTTAGAGTCAGACCTCCGGTTGTGGGTTTTCCCTCTGAATGTTGAACTCCTGTGTCTCACCCAGGCACCATATCAGTGGTCTACCTGATCGCGCTGGTCACCGTTAAAGCTGTCCGCCTCGGGTTCCACCTGGAGTTCCACTGGATCGACACGACACAGTTCTACGTTCCAGGTAAACCTGCTGCAGGTGTTAGTGCTTCTTCTTTCCACAGATGAACCTGGTAGACATACTCTACACAGACACTATATATCTGTCTCAGTCAAAAATCAGCCCACCGACTACAGTTAGTTCAGCATGCTGCAGCTCGGCTCCTAACCCAGTCCAAACGATGTGTTCACATCCCCCTGGACTCAGCATCTCTACACTGGCTGCCTGTTTATTTTAGGATTGATTTTAAAATTCTTTTCATGACTTTTAAGGTCAGGTTTGGGCTGACCCCCCCAGCTTTTATCCCCTTATGATCCAGGACACAGTGTGAGATCCTCTGGTAGTTCACTGCTGGTCGGTCAAAGGTCTAGGTTAAAAATCAAAGGAGACGGGGCCTTTGCTGTCAAGGCCCTGAACTGTGGAACAACCTGTCAGAGGAGATCAGACTCTCTGAGTCAGTTCAGTTTTTTCTTCTTCACTTCTTAAGACACATTTTTATAAAGAAGCTTTTATTGTGTGGTTTCTTTTTCATTTTTATTTACATTGTACTTTGATTTGATTGGATGTTTTATATTTGAGACTTCTACTCATTATTATTATTATTATTATTATTATATATTTTCTTATACTTACCTGTGGTCGAGGTATCCTGTATATGAGGATATTGGCTCCTACTAGAACACAGTGGTATTTGTCCCTTCAGTATATGTGGGTGTATAAAGTAATCTGGACAGTGCTGCTGATCAATGTGTATAACTAGTTTAAACCAGTATTTGATTTTTATTATTTTTTATTTGTTTTATGATTAAGATTTTTTCCTCAGGGTGATGACCTTTGTTAAATAGATATTGGCTGTGATGAATTTGCCAAAAAAAGATACATTTTCCTGTCCATCTATTTATTATCCATCACCTATTACTCAATTGACCTTTTAGAAATATTTCTATATGATAATACATGAGTTTTCTTCTGTGTCTACGTCCAACTCTTCCACAGACAGACAGCTCGACTGTTACTGAGCACTTAAATGGTTCAGCGGTTCCCTGAGAGTAAATCGGATCTCCCTTACCTTCGCTGTAGCTTCCTCTGGTGCCACGTAGGGCCAGGATTTATCTCTTAATCTGTCAGTCAGAGTTTTATGAGATTTGAACACATTCATGCTCCCGGAGGGATGAACCCTGTTGAGGATCATGGACAGTTTAACCACTAGAGGAACGCTGCAGAGGACGTGTGGATGTGTTTGTTTCTGTGCAGTTTCAGATGAATCATCTCTGTCTTGTTCTCTCAGAGTTCAGACTGCTCTTCCCTCAGCTGACTGGAGTCCTCACTCTGGCCTTTTTCATTCACAACTGCGTCATCACGTTAATGAAGAGCAACAAGAACCAAGAGAACAATGTGAGCTACACACTCTGAACATATATATATATATATACCTGTATGTCTTACACTGTACTAATCTGGTCTCTGCTGATTTAGTCCATTTTTCTGACTGAAGTACATCGTGATCAAGTAGAGTCTTCAAATAAAATATCAACTAAATTTACCAAAACACCCCTTTTGAGGAAACGCAGTAGGTAGTGATACTGTTTTTAAGGTAAATGTGTTGTGGTGTTTTCAGGTGCGGGACCTGTCTGTGGCCTATCTTCTAGTAGGACTGACCTATCTGTATGTGGGAGTGTTGATCTTTGCTGCCTTCCCCTCACCTCCTCTCTTCAAAGACTGCATCGAACCAGTAAGATTTACACTTCAGTGTCTTATTTTTTTTGGCTGGACCACAACAGTGGGGCCAGGCCTATAATCTCAAATGTCACTCA
The DNA here is from genome assembly GCF_002814215.2 of Seriola lalandi dorsalis. NCBI lineage: Eukaryota > Metazoa > Chordata > Actinopteri > Carangiformes > Carangidae > Seriola > Seriola lalandi. The sequence goes on from NW_019525037.1 coordinate 1,061,015, forward strand.
CTCACTGACTGACTGACTGACTGACTGACTGACTGACTGACTGACTGACTGATGATATTTCCATCACTGGTCAGCAGAGTGCCGAGCTGCAGTCTACTGAGCCGCTCTGGTTTCCTGGCTGCTCTGGGACTGTGGGGAAGAGGAGGAGCACTTCCAATACACTGAGGCTCGACTCCATTACAGCAAATAAACTACTTTCATTCCATGTATCATTATTACTAAAGGTGGCAGAGGATTAACTAAACATAAGACACACAGAGCAGAGAGAGCAGGAGAGAGGGAGGGAGAGAGAGAAGTCATCGGTAACGAGGCTTTGTACTAGCCGCTATGACAAACTCTACATATCAAACAGAGGGAGTTCAGGACGGATCCAGACAGAGGCTGTGCTCTGTGTGAGAGACTAAATAACAAAGATGTCTGTCTCTGGGCTCTTTGTGATTTAAGATTTATCTGTTCATATCAGCACATGCCTCTGACACATATGGTTCAGTGGTCATGAGTCAGATTCTCTAAAAATCAGTCAGTGTCATTTTCTCTCTCTGTGTCTTTGTATGGATTCACAAACTGCCGGACCATTTTTACAGACTCACAGTTTTAATTTCCACAGAGGCTGAAGCTTTTTCAAACAATCCCCCTCCACTTTCCTCTCTCCTACAGAACTTCTTAGACAACTTCCCCAGCAGTGATGTGATGGTGTTTGTGGCTCGGACCTTCCTGTTGTTCCAGATGATCACAGTCTACCCCCTGCTGGGGTACTTGGTGCGGGTCCAGATGATGGGCCAGATCTTTGGCAATCATTACCCCAGGTAGGACCCCTAACCCTCATCATTAATGTTCCTCTTATTTCTGTGGAAGCAGACTGATGATGATGATAACTGATCATTTTTACACAAACTACATATTTTAACAAAACATACTAAGGTATGGTCAAATATTACTAACCTGAAAGTCAGACCAAATGGCAGCACCACGTTATTCATTCCGACCTGAGATGTGTCCTAGTGAGTGACTGGATTTACTTTAACAGGTCAGTTCCACTCAAAACATCTGCATCTTGAGATCTGTGTGAAACTTCTGTGGTGGATTAATGGACTCATCACGTCTCCTCACTCAAACACATGGTGTAATAAGGAGAGGGGGGCATATTGCAAACTTTCTGATTCCAGCCTGCAGCACCTGTTTTATACATGTACTGGTTGTTTCTGGGCCAGAATCCAGAAGCCTGATCCACAATCATTGATCCATTTAAACCTGAGTCTTTAAGGAGATCCTGCTCAGACTCATGTCAAAGCTATATTACATTTTTTTTTAATCATTTTAAATAACTGACCAAACTGAACTCTGAGGGATTAATCAGTGCCTTGCACATTTTCTTGTATTCTTCCTTAAATCTGAATTTTTCAGTCTGGAATATTTCTTTGTCTTCATCATGTCCATCATGTCCCACCAGCTTCAGGACCACCCAGATCCGGGTGTCTTTAATGTAGCCCCACCAACAGCAGCTGTTGCAGATATCAGTGAAAGTTAAAAAAAATGCTGATAGTCATTTTTGAACTCATCAGATCCATGAAACTGATTATTAAACCTGCTGCAACTGTTAGTTTTGACCACTGGGGGGCAGCTGAAACAAGCTGTCAACACAACATTGGCATATCATCACCTTTTAAACTGATATAGTTTGTCAAACAGCTGCTTATTTCAACAGATCATCCTGAAGATCCATGTGTTGTGGTGTCTGTGTCACCTGATGACTCTCAGTGTTCCCTCTGTCTTTAGCTCTGTGTTTGGTCTCCACCAGCTCCTGAGCGAAATATCTGGCTCTTTATCTGCTAAACGCTCCACTCTGTTCCAAACCAGGCAAAGAGAGTGAAACAGTAAACAGATAGACACTGAGCTGAAACTCACTGTGAAGCTCTGTGAAGCTGAGGGGAGCTACAGACTCAGCTGATGATGGTTCATCGCTAAGAGCAGAGCCTTTCACACTGTGATCTGATCCATTATTACTATAAAACATCAGTTTTAGTCACTCAGGAAGAGACTGTGTTTACTGAGGGGAGATTTTACAGGGTGCGCGCTCTCTGCTGGACAAACTCTGTGATGGACACACTGTTACTAAATGACCTCAAACACATAATTGACAGTTCTCTGCTGTCATTTCTTGTTCATCATCACTGTCATGTTCACACAGAGACATATGTTTGACAGCTGGTCACACCTTCATTACACTCAGCTGAACTCATTATGTGATCATTTACAGTAAGGGCAGTGAATGTAATCAATTATCAGTTTTTGACATTTTTAATAATGTAGGTCAATTTGTACAGATTTATTTTCACACTGACAATAAAGCTGCTCTAATCAATATGTTAATATTAAAGAATCAGATGTTTGTAATGTGACTGTGTGGCTGCTGTAGTGTGAATGATCTGTTCCATCTCTGTCTCTGAGTTGGCTCCTGACTCTCACAGACTTCACTCTCATCATCCTGTTTCTAGCTGCAGCAGCAGATGTTTCCAGATGTTTCTAGCTTCTGTGTATGACCTGCTCAGCAGACAGACTCAGTCAGCCAGAGAGCAGCTGGAGAACACACTAACATTCAAACACTACTACATGGATGATCGTGTTGCTCTGTGTCTGTTCAGTGTAATGTGATGATATGTCAGACGTGTGTTGGAGCTCTGGCTGTTCAATTATGGCAAAAATCATAGTCAGTGACTTTGGCAGCACCATGCATGTTTTGAACTTAAAAAAAAAAAGATTATGTGAGCGTGGGACAGCAGCCGAACAGGGCGTGGTCTCTCCTGACTGCATATAGAAAGTCAGTGAACTGGCAAACTAGATGATGCACTCCTACGTACGTTGCTAACATACTCCAAAATGCAACCAGGAAGTGGATGGGGGATAGTGTTTGTGGGGGGGGGTGCGGCACAACAATCGTTTCATCTTGTAATTGAAAATAAAATGAGATTAATGGCCCAGCCCTACTTGGAGCCAGTTCACCCTCATGTTCTCATCCTGCTGTAACTTTGGGCTGTGCAAACTTTGACTCCTGGAGATGAACTGTGTGTTGTTACGGTCATAAATATTAAAGTGTAGTACTATGTTATTACATGTTGTGTTATTACATTTGATACAGTCTGTTCAGTCGTCTTTAATATTTCATCACGTGATCAGTTTCCACTGTGTCTCTCTGTAGTTTCTTCCACGTTCTGTTTCTGAACCTGGTCATAGTTGCAGCTGGCGTCCTGATGGCCAAGTACTATCCCAACATTGGATCCATCATACGGTAAGTCTCATTCCCTCCTCACATGTGCTGCATGGTGACTAATGCATGTGTGTGAATGAGCTGGTGTCTGACAG
>NW_019525037.1:1064424-1081436 GCF_002814215.2 Seriola lalandi dorsalis
TATATATATATATATATATAAATATATATATATGTACATTTTCCTATTTTTTCTCCATCATTACTATATTGTCAGTGACGCTTTGGCAATGTTGTTCACCTGACATTCAACAAAACTTATTGAACTGAGAAAACAGAGTTGAGAAAGAGAGAGAGAGACAGAGAGAGAGAGAGGCTGAGTGAATCAAGGGGCTGCACAGCTCTACAATGAAATAAAATGGTAGAAAAAGAAATAGAAAATCAATACGTGATGGTCAACGAATCAGTGTGTGGGAGACGATGTCCAGGTAGCAGAGACAGGAAACTTCGGCCATGATGGCGGTGAGCAGGAGGTGAACAGTGTAATCACTGTTAGGTGTGAAAGAGGAAGACTACTGAGATTCTTCCTCAGTGATCACGCAACAAACTCCAGAATCAGACACTTGTGGGACAAACACAAATTTCTGTCAACGATTTTCTTTGAACCAATAATGCAGCCTGCCTTATACTTGACTGAGTGATGGAGTTACACCATTGGTCAGTCAGCTGTGTGTTGGAGTTTCCTCAGTGATTGTTGCTCATTCAAAATGATTTGGCGCGAACAAGCAGTGTTGACAACCAGCACCTTTGTCTGTAAATATGCTGATGTGAAAGGAGGAGAGGAGCTGGTGTGACTGCTCACTGTCAGCGTCTAACACACACATGAACCTGTAGAGAATAAAAACTTCATACCCTGCTCCATTATTCAAGAAATCATTGATCAAGTCAAACCTGGTTCTTTCTGAAGTATCCTCTCCTCCTTCATGCTTCTGGATAACGCACGTGTCACATGACTGAGCCTGGGAGTAACAAAAGAATCTAAACCTGTCTGTCTTGGTCATTGATGTTGAAGTGTTAATTCATCATCACAGACTTCAGTCTCGAGGCTGCATCAGTGATCAGTCTAACTGTGCTGGTGTTAACTCTTGTCTCCTCCTGCAGGTTTTCTGGAGCGACATGTGGCCTGGCTCTCGTGTTCGTCTTCCCTGCTTTAATCCACATGATCTCCCTGAAGCGTCAGGGGACGCTGCGCTGGCCCTCAGCCCTCTTCCACAGCTTCCTGATCCTGCTGGGCCTGGCCAACCTGCTGGCTCAGTTCTTCATGTAGAGACGGTCAGACGTAGATGCTCTGAACCAATCAGAGGCAAGACTAAAAGATGTGCTAGATTTCAGATGGAAAATAATGGTGTGTGTTATCCCAGTTAGGCCATGGCTGCCAGTGTAATGCCCTGATAACCCACAGCACCCTGCAGACGGTCAGCGTTAATGTGTGTGGCTGTGATGTCAGATTAAATATCACACACTCAGAGTGATGTCATTTGTAAAGGTTTCCATTTCAGAGGAAGAAGAGGAGTCAAATGTCTCGGTTTGATAACATTATCTTTTTTATTTTCCAGCCCGTGGTATTTCTATGATCAAATCTTCCTGGGAGATAATTTCCTGAATGATACTGTTGATTATTCCTGCCCAGACTGATCCCAGACCTGCCCAGGCAAACAGTGTGTTGAAACTGTTTCTTTAATAACATCAGCAGCAGCAGGAACCTGTGGTGTGTGTGTGTGGTCACGAGCAGGGGAGTGTCTTTTAAACTATTAAAGCTCTGTTTTTATCTCCGTTCAAACAGCAGCTCAATCCAGCACTAATTCTACTACAGCGAGTGAACTTTAAAGCGGCTGTAATCAGTATTTTTATAATAACAATGGATCTAATAATAATGTGTAATATGAGAGGCTTTGCTCTTTGTGATGAACCTACAGAGAGTCTGAATCTGCAGCTTCACAGAGCTTCACACTGAGTTTCAGCTCAGTCTTGATCCGTGTCTTTTCCAGCTGCAGCAGATGTTTCCACTGTCCTCTACCTGCAGACAGACTCAGTCTGAGCAGCTGTTGAACATAGTGGATTTCCATCAGGAGCTGGTGGAGATCAAACATAGAGCTAAAAGAGAGGGGACACTGGATTGAGATTCATCACCTCTCCACATGAATCACCATGGTGATGTGTGGAAATAAGCAGCTGTTTGATAACGAGGTCACTGTCTGTTTAAAAGGTGGTGATTCGTCAGTGCTTCACTTCACTGCCCCCTAGAGACCAAAACAATCAGTTACTGCAGGTTTAAATTTGTTACATGTGATTTTATTTTCATATAGATGTGTGTCCGTCTGACACCAGGGAATCATTACTAACTTTGTGATCATATAAACTGTTTGTATGTTCTGAGGACAGCCATGTTCTGTTGAAGAAACTTTATGCACAACCTTTTAATTTTATGAATAGTGTTGATTTACATGTTTGACATGTTTATATGACGCCTATATTCTAGCTGCTGTCCTCAGTGTGTTGTATTTTTTATTAATGATAGGATAGACAAAGGGAATGTGTGTGTGAAAATAAACCATATCAGTCTGGAAGAGGAGGAGTTTGGTGTTTGTATTTTAACCCAATGTGAAGAATAACTGGTTTATTTTATGTAGGTCTTACTTTAGTAATGTTAATTAGTCATTAGTAACATTGTTCTTGCAAAGTTAGTTAGAAATGAAAACAGTAAAATGATCATCACAGATGAGTAACGGAAAAAATTGATTTTATTGTTTTCATGTCATTTTCACTAAGAAAATATAAAAAGTGATGTGATCATCAGGAGAATATGATTTATAGGCCGGGGCGTCTCTGTAGCTTCACAGCGCTTCATTTCTGATCTGCTGTGATTCATTTTCACCTTCATCAAAACATTTCAGCTGCTGTGATTTGAACATTTCACTTGACCACATTGAGATTTCAATAATACTTTGATTCATTGTTCAGCTCTGTCTTAAAATGAAGTGGTGAGTTCAATGTTACTGTAGAAATGGTTGAGAAAATGATGGAAAACTGGATTTATCTGGTCAGATGATTTAAAGCAGACAGAGTGTCGGGTCAGTGGGATCTTCAGTTTAGCTTCTGAAGCCTTTGAGCTGTTTACAGTTCACAGTGACACTGTCTGCTTTAAACGATCACATGATCAGAGTGAATTCTCTTATATTCAACTTGATCACAACCAGTTTATTTACAGAGGGAACAGATCAGTAGACGGTGTAGTGTCCTTGTGTCTTTAACCTGTGTCAAAACATCTGGAGTCTCTTTCCTCATATGATCAGTTTGAAGAACAGTCAGTAAGCCTCTGAATGAGCTGGTTTACTGCATTAACATCATAAACTGTGACCTGATCCTCACAAGTGTAGACAAACAGTGTCTCTGACCTGATATCACACAAACAGTTGAAGATGAGTCTTTATTAAACACAGTCTTTAATCATTTTTGGTTCTGGTGGAAAAAGTCAGTGAACCTTGGATTTATTAACTGGTTGAACTTCCTTTGTCTCCAATAAGCTGGAAACGGCAGCTGGAGCTCCCTCAGGGGCGCAAACCTGTCACCTGTCACTTACATTTATCACCTAAATACGAGCGGCCCCTCGAATGACCCTCGTTTTTTTGTTGAAATCTGATTGGCTCAAACGCACTGAGCGGAGGAGTTTACTTTCCATCAAGTTTGTGTCATAAGAGAGAGAGAGAGAGACAGCTCAGAGCACGTTTGGCGGAAAACAATGATGAAAAGAAAGAAGACAGATCAGAAAGAGAGTGGTGGGTTAGTAGTAGTTACATCATTGTCACATTTTTCACCCCCTGGTGAGTTTGCACCCCTGGTTCTGCTTTATTCTTCTGCTCAGACTGTGCTCACAGTGACTCAGTTTAAATATTGAATCTGCTGATTGTACGACAGAGGTTGGGTTAGTGAGCAGATAAGATGAAGCAGACAAGAGGGAGGTGTCCTTATAATCTCTGCAAACCTTAAATGGGAAATCAATGATGTGATCACCCTCTTCACTTCCTGTTTGTGCTGATCTTTGTGGGTGGTCCTTTTCCATTTTTTGGGAGATAAGCAGGAGGTGACTAACACCTGAGCTGGCTGTTCATCAGGTATAGGCTGGCGGATCCAGTCATCTGTCGCTGTCTCCCCTGGGTGAATGGTTTTCCCCTGTGTTCATTTCCTTTGTTCATTACACATCACCGTCTCCTCATTCATGCACTCACACCACTGATGTCACTGATACATACTTTACCCCCTAGTTCATTCATATTTTGTTAAAACTCATGTGTGATCCTCTCGTCTTTCCAGGGATCCAGGATGTTCACAAGATTATAAAACGGACTTATAGTTTTTTTGTGGAAGCTCAGTAACTTTGAGGAAGGTTATCGTCCAGTTTTAGAGAGGAGGGTCAGAATTATGTGACGTATTGAGGTGGTTGCATTCCCCTGATTAAGACTTGGATTCCCCCCAAAAGAGGCAGAAACAACAGTTCAGGGGGGTTAACTAATGTATCCTTCTTACCTCTTACTGTAAATATTACAATACAGTGATGTGTATTACAATACACATCACTGTATTACATTACAGTGATGTGCCGTATGTATGTGTGTATATATATATTTATATATATACACATACAGACATACATACACATACATATATACATATATGTATGTATATATATATATATATGTCATTGTGTGTAGTTAACAATGGTGTGGTTGTTATTACTTTACTGTTATCATCCCGCAATCACCGTCTTGGCAGCTGTCACACTTGAAACATCTGACTAGCCAAAGTTTTCCTTGTCTTTGACTTGAACTACATTTTTTATTTTTAGCATCCACATATGATTTCATCTGGAGAATCATTGTTTCACAGTTTTCAGTATTGTTGTTTATATGCAACAATACTTGCGGCAGTGATCATGTTGTGACCCATAAATCTATGCAAAAACATTAACTTCCACTGTCCGTGTCTGTGGGTGAAGGCCTGTATAGTTGTGGTTTGGCATTATTGTGTTTTTGACTCTACTTTATGTAGGCGAACTTTTTCCCCCTCGGATTCATTTTAATGAGTTGCTTCACCCAAACTACAAAAAATAGCTGAAATAAGAATGAAATGTTCTTCCTCCTCTTTGGTGGTATCTAGTCATTCAGATAGATTCACTTTGTGAGGTCTTTCTCTGAAATTATTCACCATTACCATTGAGATGAATGAATTTAGTTTGTGGCCCAGTGAATTCCATTCCTGCATTGCTCTGTATGTTACTGTACGCTGAATTGATGAGGTTTTAGATTTTGGCAAAGTAAAACAACCTCCAGTCGTGTACCTTGTTGAATAATTTGAGTCCTTGTTGTTATGTCATTCCTAATGTAAACCATCAATGAATACAGCAATTTATTTTTTACTTCAAACCAAGAGAGACAACATTTGTTCTTAACCCACAAGAAAGAGCTACATGGGACAACTCCCAAAAGTTTGTCTTCATCCACCTGCTTTAGCAATGTGTTACATAAATAATTATTTGTTCCTATAACATTGGTTGTTTAGACATAGTCAAAATAACGTTATTGCTATTGATCCAGTCTACAACTAACATCAACTCCTGATCAAGATTTGTATTTAAATCACTAATTGTTGCTTCTGCTAAATATATTGTGGCGTCATCAGCACAAACTGAAGTACAAGCCTTTTTTAATAGTGAAGGAAGCTCATTGGTAAAGACTGTGTACCGGAGCGGCGCAGGGTGGTATAGACTTAACCTAAAAATTCACACATCGTTCACCAACACTCGACCATGTATTTTCTTCCTATCATTGTTCACTGAGTCATTCTGTACATTTATGCAGGATTAATACAATGTTTGCTCAATATTTTCAACTGCACAATGAAATCTGTCACTTTTATATCATTTTAATTAGATTTAATTATGAATTAAAATCCAGAATAAAAGCATTGAAAACAGACAATTAATGATTAATTAATTTATGTATTCATTCATTTATATATTTGTTTCCACATTTATTTAAATACAGAAAAATCTTATTTATTTATTACCAATTGATATATTTATTGGTTCTTTTGTGAAAAATCTATTTATTCATTTTTAATTTATCATGCTCATTTAATTATTTTCTAGGGCGCTTTTTGTCCTCCTTACAAAGTGTATGGAAATGCTGAGAAGTAAATCAATATGGAGGTCCCTAATTCAGGGGGCTGACAGGAAGTCCTCTCCCACAGATACCATTACTGGTATTAATTCTGTCTGAGGATTTGAAAGGGTCACAGCAGTGTCAGTGTTCAGTGTGGCGGTGACCTGACCTTTCTGACGGTTTTCATCTTGTTTAAGCCCCAACTCCTCAGGAAGACTTTGTCCTGCTAGCCCATTAGCCAGCAGGGCTGGGGGTTGTGGAGTTAATAGTTTTATTGGCGGTCTGGGGGCTTTCTGTCACACGTGCATGCTGTTGGAGACAGTGTGAGTTTTCTGATCAATATCCCCAGTTTAGACAGTATTACATCTGATGAACTGGATACCAAAATAAAAGTTCTAAGTATGATTCATGATTTTTTTCCTTTCTTGAATTAGTTCATTTAAAAATTAGTCACATTCCCTGATTTTAATTTTTGTGGCCCCATTAGGGGGTGTTATAACAAAATCAGGCAGCATTTAACACACTATCGTGTGTGTGTGTGTGTGTGTGTGTGTGTGTGTTTGTGTGTGTGCGCGCCCCGTCAGTGCGACTGACTTGCACTGTATTCATTATCATTATCATCTGTGTTATTATGTTATTACACTACTGAATGCAGATACTTGAGAAGAGTAGAACACAATGGCAGCATCCTCTTGGGGTGGATTATATGTCTGCTCCCCTGGCTCCTTCCCCTTGACAAAAAACACACCCTTTAGTATCAGCATAATCAATGGGGAGTGGTGCTGGAGGGTGTGGCTACAGCAGTTTGTCTGCCTGTGATTGGCTGACAAGCTCTCTAATTGGATCAAGTAGGAACTTGCTTAGCTGGATGCTTTGTGCTGGGATTGGGAGCAGCCGGCAAAGAGAGCACGGACACACCAGCAGACAGGAAGAGAGGCAGAGAGGGAGGAGGCCAGAGGCTGCCCTGTTCACCACTTGGAGAGGAAAGATTGAGAGAGGAGGGGTGGGAGAAGAAAAAGGGGAGTATCCCGTCTTCTCTGCCCTTCTGTGCTACTGCAGCCCCCCCTCCCCCTCCTTCTCTCTCTGATTCTCTTTCTCTCTCTTTCCCCTTACTCATCTGTTTCTGTGGCTGCGCTGAGAGGAAGGGCACCTGCCGCTCCCTGATGATTCAGCCTTTCAGCTTGGAGCTCACAGACAAGGCAGCATGTCCCTCCTGCCTCTGCAGTGCCTGGCCGTCCTGTCCTCTGCACTACAGCCACTGCAGCTGCAGCCGGCCCAGCACGTCGACACCGCCTCTTCTGCCCAAGTGCTCAGGTGAGTGAGCGCTGCTCTTCCACCACTGCTCACTGCTAGACCGTACAGGACGTTTCAGGAATCTAATTCTTTGGCCATCTTTTTCGTTTTTGCCTGCAGCTAATTTGATGATTCTATTTATAGACTCATAATTGTGTTTCTTGTAAGAAAGCATGAGTGAGGAACTCCTGTCCCTCGTGCACAGAAGGCTGTCTGCAGACCTCCCAGACTGTTAACAAGGTTCGACTCAGTCTGAAGAGCGTTTTTACTTCTCTCTGAAATCCCAGCTCTGACTCTGCAGCCTCATGATGGAAAACGTACTTGAGGAGACCGGTGGCAGACAGCCACTGTGTGATGCTCTCAGTTAAGAGTTGAGCTGTTCAGAGACCCTTCATCCAGCAGTTGGACAGGATGACTGAGGGAATGGAGGACCTCTCTGCAGGGCCAGTCCCCCCTCCCGGATCGGCCTCCCCCACCGGCTCTACTGTTGATACTGGACAAGTCCCTGAGGAGAAACCTGAGGAGACAGAGGCAGCTGGTGAGAGTGGGGAGGAGGGTGCTGAGGGAACTGCGGAGGGAGGTGGTGATGGTGATGGGGAGCATTTGGGGGCTTTGGGAATTGTGGCCTTGCCAGGGTCCTGCTGTGTGTGCATAGAGGTGGAACAGATTAACAATTGCCTGCACTCTGAGAAAATCTGCATTCTGCCTATCCTGGCCTGTCTGCTTAGCTTAGCCCTCTGCACAGCTGGTCTTAAATGGGTCTTTGTGGATAAGATCTTTGAGTATGAACCACCCACTCACTTGGATCCTAAACCCATTGGACAGGACCCAATTATAATATCCATTGACCCCACGCTGGGACTAACTGTGTCGATTCCTCATTCATCTCCGTCTACTGTCTCCCTGACCACCGCCATCGCCATTACCCCAGGACGTCCCGAGGTTGTAGTGGAAGAGAAATCTACACGAGGGCCGTACGTGCCCCAGACGCCACGAGTGACTCAGTCTGATTCCTCTTTTACACTCCAATACAACGCAGAGCGTCCCGCCATCTCAAAGCAGACTCCCCACCCTCAGTCAACAGAGGAATCCAACGACATCATCATCCCCACGATCTGTAAGTACCCAGCACATGTTCAGTGAACGCGGTGTGTATGGATGTAGTGATGGGCAGGGATGCAGGCTGTAGTCCTGAGTAACCTTGGACTTATTTTCATCAGCGTAAAGACAAACTACGTATGCAAATGTTTTTTTTTTCTGTCTTACCATTGATTTTGTAAATGCAGCGTTCTTTCAGCTGAGCCAGGAAGTATCTGCTTTCAGACTCTTTGCCTGAAAGCAGGCACGTTGAGACTTGCAGAGTGCAGCACAAAGGCCCATGACCAAGCCTCTGAAATGTTGCTCCATAGATAAACTGCTTCATGCCCACAGTGAGTGGATGTGTAATCTCTAACATCCATTCCTTCCTCATTAAGTATTAACCATCCCTTAATTTATACCACAATAATTTATACACACAACAGTGATGGATGTTGTGATGGTGTTATTCTGAAGGTAGACAGCGTACGATATGGAAGGTCCCTAAAATGTGTGGCTGCACATTGCCAGTTGAATGAAAAAGTGAAAATCAATAAATGATGCATGACACAAACTGAAACTCCAGGCTGTGGTACAGGGAGACTTCCTGTTTTCTGCCTGTGCTCCATTTCAAGGTCAGAGCCTGCTGGAGGCTAATTGATGCCCCCTCCATTCCTCTGCCGCAGGGAAAAACAACCACTAATACTGTCTGTCTGCCAGTGGCTCGCCACCATGACGTTCCTGATGTAGTCACATCACTGTGTGATTTATTACACTGGATCTAGGTTAGCTAATTGAAGGTGATGGTGTGGGTGGAGGGGGTCAGGTTCCAACCAGTGCCTCAGTGAGGGATTAGCTCCACTTAATCAGCAGAGGGTTGATCTCTGCGTAGTTAACTGCCTGTAACTAACTGCTAGTATTTAATTCCCCACCCGGCTGTGCTGGTGGGAAGCCAGTGAGGGATCAATAGACCAGATGAGCCTCCTGATCGTTTGTTGTGTGAGGTCTGTTTGTGTGACTGTTTCAAGACAGATTCACCAACCAAGTTCAAGTTTTATTGTTATGAACATTTAAAAAGTACAGCTACATTCAAATGAAACGCATCTGCCCTGGCTCTCAGCCATTAAAACTACATATAATAACATGAGAAAAAACACAACAATGAACAACAACTAATCCCACAATGTGCTCATCCCGGAGTCATGTAAGGTGCTTTTAGTTCAGTTGTCTGACCCCCTGGGGATAAACCCTGTCTTTGAGGTTTGTCTCAGCTCTGATCCTCTGTGGCTCTTCTCCTGGGGGGGGGGGGGGGAAAAGACCGTGTGGTGGGTTGCTGGCCTCCCCCATCATACTTAGGAGCGTCTTACTGCAGCAGGAGATGTAGATGACCTCAATCTGTGGCAGTGGTGTTGCTATGATTTTAGAGGCAGTTTTCTCCTCCTTAATAGTTTATGGACGTGTTCAGTCACACTGCTAAACCACCAGTGTGCCTCCAATAAGGATGCACCAGGGTCTTTCTGGACATCCTATATTTTTTAAGGCATCGCAGAAACTATAGTTTATGTTATGTCTTAATGACACAACTGGTGAGAGACCAAGAAAAAGAGTCATTGCTTCATAATTACATGAGTACTCAGTAGTTGTTGCTAAACTATCACATGAGTACTCAGTAGTCATTGCTACTTTATTACATGAGTGCTTAATAGTTATTACATGAGTAATTGCAAAAACTATTGCTACTGTGTTTGTATGTGCAAAATATGGAGTAATGCGCTGTTATCAACTGGTATTGCTAACAATAAAAACAACAAGCAAGCAACAACAATAACAAGCTTCCCACTTGTTGTACTGCAATCGATCAACTCAGATGTGACATCGTTCCCAACTCTGACATCCAACTTCCAAGGTAAATGGAACGCAACACTACACTGGCAAGCTAATTGAAATTGCAATAGTTGTTAAGCTGGTTGTATTTGAGCTACAATGGATGAAAGATCAATTGACCAGAAACGAAGGACATATTAAACTTGGTTCCATGTCCCATAAGGACTTTAAAAATTTGTCCCATATCCACTCACCTGCACATCAGCCCTGATGTTGACAGGAGGCCCCGTTAGCATCTCGATCTGCGCTTGTTTACTCTGGATGGTCAAAGGCCAGTTCGGCCCCATCTCTTGGGAAAACAGTGCAAATCAGATCCATGTGTGGTTTGTCAAAACCACTGAGACTGACAAATACGCAATACCCAGGGGGCAACACCCGCCTTTTTTTCAGAAATCACATATGGAATGTTGTAAAAGGTTTGGACCCAGAGTTCAGGTCAGTGTGATCACAGAGTTAAATTAACACCCCTACAAAATAGTCCCAACACACACAGAACTTTAGGAGCTTGATGACTGTAGGCTTTATGGCAGTCTATTGGATTAGACTGCATCAGTTTTAGTTTTAGCCCCAATCTGGACATTGAGTGGATGCAAGAACTTGATACTCATCAAAGCTCTGTCCCTCCTCACTGAACTACAGGTTACCAGCCTGTTATTATATTCAACATGTCACCCTATCATTAGACTGCTACATCCTATGATTGCTAGACTGCAATGTGACTGATGTGCAGTTTCTGCTTAGCCAACGTAAGCTTTTTGTTTTCACATGGTGTTGCATTCATCACTTTAGTCAGCATTGATGATTCATGCAGAAGCAGATTATTGATGATTCATTGATGATTTATGCAGCAGCCGATCAGATTTGAAGCAGAGTAATAGCCTCAGTAACTGACCAGTCAGTCATGCATCTGCAATATATATATATAACTCCTGGCACTCCTGAGATTACACCTGTCCATAGACCTCCTCCCCAACCGTCTGTGAGATCCTCCGCCGTCCACCCTAATTCTGCAAACACTTCTACCTTCTAAAATTAAATTCATCTTTTCAAATAGTCGGGTTACGAATGCTTCTGTGGATATGTGGCATCAATGAGATGAGGATGGTCAAGATTCTCTTCACTCCTCCAGCTGAAGATCAGCTGGTGTGACGATGGAGTAGTCAGTCACACAGATGGCACAATGAATGATGGAAGTGTTAGTCTTAAAATTGAATGACTGCTGCTGTGTGTTGGAAGACCTACGGTAGGATTTGCTGTCAGTGGTGGTGTTTTATTGAACAGTCATAAAAAGTTAAATCTATTTTACGAGTATGGTGATGACTGTTGGCCCACACCACACTGCATAGTGAAATAATTGAAACACACAGCTGATAAAAAAAAAAGTGATAAAAAGTATAAAAAACCAAGCATGTAACTCAAAAATAAAGTAATAAATCCGTGGAAAAAATATTTTTACTCAGATCTATGAAGCTCAATTAGAAAACTGCAGCTTAGGTGCATGAAACTCTACTACATGTTAATTTTCTATACACTAAATATTTCACTGTGAACATTAGTAGACTATACGTAACAGTATCAGTAGGCTGTTTAGGCCAATAGGGATGTTTGACAGTTTAAATGTGATAACAGCATATTGGCCAATTAACACAAACACACATTTATTGTAAAGATTTTTGTGTTAGTTCTGAAAGAATCGTGAACAGGATCTGGACGGACCCAGCGGACAAACGATGTCCTGAAGACGCCGCTTCTAAAATGACCTCAACGTTGACAGTTTAACTTCTTGACAGATATTGGCGAACAATACTGACATATCTGTGATAAGTAGAAATTGGCTAACATGTAAACATATGGCTGTTACTCAACTCCAACATGATAAACAACAGTATCTGATACAACATAGTTCTGGTCCTGGATTTGAATCTGGGTTTGTACGATCCCCCTCTATCTGCATGGACTTCATCCGGTTACCTCACAGCCCAGAGACATGCAGGTGTGATGTAATTACAGTATGAGCTATAATAATAGTTGGTTAGAAGAGGCAAGAAAATACAGTAACTGCTGACACCAGTCTCAAACAAACCTGAGCTAAATGAGATAAATGATAAATTTTTACCAGGAGCTGGTCTCTTCTCCCGCCACTACCTGAATTCCAGCATGCAGTTTCTCAGTTTTGTTTTTTGAAAAGCAGAAAATCAGTGTAGCTCACTTATTAAATCTAAATTTACATTTTATAATTTCATGACATGCTTGACACAAAGTGAAAGAACAGAAGTTTATCCTATTCACAATAGGATTGATTTTACTTTTACTCTTTTGTTCTTTTTCTTTCGTCTGTCTATGTTGCCATAAAATAATATACATTTCTAAAGATTAAAGCAGTGTTTTGAACCTTTTTTACTTGTCACACCATGAAGAACCTGGGGCTCGTTGTCACGTTTCAGATGTTGTTATCAGTTCTACAAAAGAGGAATTTCCTCTGTGAACTTTGTGAAGAGGCCAAATAGTCCAATATTTCCCCATAAAAAAAGGCACTTTGTTGTGACAATACCATTTAAAACATATCCTAGTAAATCTAAAACTCCTAATCTATGGGTAGAAATTTTCTGTTGCTGCGTAAAGTTTTTTTGAATTTAATTAGCATTTACTTATGAATGAATATGATGCAAATTGGTTTTAATTATCTCAATGGCGATCAGCATCAGGATATTTCAATTCTGAAGAACAAACTGCAAGTGTTAGCTTTTTATATACACCTACATTGTTTCCTGGGAATAGACTGTACCTACACTAAGGTGCGGCGTTGTTCTGGTCCTCAGTCCAAATGTTGGAGTTTTGTCACGGTCAAACATGGACAGGTCAGCTTAATACATGAACTGTATTTATGAATGAACTTCATCTGTAGGACGGACACTAGCTTTTCAAAGAGGATGTTTCATCAAAGCCATGTGCTTTGTGTGTGTGTGTGTGTGTGTGTGTGTGTGTGTGTGCAGCTGAACTGCAGAAACAGTTCCTTTTATATTCTATGCATTCAGCATTTTTAGTAATTTAAGATGAATATATAATTTATCAGCACAGTACTTTAGTGCATCCTAATGTGCTGCACAGGAGACCTAGTAAATCTGCAGCTCCGGAGTCAGCGTGTAGCATTCTCCTACTGGAAACACTATTTCCTCCTCAGAAGTGAGAGGTTTGACAAACACTAAAACAAAACATTGGTCTCAGTGGGCATGGTGTCATGTAATTATAATGTAGTAATGAAGACTGAGTACTCATGTCAAAATGTAGTAATAATGTAGCAATGACTACTGAGCACTCCTGCAATAATGTAGTAAAGGCTACTAAGTTACTCAAGTAATAATATAGTAATAATGTAGTAATGACTACTGCGCACTCATGTAATAATGTAGTAATAATTACTGAGCACTCATATAATAATGTAGTAATGACTACTGAATAGTCATGTAATAATGTAGTAATAATGTAGTAATGACCAATGAGTAGTCATAGGTCAGATCATTTATGTCCCAAATACATCAGGTGAAAGGATTCCACTGAGTTTTGTTGTTGTTTCCTCCTGGCCAATAAGGAGAGACCTCACACCTGAAGTGGTTGGACATGTCCAGACTGAAACAATAATTTAGGCTGGGAATTTGACTCCTCGAGTCAACCCCCATGCAAACCAACAGATTGCTAATCTGTAGGCTAACCCTGTTTGTTCATGTAACGAGACAGACTAGTAATAAATCTGGCCACTTTGTTCATCTGGGGGGAAAGTTATCCAGATTACAATAATACAAACATCTGAGACTGACCGTTTTCAAGGTATGAACTCTCAAAAACTTGGATTCACCAATTATAGCATATACAAATGTACAAGGCTAGACACGCGAATGAGAGTGAGATACGGCGTTAGCTCAAATGTTCGAACTCCGAACCGAACTCCGAACCGAACCGAATCCAAAAGTAGAGACCAAAATTGTTTCTGTACCAGGCTGTAAACATGTTTATTTCTGCTGGAAAGTTGGACAGTTTAACATGGGAGTCTATGGGGACTGACTCACTGTTGGAGCCAGACTCTAGTGGTCATTAGAGGAACTGCAGCTTCTGGCTCTTCAGTGTTGGCTTCATGTCTCAGCCTCAGAGGTTGATGCTTGGTGTGGCCATGTCATTATCTTGACCTTGGTCAATTGCAATGGAGACATCTTACTGTTTAATGTGACTGAAACACAGATGGTGTTGAGAGGACCATTATCTCTGCAGTGTGATAACTGAGGAGGTGTGCTGCGGGAGGAGAACGTGACGCAGTACAGTTAAGGCACAGGAGGATGAGTCAACAGGAAGCCATTTTCAAACACTCAAACTGTGTCACACTGTGAAGAGTAAAAGATTACCTTAGATTTACCACTGAACATTTAAAAGATGATAGAATCACTTCAAGATGTTTTAACAATGTGACATCACAAAGGAGCCAAATGTCAGAGCTACAGTTACTGTGTACCTGGGGCGAAGTCAGAAACACTCAGAAACAGTTTCTCCACAAAACCTTCTTGTGTTAAATGTCCTGTGACAGGATTTTACCTTTCCAGGCGTCTCTCCTCTGTGTGAGCTCGACTGGTCTGATGTAGGGTCAGTGTTACAGCTCTGAGCTGCTGGAGTCCACTCTGCAGACACTCTGTCCTCTGTTTGTCCTCAGGAGCTGCTGCTCCTCTTCCTTCATCCATTTCAGCTGAGCACAACTCCAAATCTGAATTCTGACAAACTGTGAATTGTTGATTCATTATCACTCCTTGTTGTTTTCTGACCCGCTCTTCTTTTTGTGCTTTTTTTTGAAGATTTAATAGAATTATTTTTGTTTTAAAGTGACGATAAAACAAAATGTTAAAATGTGAGAATCTATTTTAGATTCATTCAACAGAGTCACACAACATTTCTTCATTATTAACCTTGACAGAGATCAGTACTTCTTGTAGTGTCATAACTCAGGCCTGTGACTCCTTCACATTAACATGTGTTTATCATGAAACTGGTGCAGCAAAAACATTGTCTCACAGTTAAATGAAACGTAAAGAAAAGGAGCAGTGACAAGCTCAGTGAGAGAATGAGAGAGGACTGCTGTAGTGAAACACTGTAAAGGTGGTCAAGCTGATAAAATCATAATTTATACAATTAGTTAACTTCAGCCCAAAGAGTTGCCTTGTGCTTTTAATTGTTCAGCAGTTTTGTAGCACAGACCACCTTGTTGTGTGTATGGATCATTTATTTGAGGTTTGTAATGCCTCTAGTTGCTCAATCCTGCCTCTCCAACATGCAGCATCATGCTGTTTTTAAAATACCTCAAATACTGAAATGGATCAGTCGGTGCATGTGTGTGTCTGCACGGGCAGGGTTTCTTTTCTTATCTTGTTTGGTTTTTTTTTGTTACTGACAGTAGATTTTTCTAAATGTTTTTTGAACTATAGTAGAACTGTAAACCAAGCTCTGACAGATGCCGAAAACATTTTCAAAGTCCCAAACTTGAATCAGTCAGTGTGTCATCAGTGTGTTGGATGGACAGCAGAATGGTTTTACCTCCAGTGTTTAGATGATTGTTTGACCTTGACAGAAGTGACTGCTGTGACCCCAGTTAATCATGCGGAGGGAGGGTTCTGCTGCTGCAGTGCATCTTGGTTTGTCCTTGACAGCACCTGATAGAAACACCATCCACTGCAGCAGAGTGGCTGCTCTGCCCAAAGAGGCTGAACAGCAGAGGAGTGAAGCCGCCTGTTGGCGAAGCTCCAGCACCGTCACTGCTCTCTGGTTTAATGTTTCTGATCCACCAGCAAAACCAAGCAGGGAAATCTCCCCCCCCCCCCTCACTGCACTCCATCATCCATGATGAGGATGAACACGGGCAGAGTAACTGAAGCCCTGCACCGCAGACACACACCACTGCATGGAGCGATATTTATGAAACATTAAGAGTTCATGTTCAATAAAGACATGAATGGAGAGCAGCTCTTCATTGTCTCGCAGCCTCACTGACATCTCTGCTCTGCTGCATCATGTCTGGTCATATCTCATTCATTGTGTTCTCAGGGACAGTAATGTGAGCTAGCTGTTTGTTGCAGTGCTGCAGAGTGCTGTGTAATGTTCAGATAATGGCACTACGTACATGTTGGCAGTGTTGTGTTCACTGCACCCACCCACCCACCGAGGCCTGAGGCGTACTTCCTCTGTTCTTTTAAGAATAGATGCTCTCTGATCATCTGCATTCAGGAAAGCAAGAACACTTTCTACCTCAGAGAGCAGCCATCTGTCTGTCTGTCTATCTACCTGTCTGTCTGTCTGTCTGTCTGTCTGTCTGTCTGTCTATTTACCTGTCTATCTATCTGTCTGCCTGTCTGTCTGTCTGTCTATCTACCTGTCTACCTGTCTGTCTGTCTGTCTGTCTGTCTTTCTATCTACCTGTCTACCTGTCTGTCTGTCTGTCTGTCTGTCTATCTACCTGTCTACCTGTCTGTCTGTCAGTCTGTCTATTTACCTGTCTATCTATCTGTCTGTCTGTCTGTCTGTCTATCTATTTACCTGTCTATCTATCTATCTATCTATCTATCTGTCTGTCTGTCTGTCTGTCTGTCTACCTGTATATATCTATCTGTCTACCTGTTTGTCTGTCCGTCCGTCTGTCTGACTATCTATCTATCTATCTATCTATCTATCTATCTATCTATCTATCTATCTATCTATCTATCTATCTATC
>NW_019525037.1:1081603-1082322 GCF_002814215.2 Seriola lalandi dorsalis
CCAGCTCAGTAATGACATCCTGCAGTAATGTGCAGCAGCTCTCCTGCTGGGCTGCAGACAGTGATGTCAGCTGGTGTTACTCTGTTTAACACCAGTAGTTTCTCTTTAGCTGTTCATGTTCCTGTGACAGGCAGGTAGCTCTCACCTGACACCTGAGCTGAGAGTATCCAACACTCAGCTGGCCGACAAATGGTGTAACTTCATCAATCACTCACTCACTCACTCACTCACTCACTCACTCACTCACTCACTCACTAAGTTACTCGCTCACTCACTCACTCGCTTGGTCGGTCACTTGCACACTCAGTAAGTCACTCAGTCAGTCACTCAGTCACTCAGTCACTCAGTCACTCACTTACTGAGTCACTCAGTCACTCACTCTCTTGGTCGGTCACTCAGTCACTCGCACACTCAGTCACTCACTCAGTCACTCGCTTAGTCGGTCACTCGGTCGCTTGCGCACTTACTCACTCACTGACTCAGTAAGTCACTCACTCACTCACTCACTCACTCACTCACTCACTCACTCACTCACTCACTCAGTAAGTCACTCAGTAAGTCACTCACTCACTCACTCACTCAGTCACTCACTCAGTCACTCACTCACTCACTCACTCACTCAGTCACTCACTCACTCACTCACTCAGTCACTCACTCACTCATTCACTCACTCACTCACTCACTCACTCACTCACTCACTCACTCACTCACTCACTCAC
>NW_019525037.1:1082352-1107051 GCF_002814215.2 Seriola lalandi dorsalis
CCAGCTCAGTAATGACATCCTGCAGTAATGTGCAGCAGCTCTCCTGCTGGGCTGCAGACAGTGATGTCAGCTGGTGTTACTCTGTTTAACACCAGTAGTTTCTCTTTAGCTGTTCATGTTCCTGTGACAGGCAGGTAGCTCTCACCTGACACCTGAGCTGAGAGTATCCAACACTCAGCTGGCCGACAAATGGTGTAACTTCATCAATCACTCACTCACTCACTCACTCACTCACTCACTCACTCACTCACTCACTCACTCACTCAGGGGCTGGCCCTGCTGTGGCGGTCCAGCCCAAAAAGGCTCGTTGCAGTGAAGAGTGTGTTAAGTGGTTCACTGGCTCACATGTTAGTAGTGTTTGGGACACACTGATCATATGAACAGAGAGTGTTGTAGTGAATGTATGTTTTCTGTTTGGAGGAGTCCTTTAAATAGGATTGAACCATGGGATGTTTCATCCACACTCAACGACCATGCAGACAGAGCTGAGCTCGGTGTAACCTACATTATGTGTCTGTACTGTTTTCTTGCTGCACTAATTATGACTGTCCTCTGCAGCTGCCACCAGCACCACCAGTACAGCCAAGACCTCCAGTCATGTGACACGCTGCAGCGACAGCCAGAAGAACTACTGCGTTAATGGAGGAGAGTGCTTCACCCTTGAAATCATGCCAGGCAGCACAAAGTTTCTCTGCAGGTAGGACATGGACAGAAGGTTTGACCTTGATTCAGACTGAACATGAATGTCACTGCTTGTGTTTTTCTATACTTTGGCTGTTAATGAAATGACTTGTGAACTACGACATGCATCCATGGAGCTGAATGAAACTGTCCTCAACAGAACAGTAACTCTTACACATACAGAATACATCCCCTTCTATGGGACATATGTACAGACTAACTATAGGTCTGCAACTGCTGTTTAGTGGCTTTATCCAGTGACTGGCACACCGACATACACCACTAGTCAAAGGTCTCCGAAACTACAGAGAGCACGTCAACCACACAACAGCTGGGAGTCGCGTGGGTTACAGCTGATATAATCTTCCATGGTGTTTGTTGTCTAAACCAGTGAAAGAGTGTTAGCTGCTGTAATAATTCATACAAAGCACACGGAACCACCTCTCTGAGGCGCTTTGGTCCTTATCAAACTCCAATCAGCTTCCAATCGGAACAGGCTGTTCAGAGCCCAAACATATGCGTGGTGCACACAGCCATGCTCTGTGTGAGCGTTTGTATGTGAAAGTCTCACAGCTGATCACCACTGATCAAATAATCAGGCCTCATGCAGGAGTCACATTAAATGAGGACTCTTGTTGAAATTTGTGATGAGTTACCCTAAATCACCTGCACAGTTAACAGATGCCATATAAAACTAAACTCTGTTAGTATGAGAGGCTGAGGCTCGTTGACTCGAACAAAATCTCAGGAGCATCATGCAGGTAAAAATGGGCACGAGGTCACCATGCAAGTGTGTGGCACTGCAGTTTTTTTTAGGAGAGCTGAGGAGCAGAGGAAGTTAATCCTCTTGAGACCTGACCCACTGACACAGAAACTCTGAAAGCAGAACGCACGAGGAAGCTGGTGTTTGGATTCCTCTGTAATACAGCAGCTGCAAACCTGTCTGAAGTCTGTGAAGTAAAGAGATGTTTAAGCACCTCATCTCTGTCAGGAAATGGAAACAACTCTGGATCCAAACAAACTGTCTCTGACTTTAGATGGAGAGGGTTTAAGTTAAGGGTAGCTGTAGGATAGCAGTTTGAAGGTGATCTGAGCTCTGAACACCACAGGCTGCTGTCACCTGACCCCCAGCAGGAAGCCTTAAATGAGCGAAATCTCTGCTCTCACGAAACTGTCAGGATAGAACAAAGTGTTCACAGCTAATGTTCAGACCGCTGACAAAGCTGGACTCTGCTGCTCTGAATACTGCTCTGTTCCTCTGATGGAAGACCTGATCTCCTGAACCTAGCCTTCGCTGTCCTGGGCGCTAGGCCACAGAAAGCAACCTTTACTGGAAGTCTGAGGTCTGGATAATGGGTTCTGGCCCCAACAGTAACAGCACTTTTGCCAAAAACCATGAGGACCACCACAGATGTCCACCCCCTGAATGGAGGTGTAAACCTCAGAGAACGACTCTGGGCAAAAGCACCCATTACCACCCATTCCCAGCACCCATTCCCAGCACCCATTCCCCATTCCCAGTAAACTCATGAGAATGTGAAAGAACAACTCCTCCAACCTGAACAACCACACAGGTCATTTCTTTCAACCCTCTGATACGACCCATAGTTTCTCCTGAAATAAAGCCCCTACGGCAGCAGGCTTTCCAGACCTTGGTTGTCATGGTTACAATAATAAACACATGGACCTACCCCCGTCGCCATGGTAAATATAATACTGATCATGGCTTGGTTAGGTTTAGGAAAAATGATTTGGGTTCAAATAAGTACTTCCTGAACATTAGACAATCTTTGTTGTCATGGTTACAATAATAACAACGTGGTTAACTTTGCGGAACAGTCATGGAAAATAGAAACAACATGAACAGCTAGTTTCTCATGGGAATGGAACACCGCTCTTCTGTGTCACATTCATCCATCCACCACCTCCTCCTGACGGGGACTTTGTCTCCGCACTTTTCCCTTTGCTCCTGTCATCATTACTACAACCACTAGATGTCGCCTAGCAACAAAACGTAACTATGGGTCATAATAACCTGCTGCACAGACGACCTATGGACTTGTTTTTTACAGGACGGTCTCATCAGCTCAGTTGTTTGGTGACAGGGTTGTATCCTGGATCCTGCCATGTGTTGTGACTGTACACTGGATGTCTTTGTGTTTGTCCATGTGTGTTCATGTGTTGTGTGTAACATGTCAGTGCTGTTTATCTCTTGTCCTCTCTACCCACTCAACCAGGTGCTTGGCGGGATACACTGGGCACCGATGTGAACAAGCTGTGCTTAAGAAAGTCTCAGACCCAAAACGTATGTGAACACAACTGTATCAGTCCCACATGTCATTGCTGGTGTTTCACCCTCTCATGTTTTCTCCCAGAGACGGAGGAGAAATCCATGTTTCCTTTAGAGACAGTGATAAATCCTGAGCCCCTGAATGAGCACAGGAGGAGTAGTGCACTGAAATTTGCATGTACGTCACATCTCATCACACCCCATCATTCTGTTCAGAGCAGTGAGGCGCAGGCCTCCACCTCAGGTGAAGGTGTGTCCCGTCTGGAGGTAAGACAGACGACCTCCTGCTGCTCCCATCCAGCCTCACCACCATCCCCAGAAAACACTCAGACGATGGGTGTTCTCTGCATCCAGACTTCTCCACTGGTCCGGTGCTGGACTGACCGCTGTGTGGTTGGTGAAGCAGCGATGATCTTGATGTTTTTCAGTCAGTAAAGACATGTCTACATGCAGGAGACCCAGGGATCACTGGTGGTTGGGCTGCTGCCACTTCAGGGCTGAGTGAGCCATCTCTGTAGCCCTCAGTGCTCTTTTTAACTGCCACACATCTGGGCCTTTGTTGCCTTTAGGTGGGATCCTGACTTCCCTTATAGAGGATTATATTACATCCAAACACGAGGCTTACCCTGAGTGGCCACTTACATACATGCAAATTTCAGTCAGCTGCTAAGACACCGTTCCAACCTCAGAGCCTGATGGAGGCTCGTGTCTCTCACATCATCTCCCTCACCTGGAGATGATGATTCACCTGTGTGTGAAGGTCTGAGGTGACTAACAGGACCCAGCCTTACAGACAGGACCTGGACATGTAGGTCCAGCTGGCCCTTCCTGCCAACACCAGTGGTGACTGTCGTGGGTTCTGCTCAGCTCCTGTATAAATTAACTCCTTCTCTCTTCTTCTCTGTCTCTTTTATTTCCTAACCAGGTGTCCAAATGAATTTACTGGTGATCGCTGCCAAAACTATGTAATGGCCAGCTTTTACAGTATGTCTACTTCCTCTTCAGTCTATGGCTCTATCTGAGCATGCTCAATTAACACTTCCTGTGCCGTGCTCCTGTTTCGTTGTTCCTCCTTAGATCTGTGGTTTGTGCAGCCCAGAACCTCCCTGCATGTTCAACTCTGTGTCTCTGTGCTCATTTTATTTTGGATGTTGATGCTGCATGTGCTGCTGTAGAAGTTACACAACTTTTATTTAAGTTTGAACATTTACATTTTTAAACTGGAAGATTTGCAAATTGTCAGTGCTCCAATCCTTACTGTGTGTGCTCAGACGTATTGTATGCTTCAGTCTGTATAAACCTGCCAGTCAACAACATGCTTCAAAACTGTCAAGGAAACTGATTTAGACCAGCAGTTCCCAACCTTCAACAACTCATGACCCACCTGAAAAAATGTTGATGGCTCACATCCAACCCCATAACAATATGGAGGTCAAATTGTGCCTTCTCAGCACAGTTTCTATTCAGGAGTGAACTAAAAGCAGGCGAAGATCAATGTTTCTTTTCTGTTTGATGGGGGTTGTGATCACTTTGCTTCACCCTCTGTCTCTTGTCTCTCTTTCCTGTTAATTCTTCCTGTTTCTAATCAGCTCTGCATTCTGACTCTCCAGTTTTTGCCATGGATGTAATCTGTTAGCACACAATCAGACTGAGATAGCAAACTAGTATATGATGTGGTCCGGCAACATTGAAGTTATTAATATATAGATATTTTTATGATCACGTCTTGTCTTCACCAAATCTGTTCTGTTTTGAAAAAGAAGAAAAAGATTGCAATTCCCTCGCATCCAACCTGGCCCCGGCCCATTGGGCCACTGCTGTAGGGCATGCCACACCCTCTGTTAGGTGTCAAACGATTGGCCAATACACCAGCTGCCAGCAGGAGTCATGCATTGTGATCATCAGGCAAACAGCACTGATGCAACTGTTTTATATCAGTTATTAACTTTTTCCCATCAATGTCAAAAACCTTTACTGAACAGAGAAATATACATACGCCATTAATAAGATACGGACAAAGAGTCAATTCACAGAGGTTTAAACCAGGCAATAATCAATATTATCAGAATGATCAATAATATCAACCTGTAGAGCTGCAGCCTGCCCCGACCCTGTAGCAGCTGTTTAGAGCTGCAGGTGCAGACATGCTAGTGTCTGCCATGCACACACACACACACACACACACATACACATAGATTTTAAGGAGACAGAGGTGATTACTGGTGTGACTGAAAAAGAAAATATATGTGCAACATTAACTACACATTATAAAAACAAATTCTGTTACTATTCTGTGGTGCTGTTGAGCTCTTTCCTCAGCAGTTAGAGGCAGACAGTATCACCTGTCTCCTGACCCTGACCCGACCCTCATTAGCAGTTTCTGAGAGTTCAGCTGTGATTTAGCTGAAAAACTGCTACACTCAGGTCAAGACAGTCAGACACTCTGATGAACAGAGGTACAGGCTTCACAGTAAATATAAAACATCTAACACTCGCTATAAAAAGAGAACCACTGCCCCTGAAGGTGACACAGCTGTTCCAGTTTTAGCAGCTACTTGACTAAGAATAACAAGAATAGCTACAAGGTGTGTAACATCCATAACAGGCAGCTAGCTGCTTGACCTCTTGACCCTTTTCCGCAGCCAGTGTTTGGTGCATTAGCACATACTCTGGTTAATTAGCATCTCTCAGTCATGGGGCGTGTCATTTTCTTCAGTAACTGTAACAAGGAACTGAGACTCTTCTGGAAATCCCTTCGACATGTGTCCTGTCATGAACCACACACTAACATTTTACCTTAGTTGTATTTTTCATGTTATAGTTTCACTGTGCCCTTGAGTCTCTGTCTCTGTCCACATACACGTTCCCTCTGTTCCACGTCTCAGCGAGGAGATGACCGTACTGTACGGACTTTCAGCTGCATCAGAGGACGCTGTAGCTGTAGCAGCCGAGGTCGGTCATTCTGGTTGTTGAGGAAGAGATATTGTTCAGGTCTCCTTTCTCAAGACTAAATCCTGCAATCCTGAAAAAATATTAGTATCTGAGAGGCTGCAGAGGGTGGATGACCTTACTGCCCATCCATCTCCACAGCCGGCTGAGATCTACCTGAGGAAGTGACAGCACTAAACTCCACTGCTCCTCCAGCTTTGGTGTGTTCAAGCGGAGTGGAGCGTAACAAGCCTCTGTGGAGCAGAGTGAGCCAAGAAGGCACTCCAGGTCAGAGTCTGAGCTGAGTCAGGGGGCAGCACAGTCAGCTGAGTCAGCTGAGTCAGCTCTACAAAGTCAGGAGCCACCATTTTGTGTGGTCGGCTGGAATCTCTCCAACAAGACTATTAGCTGAATTATAGAAGAAGAGCAGAGCAGTGTTTTTTGGCGGCGGTTTGTCTGAATTTTGTCTGACAGACCGGATCCAGGGTTGGGGTTATATGCCCATGTGAACTAGGTCCTCATGGTGAGGCTCCTCTGGACCTGATTCCGGACTGAGGCAGTGAGGTGGATGAATTCCCTCCTGCCCAGTAGTTGTTGGTTTGTAACTGGAACAGGAGGTGCTGCAGCTGCTGTCAGGCGACTGTGTAACAAAATAAGCGAATGGTGAAGAAACCTCTGAGTAGACTAGTGAAAGGAGGCAATGACATCATCAGGGCTGGATGCTTCAAAAAGGTACGTTGGACCAGATGCCAAAGTTTTTCTGGATTCAGTCAAATCAAAAGAAGTTAAAAACCTTAAACCTTAGAAGATGGTGTTGAGTTTTAAAATAGGTGAGAAGGATAAGGTACCAAGATGCAACACTGTGTGACCTCAGCCACAGAGACTCCCTCCCGCAGAGATCTAAACCTGAGCTTGTGTTCCTTAAAGGGAGGTCAAACCTGCACTGAGACATCAGAAGATTCTGTCCCCTCTAGGAAGTGGTCTAGGAGCTTATCCAGGTGCCTGAAGCAAGAAATCCTCCAAACTGAACAAGACAAGTTGTGTGTCACTGCCTTCCAAACAACCCTTCACTGTTATAATATACAGCTGCTGTCATGATGGGTTTATGTTGAGGCCCCAAAACAACTTGTTGATCCTGGTTAGGGTTTAAAAAACTGTTTTAAGGTTCATCATTAATGGAAACCAACAGTGCAGTCTCCCCCTGCCTCCTATAACAACACTACACCACTCCACCAGCATTTACACAACCAGCAGGTTGTCTTCACATCTGCATGTTTCTGCTGAGGGAAAGTGTCACTGTGAACAAACCTGATGTGAGTGTGATGGAGATCAGAGCAGCAGCACTGTCCACAGTCCAGAGTGACGACTGTTCAATACTCTGCACATGTTCTTATCCCAGTGTTATACTGAATGTTGTTGTAAGCTGAAAATAGTCATATAATAACAGTAAGGCTGAAGTATGTGTTTGAAATGGTGCATGATGATCATAGCATGTTTGATTTACAGTGTTGGCTGTTGAGCGTGCCCCCCCACCCCCACCCCCACTAACGACTCAGTCTAAATACAATCACACTGGTTTCAGTGCATGTATCAAACCAAATCACTGCCATTAACTGTATTCAGATCAGTTTAGGTGTTTCATCACAGTAAACACTGCGCTGGTGTTGTGATAGGAAAACATGGTTTCATTAGTATTTTAAAGGTACAGGAAACTTGGAGTGTGAATTTGTAAATGTTCATTTTTGCTGTGTTTTTTTACTTCCTGTTTGATGCTGGTTTTAAACAGACACAGTCTTACAGAACAAACAGGAGCTCTGTTGTTGGACTGTTGTAAAGTCTGGTAATGAGTGAGGTTTTCAAAGTAACAAGACTAGGTCAAAAACTAGAACATGTCTGGATTGCCTATGGTCAAATCCTGATTTTATAACCGTGACGTCATCTGATAAAATCACTAAACACATTAATTAAGCACAAAGACTGAGCTGTGATTTTGACTGTATTTATTGTCACATGATCACTCAAAGAGAAACTTAGAAGAGACACAATATCGTTCTTATTTAAAGTTATTTTTTCCAGGCTTTTTCCTTTATTTCAGTCAGAGAGCGAGAGAGACAGAGACAGAGAGAGAGAGAGAGAGAGAGAGAGAGAGAGAGAGAGAGAGAGAGAGAGAGAGAGAGAGAGAGGATGACACACAGCAAAGGGCCACAAGTCAGACTTGAACCCGGCCTGGGCAAAGACTAAGCCCAAATGGCACATACTCTGAGACAGACTATCTTTGTTATTTAGTCTCTCACACAGAGCACAGCCTCCGTCTGGATCCACAATAGTTTAGTCTTTATTTACTTCAACTCCAGAACGTAACAGATTTTTATTAGAGGCAGGTCTTCATGTCGAACTCCCTCTGTTTGATATGTAGAGTTGGTCATAGTCGTTAGTACGAAGCCTCGTTACCGATGACTTCTCTCTCTCCCTCCCTCTCTCCTGCTCTCTCTGCTCTGTGTGTGTTATGTTTAGTTATTCCTCTGACTCCTTTAGTAATAATGATGCATGGAAGCAAAGTTGTTTGTAATTGAGGCGAGGCTCAGTGTATTGGAAGCGCTCCTCCTCTTCCCCACAGTCCCAGAGCAGCCAGGAAACAAGGGCGGCTCAGTAGACTGCAGCTCGGCACTCTGCTGACCAGTGGTGGAAATATCATCAGTCAGTCAGTCAGTCAGTCAGTCAGACTTTCGGTCAGTCAGTCAGTATTATTATAGGGCTGTCCCTGCTGTTGCAGTCCAGCCAAAAAAGGGAGTGACAGCAGTGTGTTTGTTATCTACAGTGTAGACACAGTGATGTTTCACAGTTGCGTCTGTAGCTTTGTTGTACAGTAACACTGAACAGCTTGTTGACTCCTCTCTCTGCCTCAGAGCCGGTCGGTCAGTGTGCAGGGTCAGTGCAGACGATGTTGTGTAGGAGACTGGAGCCTGTGCCCATCACAGACCTGAAAACAACATCTAATACTGGAGAATGCAAGAATCTAATCTGGCAGTGGATGTAAAAAGACATCATTGAATGTAATGTGGGGTTTTACAGATCGGGCCAATATCAGCACTCTGGTCTGGAAACAGAGCTGCACAAAGACAGTGACACAGGGAGCTGCTTGTGTCTTTTATGTGCAGTATATGATGGATAAAACTTACAGTTAATAGTTGTGATATCCTTGTATCACCTTTACAATGTGTACAGTGTTTATGTATATATGTCTATGTGTATTGCCATAGCAACCTACACCACATGGCAAGATTTTATTTGCATCCAATATAAATGGTCTCTGGAAATCAAAGTAAACTGGTGATGTTAGTTGTTTCCTGTACCTTTAGGATCAGTTTGAGATGAGACTTAATGTTTATTCAAGTATATGTAAATAAATATATGTATACACTCAGTGAGCACTTTACTAGGAACACTTGTACACTTGCTTATTCATGTAGATATCCAATCATCCATCGTTTATCAGCAGTTCACTGTATAAACTCCTGCTGGTACAGGTGAGGAGCTTCAGTTAATGTTCACATCAAAGATCAGAATGAGGAAAAATGTGATCTCAGTGACTTTGTTGATGGTGTCAGACGCTGGTCTGAGTGTTTCTCAAACTGCTGATCACCTGGATTTTCACACACAACAGTCTCTACAGTTTTTAAAGTAACAAAAGCATCCAGTGAGCAGCAGTTCTGTGTTGATGAGAGAGGTCAGAGGTCAGAGGTCAGAGGAGAATGGACGGACTGGTTGGAGCTGACAGAAAGGCTATGGTCACTCAGATAACCACTCTGTACAACTGTGCTGAGCAGAGAAGCTTCAGAGTGAACAACACGTCTTACCTACAACAGCAGAAGACCACGTCAGGTTCCACTTCCTGTCACCAAGACCAGAGACCTGAGGCTGCAGTGGACACAGACTCACCAACACTGGACAGCTGAAGACCTGGTCTGATGGATGTGGATCTGTGCTGAGGAATCCATGGTCCGACCTGCCTGGTGTCAACAGGCCAGGCTGGTGGTGGCGGTGTGATGGTGTGGGGAGTGTTTTCTTCTTCGCACCAATCAATCATGGTCTGAATGTCACCGTCTCCCTGAGTGTTGTTGCTGACCATGTTCATCCTTCATGGCCACAGTTCACCTTCTTGTAATGGCTCCTTCCAGCAGGATCATGCTCCATGTCACAAACTGGTGGAACCCAGTGGAACACCTTCGGGATGTGGTAGAACAGGAGATTGGCAGATTGAACGATGTGCTGCATCATGTCAACATGGAGCAGAGTCTCAGATGAAATTTTCAACATCTGGTGGATCCATGACATGAAGAGCTGAGGAGCTACCCAGTGTTAGTGTGCTGTTCCTAATAAAGTGCTCACTGACTGTACAGGGTCTGTCTAGGCTTGTGTATATTGACAGTGTATAAGTTTGTGTATAATTATTTTTTACCCTTAATCCATAGAGAAAAATCTCTTTCACCTTAAACCACATGTGAAAAATATAAATACCAGCTCGTCTGTAAAATCCAATTTTCTTTTTTTGTCACCTTCTGCACTGACAGAACATCTGGGGATTGAATTTATGGGTATGGACTGTTCCTTCCTCTTAGTTTGCAGATGTAAGACTGTAAGCTACAACCCTCTACTAAACCTACGTCTTCAGATGAAGGGATCATACAGCCCTGACCATTATACACATAATCTAGTAATCTAGCTACATATATATATATATATATATATATATATACTGTATATATATATGTAGCTAGATTAGAAATGGTACATGTGACTTTCGAAGTCAAAACGATAACCTCTACAGACATATGTAATATATACAGTATGTATATATGTGTATGTATGTGTGTCTCCGTGTGTGTGGGGCGGTTGTGTTAACATCAAATGTCACATGTACCATTCAGATCCAGGTAAACAGTCCAGTTTACCTGAGTCCACCCTGAAAGCCACAGAGGCTGTACGTACCTGGTGCTGTATGTTCACCTCCCTTCAGCTCTCCCTCCCTGCATCTTCTGTTGCACCCAGTGTTCAGCATGAAACAGTAGAGCGGCATCATGTTCTCCATCCACCTCCTGCCTCCCTGTCTCCACCTCCTCCAGATGTTCTGTATGTTTGCAGCTGTTCCTCATATCCCTTCTTCCTTATAGCAGCTCTGTAGTTTCTGCCTCCTCTCATCACGCTGAGGGCAGGGTCATCTTTTATCTGCTTAAATGTACTAACGTGTGTTATCAGCCTCCCCTGAGCCATGCAGAAGCAGCATATTTAAACATATAGATACATGATGCAGTTACTGCAGGTTCTGTTCCTCCATAAAGAGTCTGAGATCATTCAGGTAGACTGTGATGTTTAAGTGAAACTCACATTAACTATTGGATGTTCAAAAATATGCACTATGAAATAAGATTAGTTATGCATAGTGTGTGTCACAGTATGAAATACAGTCAGAGGGCAGGACGTCCCAGAGAGAATGAAGACACATAGAAAATAAACTGAGTGAATAACAGAGCAAAGACAAAACATGACTCAGTGAAATGTGTAGGTAGAGGGTTCAGGCTCTGACGAACAGTGGAGGACGATGCTAGAGAAAGAGAAGCGAATAGAAACAATGAAGTGTTTAACATTATACTGTGTAGAAATCAGTGTACATGTTTCCCAGGCAGGTATATCCACAGTATATCCTCTCTGAGTGAACTGACCCACTTCAGTTACCGCAGGGTTGTTCCCCATAGAGAAGCAGCACTGTCAGACCTGACACCTCCTCGACTGCAGCACCATCCCTGAACAGAAACAGTAGAGAGCTGGATTTGGTGAAGTGCATGTTAGAGCCATTTCTCTCTGATAGCTGACGAGAGCCCTGTCCATACAGGATTAATAAGGAGTGAAAATATCTGAGGTCAGTGTATCAGCTGATTCTCCTTTTTAACATAAATACACAAGTTAAACCTTTTTGATAAGGAGCCACCTGAATTTGGTTTTTAAAGAAGTGTGACCAGTGTATGTGAAGGAGACTCATTGGCTGACAAATACACTGATACCAGTGTACCCACATGTTATACAGTAAACCTAACCCGGGTGATGTATTGGTTGGGCTCTCAGTCGCAGCATGTAATCAGATCATTATATTAAAGGGACACTCCACTGATTTTTTCTAAGAAATGCAAGAAACAACTGTGAAGAGACTCAGTGCATTGTGGGAAGTGTAGGACCCAGTGTTTTTGGAGCTTGAACCATACTTGGGACTAAAGTCAGGATGTCTCAGTGTCTGCTGCTTCAGCTTTGACCATTCCCCTCAAACTTTGTGCAGGTGCAACACTAAATCACTGGAGTACCGCTTTAACTCTCATGCTAATGCTTTGGTCACACTCAGAGGTAAACAATCAGCCTAAGTAACCACAGACCAAAGGGGAGCCTGAGGGTCTCCACAGGGTCAGTCATATCAACAGTAGTAAACCTCTAATACGAAGGTGCATTAACTGCAATAACCTCCATACACAGCCAATTCTCATTGTTTGGGTTTATGATTGGAATGGTCTCTATGTGTGTGTCTGTGTGTGTTTGTGTGTGTTGTAGACCACGCTCTAAGAGTGGACTGTCCTCTTTTTCAGAAGCTGAGGAGCTGTATCAGAAACGTATTTTAACAATATCAGGAATCTGCATTGCACTCCTAGTCGTTGGAATCATGTGTGTGGTTGCCTACTGCAAAACAAAGTAATTCAAGTCACATTTTTATGTTTGATTTATAACTTAAAGGAACACTCCCTGATTTTATTGTAGTGTCCAATAGTGCCCCCAAATCCCCAAGAGTGAGACTTTGACCACCCGAGAGGCCCAACAGGAAGCAGTGTAGTGAAGCCAGCACAGGGGTCACATGACTGTTGAATCTTAATTGTAGACTATAAATAAAGAAATATTGTAGCCTGCATGATGTCATCCACAGGCTTCTGAAGAGTGGTTTTGAAGCTCAGAGTGAGCAGCTCCACTGTCGCCATGCCTGGTTAACTAAAACATGTCAAGAGGTGGGGCATGGGTGGACCCAAGACTTCAATGCATGCTGATTTGTGGCAAGCATACGCTCAACCACGCTTCATTCAAAGTGGCCATGCCCTCAATTATGCATAACTTTAAACCTTAATAAAATGTAAACAGGCCAGTTATGTAAAAATTCACTTCCTGTACAGTTGAAGTTTAAATATGTTTATTTCTGCTATAAAGTTGGACGTTTAACATGGGAGTCTATGGGGATTGACTCAGTTTTGGAGCCAGGCACTAATGGTCATTAGAGGAACTACAGGTTTTGGCTCCTCAGTGTTTGCTTCATCTTTCAGCCCCAGAGGTTGATGCTTGGACTTAAAGAGTAACTGCTCAGCAGAATGTTAATTGTAATTGTGCTAGAGTCTCTTGGATTAAACATTAATGCTGGACATTACCATAGTCAACATGAGAGTAACTGAACTCATTTATTTCTCAAGGTTTTACTGGGTATGAACAATGACCCATAGGTTCCTGGGATCCAGCTTTGAGTTAGCATCCAGGTGATGCCTTATGTCATATTTCAGATGCTTGGCTGTTGTGATGTAGCTGCAGAAAGCTGCGACACATCCACTGAACTTCAGGGTAAAGAGGAACATCGTCTGCATAATAACAAGCAGAGATACAACCAAACCAAATGAGCTGAGAGAAGTTTGGGGATTTGGTGGTGCTACTGGACACAATAACAATATCATGAAGTGTATTTTGTTTTTATTAAATATTAATTATCATTACTACACTCAGTCATTATAACATTAGATGAAGTTTGGGGCAAATGTTTCTCTTGTGGTACATTTGGGACTCTCCCCTCAGATATGCTGTCCAGTTGTGGTCTGGGCTGCCTCACAATCTAGTTTGTTTCTTCACAAACAGGAAGCAGAGGAAGAAGCTCCATGACCGTCTGAGGCAGAGCCTGAGGAATAAGAGGAACCATAGTACCAAAACTGGTACTGGCCCCAACCTGGCAAGCTCAGCCAGAGGACGTCAGATTTCTAACTTGCCTCTTCAAGATTTGCAGCTCATCAATGTATGCTGTTAGTTGTGGGTATCAAATAAAATCACATGCTGTTGAGTCTCTGCATTCACGTCAGCTGTCAATCTGTTTTCTGCTCCTCTTTTATAGCAATGTAATGGGATTTCCCTGCAGCATGCAGCTGAGAAGGAGACAGAGACCACCTTCTCCACAAGCAAATATGCCTTATCTGCGCATGAAGCCACAACACTCACACACGTCTCCAGCCAAAGGTAAGGAGGGAAGTTACAATTATTCTGTTTGGTAAAGTTGGTTTGAAGTTGGTCTGGCTCAGGGGAAGGTCAGCATCAGCTGTCCAAAACTAAAGTAATTCCACTTGTGTGTGGTGCAGTTTAACTTTGAAGTGTTTCCTTCTGCCACTGTTCAGTACAGAGGAGTCTGATGGTGTTTTTTCTATCTATCATTGGCTCATCATAGTGATACGCCTTCATATGAGACAAATGTAAATGGATGGATCTTTTCAACATTTTTAAAGATCATTTCATTTGAAAACTTTTAAGAACATTTTTTTGAATTACATCTTTTCACCAAAATTTTACTGTTTTGCCAAAGATTTGTCGGCCCACTGACAATACCCTCACGGCCCACCAGTGTGCCCCGGCCCAAAGGTTGGGAACCTCTAGCTTAATGCACTGTTAATGCATGTTTATCAAACAATATCCAGGGTTAAGGAGCACTTACATAAAGCAGAGTAAGACATATATTAAGATCATATTGTGTGTAAGTTTTTCAGAACATTCTATCAACATACTGTTATTGTTGATTGTGCTATTGACCGCTCCATAGTCCGACTGGCCATCAGTAGCACATCAGTGGGCCAGTCAAAAAATCAGTTAACTTTATTTATTTATTGAGAGCCATCTGCATGCTGCTTCGGTCCTGGGCTCACATATGTAATCAACACTCACTGCAGAGTGAGTGATGGAGTCATTGGTCAGCCGAGTGTTGGGCTTTTCCTCTTGGTTGTTGCAACTCACACACTTGCACTTTAAGCCTCCATCAAAATGAATAAAGCACTTGAGATGTTTACAGCTGAACAGCTCAGCATTAAGAACACGTGCTTGTTTCCTGTTATATTCCCACTGTGTCTTACAGTGTTCTGCATATTATCTATAGATGGAGGTGATGTCAGTGTGAGTGTGTTGAGGCAGGAAGGTGTTTTCACTGTTCACTGCTGTCATACAAGTGAAACTTTGTGTTTTAATGAAGCACAGTGACAGCTGTGCCCAGAAAACATCTGGATTTAAGGCTGATAGGCTGAGTAGCTATCAAAACACCTGGATCAATCAGAACATCAGTTACATTAATGACAGGCTGTAGATCGTTGTTTATCATTACATCTCCTGTTGAAGCGACTGACTCACTGACTGGAGCTAAGGACATTAATCCTGGGTCTGATCACATGATGATGTCACTGTGAACTTTACTGACATTTAAAACCACGCGGTAGAGAGAGCACAGCACAACAAAATCACATTTCTCCTAACTCAATACACAACAAAAAGAATCAAACAATCCAACATATAAACATGCACAATGAATAACAACAAGTAAACACTGACAACGGCAGCATTGTAGTCTGAGTGCTGGAGACAGCAGCGCATTGAATTATTGCACAGTGTAAACAGTATGTACAGCAGGACTGAGTGTGTGTGAGTCTCTGACAGTGTTGTGTGTGTGAATGAGTGTGTGTACGACATGTATATTTATAAATATACAGTATATCCATCCTAAAGCCTGTCAATATATTTTGATGTTATAAACAGAGGGGTTCCAAGAGTCTGAGACCACTTTCCTAGAATGAGAAGATAGACGTGAATGAGAAATTAATAAGAAAAACAAATAAACATATACATATTTATAGTATGTTGTTTTAATAAACTTGCATATATAAATTGAATATATATCATTAACATATATGGTCACAACATGTTATACCATATAACAATTCATCACGTAATATTTGTACATATACAAATTTTACTCTGGGTATTTCATATATGTTGTAAACATATATCTTCATATATCCAGAGGATGTGTATGTAATATATCCCCTTATAGCTGACATATATGGCAACATCACTTGTGATATACATATATGTCATATATTACATTTCTGTATGGGAACTCCTGCTCCTGACTGACTCCACAGCTGTGTTGGTGATGTAGTGTGGAGTGTGTGTGCAGTTCATGAAGTCAACACTGATGTCCTTTGTCCTGTTGACCGGTTGTTGATGTTCTCTCCTTCTCTGTTGTGTTCTGTCGTTTCAAAACCTGACCATGTAGTTCATGTTGTATTTGGCACCGGCTGCAGGGTGGGGTGTTCAGACCCAGTTTACACAGGATGACTGCAGTGAAGGCTAAGCTGAAGTATACAGAGAATATCCCGACATAGCAGCTATTATTTTCCAGACATGCTGATGATATGGTTTGGGGTCAAGTGTCACGAGGAGTCTGGGTGTTATGTGATCCTTGTCCAATCTCTCAAAGCACTTCATCACGAGTGGGGAGGGTACTACAGCCTGATAATCCTTGAGGCACAACACTGGTAACTTCTTCAGCACCGGTGTGATGGTGGTGGCTTTGAAACCAAGGAGCCAATGTCCTGGCAGGTGTTAAAGGTGTCTGTGAGGATGTGTGTTCGTAGGCACATTCAATCAGAACCGGTCCGGTATGTTGTTGAGACCTGCAGCTCTCTGCGGGTCGACTCTAACGTCATCCTGACCCATCCAGACAGAACGGTCATCACAACGAGGGTGGGGGGGGTTTCTAAAGACAGAAAAAGACCATTTCATCAGCAGTCAAACTGCTTAATGAGCAGTTAGCTGGAGACAGACTGATCCTGGGTCTGTGCTGCGCCTCCTCTGCACCAAGTCACCCTGTAGAATCGAATTGGATTACTACAGTGATGGAGATGAAGACGGTGAAAACAGAATGAGACCAAACATTTTTGTTGGGTCCATTTTCTTACATTATACTCAGTCCTCAGCTTCACATACAGTTCCGGTCGTAAAACATAAAAATCTGCTGCGTCAGTGAGTCGGACCCTGAAAGTCCTGCAGACTGTGAACAAACTGAACCCACATGATATTTATGTCATAAAGGTCTAGAGGCCTGTCTGCAACCTTCCCCATGTAAACGCCCCCCTCCCTGTCTCTGCAGCTGGAGTAATGACTGGACCAACAGTGTTGTGTCAGACACTGAGTCTGTCTCGGTGATGTCATTGGCGGAGAAGAGCCACAGTGCCACACAGGGCGGCCGGGGTCGTCTGAACGCTACTGGTGGCACCAGAGACTTAAGTGCTCGTTCAAAGACGTGCCAAGACACACTCAACACCGACAGCGACTTGCCTTAAATCAAGGTAACTGACTGATTTCAACTCTTCATCACTAACAGAGAACAAGGAGGGCAAACTGACAACAACACAGCAAATACACACACAGCAAGTGGAGCTAAAGTAGACTAAAACACACAGTGACTAAATCACCCATAGCAGCTGATCTGAAAACAGTAATTATTTATGACGTTTTCTGGCCTATATTGTTCACCTGCATAAAGCATCAATTCCCTTCAGGAGGCTACAGCTAACAGAACCTGCTCTCCACAGGTTCATTCTCAGCTCCTAATAATAATAATGATAATAATAAACATCTTCAAACATCCCATTTCTTTCTTACAAGTAATTCATTTGTACGACAAATTGCAAACACAAGAATCCAGTGTGTTGTTTTCACACAGGTGTTGCTCCATCTGGTGCTGAGTCAGGAGTTTCAGATGCTGTTTTTATCCACACTCAATATTACTGATGTCTTTTCTTCATTAGGATAAATACATCATTGAATGTGATGTCAGTCCTGCAGCACCACACCATACTAATTCTCCCCAAGAATTCACCTTCAATGTCTCTGTTCATCATCTCTGATGTGGAACATGATCAGCGTCTTGGTCGTGGCTCAGTTATGAAACCTGCCGCTCTGTGGAGTGTGTGTCAGCCGGACACCTGAGCTGAGTCACCTGGGAGGGCTTCACCGGAAGTTGTTTGCAAAAGGGCAGGAGCTTTGAAAAAGACTTGCAGGTGATTGGATAAACCATCTGTCAATCAGTAGGAGCACACAGGAGAGGAAACGCAACAAGCTTCAGTTAAAGGAGCTTTGAAAGCTCGTTAGCATGTCAGTAGATGATTCTTGCCTCTCTTATGAAAACCGAAACAGTCACTGCCCTGGAGACGCCAGTAGCTCCTCCCTGAGAGGACACTGATTGGTCCAAACCACTGTGGTTCAGCCACAAGCCAATAGCTTATGATTCTCACTTGTGATAAATCAAGCTGCTTCACAAGACTATGTTTCCACTTCCATCTCAGTCTGTTGTGAGGTTTGTGAAGTTTACAGCTGTCACTCTGTGTTTGTGAGGCACCTAAAAATAATGCATCGACTTTTAGGGGAACAGTCCAAACTTTATCAACCAGGAGACGGAGGTTCAAAACATCACTGCTTGAACATTAGCGGGCACCACAGGCCTCGCCAATCCTGAAAATATAACACTGTGCAGACATGGACTGTAATGGACATCAGGCCATTAAACCTCCTGTCCCTCTCTGTGGTCACCTACACTGTGTTAATGCAGCTGAACACAGGATAGAGTTCAGAATAAAGCACAGCTGTCTTCACAGGACGGCAGCAGCTTCATGTTTCTACTCACACACTGGTGTGGTATCCTGCTCGCTCTGCGTCAAACTATTTATATCCACTGCAGCTGCACCATCCTGCACCTGGATGAGTAATTAGTATTTATACTGGGCCAGGCAGCACAACACAGCCTGTGTGAGCTTCAGAGAACAATGCATCACCAAGTCATATATGCTCCATCCTTTAACAGGCTGTAACCATCCCAGATCTCTCTGCTCTGAGCCTGAACCTGACTCCACTTTATACAACTTAAACATCAAAATGAGCCTGCAGTCATTTCCCTGAGATATGACTGTAGAGAGGTGGAGACAGTGATGTAGCCAGAGAGAAGGCCTCCACCCTCTGTGCCCGTGCAGCACAGACAATGAGGCAATGCAGCTTGTCTAGCAGCGAGTCTGTGTAGCACCTGGAAATACCTGGAAATAAACATTTAATACCTCAGCATGCTTTCCAAAGCTGGACGGCAAACTTCTACAGGTAGTGATGAGTTTTTGGTCGTGTTACACACAGAAAACATTTACAACAAAAGGAATCTTCATTTATTACAAAATTTTAAACAAACAATGACTTGAAGAATCTTCTGCCTCATCTTAATCTAACATCACCATCATTAGGACACTGACAGATACAAACGTGTCTGACAGTGGAGGAGTTGGCTGTGATTGGTTTTTCTCCTGTGATGAACACAGTGTATGTGACGGTTTTGTAAGTTTCCTGGACACGAAAGCAGACAGAGGTGAGGGGTGACAAAGTGGTTTTAATGAAAACAATGGTGAGGGAAGGGAAGGCTG
Source organism: Seriola lalandi dorsalis (assembly GCF_002814215.2). Taxonomy (NCBI): domain Eukaryota; kingdom Metazoa; phylum Chordata; class Actinopteri; order Carangiformes; family Carangidae; genus Seriola; species Seriola lalandi. The sequence goes on from NW_019525037.1 coordinate 1,101,814, forward strand.
CTGGGTGGTGTGTGCTGGAGACAGCTGGGGGGGGGGGGGGGGGGGGGGGGATCTTCTGTTGAGGTGGTGTGACAGGCAGAGACTGGCTCGATAGCAGTGAAGACAGGAAAGAACAAGTTGGCAAAAATTTCCAAAACAAACTACCACTGAGCTCTGTGAGATCTTCACGCGAGTTAACGTGGCCGAGCGCACGCTACTGTAACTCAGACTGAACAATCTGGTGAAGAGCGGGTAATCAGCCGAGGTGTTTGTATTGGAGGCTTGATGAAGTGATGAGTCACAGGTGTGGAGAGAGAGGCCACGCCCTCACACACATACACAGAGACATGACAGGGGAGGGGAGAGAGATACGGCAGGGCTGTGACAGTGTGTGGTCTATCACATTTTCAAAATAAAAGAAAAATTCATTCCTTTGATAAAAGCTGCTTCAAAATAAGAGTATTCCACTTCTGAAATGTAGTTGAGTCAATATTTGTCTTTTAAGTGTAGTGGAGTAAAAGTCATAAGTTTACAAAAAAATAATACTGAGTAAAGTACAGATACTCTAAGTATATACTTTAGTACTCAGGTTAATGTACTTTGTTACTGAACACCTCTGCCTATCAGCATCTTGAGTGCTGCTGATAACAGCTGATGTCACTAAATAAACTGGAAGAATCAGTCAAATTATCAGGTATCTTTAACAAATAAACTCATAATCCATAAAACTACTAATGATATAATTGAATATAAACAAAATGACAGTGTCACATATGACAAAAACATATAATTACCTGCGAACTCTTTGACGTATCGCAGCGTAAACTGGTCTTTCTCCTGTAGTAGACAGCAGGGCTGCAACAGTAGGAAGTGTCGACATAGAATCTACGTCATCGCATCACGCCGTAGCTTTCCCTTCATCCGTCAACAATATTTTAGTGATATTTTGTATACATATATAAATATGTATATATATATATATATATATATATGTTTGGTAATGATATTTTAATTTAATGATAAAACCTCCTGCAGTTTTAAACACGATGTAGGTTTCTATTGGCCGGCTGTGCACATCCACTCAGTGTGAACTCTGGTGAACTCTGAGCGCAGAGACAGCTGGGGGTTGTAGTTTACCAAGAAACACATCCTTGAATGTGTCCGTCACCCTGGCTTCAGTGAAGTGAGGGTGAAACAGAGAGTGTGTTGATCAGATATAATGTGACTGTACCATACCAGTGAGGTTGTTGATGATCAGAGGATATTTGTGGGTTTATGTGCTTTTGGCTGCTACAACAGAATCAGAGGAATATACATTTAAAGTAGAAGTAGTACTACTACTTGTGTACTTGTTGATGTGTTGATGAATGCATCATACTGTAGGTGACATGATGACTCTGGCTGGTACTGTCACCTCAGCCAGGTTCAGGGCCTCTCTGTGTGGGGGGTGCTCCTGTTGCTGCACTGGGTTCCTCTGGTTTTCTCCCACAGTCCAGACCTGCAGATCCAACTGGATTAATAGCTGTCTATTAAAGGGTTAATTAAGAGGTGACTGTGAGAACCAATCAATAATTGTCTTGTTATCTGTACCACACCGTCCTCTCAGCCTGAACCTGTCTTTCACAACAACACTTCGGTTTCATATGAATGAAAGATGGTCACGGATGATGTTGAAGATCATGTGAATGATGTCATGAATGAAGCTGCTGCTAACACTGTGAACCATGTGCGCTGGAAACAAATTCCACGATCTGTAGTGATGTAGTCACAGAGAGGAAGTGATCCACGCGTCTCGGGCGTCTGACAGACTGACGACCTTTATGCTATGAACTTTTCTGAGCCTCCTGACCTTCAACAGGATAATCAGGTTGGAGAAACGGGTGGATGACGGATGTCCTCAGCCCTGCAGTGATACTGTTTGTTGTGTGTCACACTCAGAATATGTTCAATAATATCTGTATTTCGTGAATCTTTCTGTTGCAGGTTTGTATCTGCTATGACAACCCCAACTCAGCTGTCTCCAGTGTCCCAGACCTCTCCTGCGACTCCAGGGTCCCCTCCCTCAGAGATGTCGGCCCCCCTGTCCAGCCTGGCCATCTCCGTCCCCTCAGTGGCTCTGAGCCCCTCTGGGGAGGAGGAGCGCCCCCTGCTGTTGTCAAACAGGCGTCAGCCAAACAAGTCCTCGAACCGGGACGACCAGAAGAGGACCTCCGCCCACTACAACTACGGTCACGTGGCTCACAGCTTACCGCCCAGCCCACTGTTTACTACGAAGGATGTCAACTACACAGGTAACCATGACGACACAGCTGCCAGCCACGAGTTCTCAGCATCACCTGAGCAGGTAATCCACACAAACAACAACGTCAGTGACTGCAGCACCAAGAAGAGAGCAGCGGTCCCCAGCGGTCACGTGCTGCGTCACGAGGAGCCCCTCCTCACCACAGACAGCACCGCGGCCCTGACGCTCAGGGCTCTGGACAGCAGCAGGACTAACCCAGCAGCACCACAGCATGACATGCGAGTCAGGTCATTCAGCTCCACCCAACAACATCCAGTTGCTGTGTAAAGTCAAAGAAACGCTGAGAATTCTTTATGTTGAGGAGAAGAAGAAGTAATCACTATTAAACCTTTATTTTCTATAAATGATTTGCTGTGTAAAGACTTTTAAAGATAAATGATGAAAAATGAAACTTTTATTTTAGTGACGTAGTGAATAAAGAGTTTTATAAAAAAAAAAGAAAAAAAAATGTATGTGTTCATGTGTTGTAGGAAAAGTGCCATACACTGGTATGTAGCAGCGTGCAGAGAAATATCAACGGTGCCTTTCTGTTTGGTCTGCTTAAAGGAACTGCAGCAGTGCATACTGGGCCGTATACTCACCATCCTAATCCTCCAGTTAACAATCAAAAATAACTTGCTGGCTGCCTTTAACCTGCTCCGCCCTGCAGGTGGAAGTGACACCACAGTTTGGAATAAGTCTTGTGCGTTCGAGGTGCATGCTCCGCCCCTTGTTACCCGGTCACCTGCGAGCTGATTGTGGGCTGAACTTTAACATCTGGACTGATGGTTATGAGTGAATGATGAATCAGCTGATTACCTGCATTTGATGAGAGGTGGAGAAGATGCTAGAGATGATAATGTTTTTATTGATGACTGGACTACGACACCACAGACGACCTGGTCTCCTGCTGTTGTAGGAACAGGTGCAGTCAGTCGAGTCTTTATTGTTACTAACACTCAGTTATGAGCTTAACACAAACCCCAGAGATTTTTTTATTCTATCTGCATTTTGAAGTTTATAGTTCGAATGTTTATGTGGACCTGCACTGGTTTATGGGTCAGACTTAATGCTGCAGAACTACATTTCCCATAATGCTTGAAAAGTTTCATTTCTGTCCGTGCTGGCAGGCGTCCACACCCTGACTCAGTTCAGGTGGTGAAGACCAGCAGTTCTCATACATCACCAGTGTGTTACTGGTTGTGTCTGCGGAGTGTGTGCTGAACTAAAGACTGAATCATTGGTTCGTTTGTGTAAAGACGTCATGTGCTCCTGATGCATTCTGGGATTAAAGAAGCTGAATATGAACCTGATGGTAACCTGCTTTAATTGGTTCATTTATCTGTACAGACAGTTATTTTTGTCCTGACCGGACCTGTCACAGTTTCCAGAGACTGTGTGTACGCACTTATCTTATTTTTTCAACCACCACTGCTTGTGTTCACATGTCCCGTCTCATTGTGTGTGTGATTTTAAAAACAGACTTGTGTACTAACATGAACAGAGTTTATAAAACCTGCCAAAGACTGTCACCTCCTCCAGAATAAACAGATCTATGAAGAGTAAATAACCATTACTGGGCTCTGTAATCAGCCATAGTTTCTTATGTATGTATGTAGACTCAGCATATGAAGACAAAGACCTGCTGCCCCATGAACACTGTTTAAATGGTGGCCATACTTCTGTATTTTATATTTACACTAAGATTATTTCTTATTTATTTGGTAATTCCTGCTAATCACAGGCATTCATTACTATGACAGTATATGATATACACATTTATATTTTAACAAACATGATTTAAAATGTCAGATATATGTAGCCATCTGTTCCACATGGTCATTAGTGATAAAAAAAAAAAAAAAAAACGACTTTTAAGTGTCATATTTTGTCACTTGTATGCGTAACATTACCCACGATGCATTGCTTTTAGGTCTAGGAGTGTCTTCAGATGATGTAAATACACCATGAAAACCTTCAGCGCTGTTGTTTCTTATTAAACATTAAATCATTTCTGTGCTTTGTGACTCAGTGTCAGAATGATTGATCTCTGTTCGTTCATCCTGCAGCGGGAATGATGAACACTGTGTTCAGTTTAACATCTGATTATATATGTGTGAAATAATGATGGTTTTAGCCCATTGATAGTATCATAAATCCCTGATAGCTGATCATCACACTGACCTACACAAGGGGTCTCCAACCTTTTCTCCTCTGAGAGCTGCTTTGACAAAATAAAAGTGGCTGAGAGCTCCTCATGTCTTATATCACCGGTTCAAACATTCAACCTGATCTCCAGAACAAATCAGATCAATAAGATCATTTAACATTCATCAAATATCAACATCCAAAAACATGTGAAACTCACATCAGACAAAAACCAGAGTCATGATTCAGTCAGACCTGAACAGACATGAAAACACCACTGTAAATAAACCTCCATACATCTGATGAGAAACCAGAGAAGAAGAAGCTCCTCAGTCAGTGATCAGCTATTCTGATTCTCCAGTTTTTTTTACCATGGATGTGATCTTTTCGTCAGACTGAGATAGCGAACAAGTGTACGATAACATTTAAGTTCCTGTCATTGACAAGAATCATTTCATTTTAAACGCACAGTCTGTAACTTCTGCCTCTAGTGGTCTCAATCAAAACAATATCAAAACACGGGTGACGTCATGATATAGCATGTTGTCTTCACCACCATCACCATCAAGCTCCTCCCGGTTTGGATTCCTTCAGTGTCAGTGGTTCAGGAAATCAAACAGACCCGATGATTTTAACTGTTAAAAACACTGAATGAAGCAGTTTGACATTTAAAGTCAGAGTTTGAGCGACGCTGTACGGAGGACAGAGACTCAGGGAAGAGCTGGAGCTGAGACTGATGCTAACCTTTGTTCTGATTGTTTCTCTGAAAACTTATGAAGCAGACGTTCAGCAGGTTTTTACCAGCAGCTGAACGATCCACAGAGGTGTCC
>NW_019525037.1:1107122-1176218 GCF_002814215.2 Seriola lalandi dorsalis
GTCAGACAAACACACTGACACATGATCATAGAGGATATGATGTCACTGACAGGCGACCAATGAAACGTTACCATGATTAAAATCACAGATTCCTCTGGTTTGAGAATCGATGGAAACATTTGGGATGATGTAAGAACACAACTCAACAACATATAGAACACAGGTCCAGTTGTTTTTAGACATTTTAATGTGGAAAAATTACAGGATATAACTTTGAAACATACATTGTTTTTCATTAAATCTTTTTACCAAAATAGTTTTCTTTCAAAAATGGTGTCGGCCTTCTTGCAATACCTTTGCGGCCCACTAGTGGGCCTCAGCCCACAGGTTGGGAACCAGTGATATAAATGAATCAACACCTCCAACTCATACTAATGTTCACAACCTGAAGCACAGTAGGAGGAGGGGTCGCAGAGATTCGTCACTCCAGCTCATTAATCAACCCTAAACTCAGCTGAAAGCCTCATTCTGAGTCTGTCACACTCAAAAACCAGTTCCACCAGTCACTGTATATCGGGGTGATTTCGGGATTCAGCCTCAGCTCTGCCTTTTATTCACTATTTGTTTGTAACGTGAGGCTTCGATATGTGGCGCTATGGGTCACTTGGAGGTTACTGTAACTGATGCACAAATATTTAAATTTGTAAATATGTAAATAATAATTGTATAAAATAAATATGTCAATAATTAACTGTATAAACACTGTAAATATATTTTTTACTAAATCAACTCAAATATACAACATGAATTAACATCTACACCTTCAACAACAATCACACCCTCCATCTTGTTCTGACATGATGGAAACTGAACATTTAATAATATTTCCCCAAAACCCTGTTTATCTGATCATTTTATATTAACAGTGTCGGTCTATAAATATTTAATAGACGATTTATAAAACACTTTTCATTCATATACTGTACAAGTGTTAATTAATGTATAGCATTTGACAGCAATTATAATGTCTCCTATGAAGACTATTACTTGTTTGATATTCTACATGTATTTTATATTATTACAGCTGTTTCACACAGCAGCCTCCACTGATGGGTGTCCACAAGAGGAGTTATGGTTGTTAACATAAGAAACACTTACAACTACATTTTAATAATAAAAACACTTAATTTGTATAGCACCTTCCAAATAACAAATATCAAGTGCTTCACATGAGTCAAATATGAAACATCCAAACAAATCAAAGTGAAATTAAAAAGACATCACACAATAACTTTTTTATAAATATGTAAACAAGTGAGACAAAACTGAACTGACTCTGAGAGTCTGATCTCCTCTGACAGTAAAGGCCCCATCTCAATAATGTGTTAGAAACCAGTTATTAAATCTTTATACACCGCTTATGAAAGCTGAATAAAATAGTTCTTTGAATGGAACTGAATAGAGAAGCCCTGAATTTAAACTTTAGCTGACATAATTTGTTTTACATTTACACATATGTTCATCCATTTTATTTTGAAGGTCTTGACCAGAAGTGCCTCTTGCTTCCACTCTTGGTCTGAACCCCGGACAGCCCCTCCCCTCTGTGAACCTCTGACTGTGTCTCCACCATCCACTCACGGCTCTGACAATGACGCTTGGTGTGAATCTGCTGCTTCTTATCTCTGTGACTGTGGAGGTCTGTCTCCCTCTGGATCATTGTCCGGCTCACTGCCACTGTGACTGGGACGTCCTCAGTGTGTCCTGTGTCGGCGCTGAGGTCCTGCCTGTTTTCCACCGCAGCACACAGGAGGTGTAAGTACCCACATTCTCTCAGCTCAGGCTTTTCATCAGGACTGAAACCAGTCCAGACTGTCTGTGTCTGTTTCAGGTGGCTTACTGGGACCAAACTCTCCTCTGTTCCTCAGAACGCCTTCGCCAACTTGGCCAACGTTTCTCACATGTAAGATTTTCTTTTTTCCCATCACTAACTTTTCTTTCAAACCAAGAACAGGAAGAGTCACTAACCAGGAAAAATAAAGAGTATTAAAACTAACAAAGACAGCAGTCCCTCCGCCAAGGCTGCAGAGTGCAACACAGTGAGACTCAACAGACTGCAGAGCAGTCAACTTGTGGAACCACTGGTGGGCTGCAAAGGTATTGCAAGTGGGCCGACAAATCATTTGCAGAACAGTACAATTTTGGTGTGGGTGACCTGCCAGGGGGCCGGTTTACCAATACTTACCAATACTAACCAATACCAGTCACTTCCTTTCTTCCCCCTCTCTTTTTGTTTATTTATGTTTTATCATTAATATTATTTGTGTTTAATACTTGTTTTCTGGATCCTCTTCCATCTTACGTCAATAGTTCTGCTAGATTTCTAATCCTGCCAATTATTATCTCCATTTTATAAATGTCATTAATTGTGTCCCTCCCTTTGCTTAATTATGGTGCCTCTGTTTTCAGCCAATTTGGTGTTACGTGTTAAAATACTGCTACTTGTCATGTTTTGCCATGGCAGACACTTTTTGTTAGTTTTATTTTGGACTTTTCGCACTTCCTGTTCTATTTTGTAATTTAGTTCCTTGTGTCACAGTGTTTTTGCTTCTTGTCGTCGTCTTGTTTCTGTGTAGTGATTGTCTGCCCCGCCCTGATGTGTTTCACCTGTGTGCAATCGCCTTGCCTCCTGTGTCTATATAGTCTTTGTGCTCCCCTTTGTCTGTTTATCCCTGTTGTCTCTCTGTTGTTCCCTGGATCTTGTGCCAAATAAATCTGTCTGCACTGTCCCCAATGTGTTGCCTGCATTTGGGTCCTACTTACCTCATAACCTTGACACTACTCTTAATATTCTGAAAAGATAGTAATGAGTTAGTTGAGAAAGATGCTGCAGTATTCTGCCAAGTAATAATTTGGCATAATAATTAGGAAATAATAATTTCAAAAAGAGTTTGCACTGAGAAATAGTGTCCATAACTTGTCTTATTTCAGTCCTGTATTTCTGTAACACAGCGCAGGAATATAAGATATGGGTGCAGTTGCCTTCTACCTTCCCACATTTGCTCCAGGAAAATGGAGTCGCCTCCTCAGAGTGCTTTGTTTGGATGACAGGTGTTATAAAGAATCGTGATTGAATTTTCCAAGAATACAATATACAACTAGTGGTTGTATTGTAACTTCAGATTCCTAGAGAAAGACATGGATCTTTCTCATCTGGTTGTGTTCATGCTGTATTTGTCTGTTTTTTTCAGCTACATCTCTGATGACGACACTTTAACACATCTGGAGAGACATTCTTTCTACAACCTGTCCAGAGTCACCCACATGTACGTCACCCTTCAACACCTGATTGTGATTAAAGTGAAGCCAGAAAATAACAGAGTATCTGTGTGTGTGTGTGTGTGTGTGTGTGTGTGTGTGTGTTTGTGTCCAATAGACAACTGAATGGTATCAAAACACTGTCACACATTGACCATGAGGCGTTTAAGGACCTGCCTAATTTAAAATACCTGTAAGTGAAATCTTCTCAGTGCATCATAGAAAACAATGTAATTGTTGTCTAAACTTTTAACTGAGGTTTGTTTGAACCCAGTGGGATCACCAACACCGGTCTGACCTCCTTTCCTGGACTACAGTACATCCGGTCCAGCCAAGAGGATTTTATTTTGTATGTAGCATTTAAATAGAAATAACTGAAAATGTGTCATGCCTGATAAAGTGTACGACTAGTGTAAAATGTTTCACCTTCATTCGTCTTTAACAGGGAGATACTGGAGAACGCCTTCATACACGTCATCCCTGCTAACTCCTTCAGTGGAATATGTGAGAACGCTCTGAGCATGTGAGTGGGCCTCAGTTCAGTGGTTCGAATGTCACTTTATGGTGGTTTTAGGATCATTTTGGTTTTAGGATCATTTTCTCTTACCAATACTTATCAATACTTACCAATACTTACCAATACTTATCAATACCAGTCACTTCCTTTCTTTCCCCCTCTCTTTTTGTTTATGTACAACTTCTGTCAAAAGTCCATGTCAATCCATCTTACATCAGTCCAGAGTTGTAATTAACTTGGCTGAGAGACAAGATAATTAAAATGACGCATGTCTATGAGGAGCCATGATGTCCACGTCTCATCTGGACCGGTCCACACAGAGGCTGCTGCTGCTGCTGCTGGGAAGTGTCTTCATTTCGTGCAGACACATATGAACTTGTGTTCACATTATCTCCTCCCGGCTGCCGTTTATAAATATCACTGTCTTTTGGTTTTTAGCAAAAATGAAAATAGTTGTATTTCACTTTGAATTCTGTAAGACACAGAGTACCAGAAGAGACGTCGAGGTGTCTTTTGAACAAGACGCAGACGGAGACCAACTGCAGGCTATAGATACGTTTGGGGTCGACTTCTGTGATTATACGATATATAGTAATAATCTGGGATTCTAGAAAATATGTCTATATAGTGTCTTTTAAATTTACTTTTAAATTGTTCTCTCTGTGTCGGTCTCATATTCCATCTATTCATTATCACTGTCATTTAAAATTCTGGCTTCGCTTTTGTATATTTGTGTATTGACACATCACCCAACAGAGTTGATGTTTTTAAATGTGTTTCATTATTTAATCTCAGTAAAATATTCACAGACAGAATCTTATAAACCATAAAGACGTATGTCTGCGGTTTGAGTCCACGACTTCACAAATTTTCCTCTGTATGGAATAAATGAATGGAGGGTTCACTTGATAACAGCCCCCCCCCTTCTCTTTTTTTTTAAGCATGCTGAATAGCAACGGCCTGAAAGAGATCCAGAGCTTTGCCTTCAACGGGAGCAGACTGGAGGAAGTGTATGTCATTTTGAATTATTGCAGTGAAACAACAATATTGTGGTTATGTACAACTCCTGTGCTTTTAGTCTCCTTTTAATGTGTTTGAGCTTTAACTGGCTGAATTACTAAAATGTTTTGATGAAGTAATGTAGTAATGTGGAGTTCTGTATGTGTCACTATGATCGCAGGACTTTGCCGTTCACCTGCTCTCTGTTCTTCAGGTATCTTCACAGGAACCTGGATTTGGAACAAATAGATGAAAATGCATTCCATGGTGTGATTCACGGCCCGACTCACCTGTGAGTGAAGGATATCTGCACATGATTATAAAAAATGAATGAATGCCCTTCTTGAGAAAACAGAAGGAACGCTGCTTTGTATCAAACAGAATCTTTATTTTGTGCATGCAGCAGATGCTGAGTCTGAGTCTGGCTCCAGCTCTGTGTCCACGTGAAGTAACCTGAACTCTTTGTCTTTCCAGAGACATTTCAGAAACCAAACTTAGCTCTTTGCCCTCAAGAGGTCTGGAGGCCATTGAAAAGCTCCAAGCTAAAAACACTTGGGCCCTCAAAGCGCTGCCCCCCTTCAGGGCCTTCCTCCATTTACAGAGTGCTGAATTGACGTTCCCAAGCCACTGCTGCGGTCTAAAACTGTTGAACAGATGGAGAGGGTGAGTACGACAATGGAGATTGTTTCCCACTGTGGTTTCTTCTCCTTGTGTATTTTGTCCTTCACATACCAAAGCGCCCTCAGACCTGCAGTGTGTGCTGGTGGACAGGTCTGGACTGATGAAATAAAAGAGAAAGTTTGTGTGTTGTTGTTGTTGATGGCCTTTAGTCGCAGTAATGTTTCAGTACTGAGTCTTCATCAGGTAAAACTCATTCTAATTCTCAAACAGCAGAACTATTGATTTCTGAACCCCCACCCGATACATATCAGAGGAGACAGAGTCCACAATGAGGCTCCTCCTACTGTCCACTCACTGTCACTGCAATACATTACAGGTCTGGCCAAACATGACACCTGGTTTTAATACGACACACAGGATGTGTTTGTTGCTAATGTTTTTCAGACCATACCAAAGAATAACTAATTACACTAATTACAAACATAATGGTTTTTAAATTGTCTGTTTATTTGGTTCATCTTGTATTTGTTCTTTTATGCTCTCTATAAACTCTGTATCTATATATTCTCTGATATAATCCTGTATACAGAATTATTCCTTCAGATTTCACTTAATCTTTTGAAGAGCTCATTGACCTCACCTTCACATGTTAGATTTATATGTACTGTATATGGTGCAGGTGGTCTATGGTTTTTATCTGACTGACACGTTGATAACAAAATGACTACAACCGATCAGAGGTGGATGAAGTCCACGACTCCATTACTTGAGTCAGAGTATTGATCCTCCTGGTCAGATATGACTCCAATACAAGTGAAAGTTGTTCACTCAGATTTTTACTTAAGTTAAAGTACTGGAGTACTTCATAGAAATGTAGTGGAGTCAAAAGTATGATATACTGTAAGTAAAGAGTAAAAGTCATAAGTTTCCGAAAAACAAAACTCAAGTACAGATACTCGAAAAATATACTTAAGTACAGTACTCAAGTAAAAGTACTTTGTTACTGTCCATCCCTGCAACAAGTTGACAATTTCTACATTTGAGTGCATCTAAGAACATGTTGTGATTCATTCTCTGATTAATGATCTTTCTCATCTGTGTTCAGACACGCTGAGGCAGTTGTCTGCAACCTGACCCGGACTGCTGTGGGGCAGCTGCAGGGATCTTCTGCAGGTCTCTCTCCGAGGTACCGGGGACACAAAATCTACCAACGTCTGAATGGCAGCTTTGGTCTCACAACTGCCGGCTCCACGAATCACAGTCATTACTACAACACCCCCATCTGTCCGACTGAGCCGTCTGAAACTGAGGATCTGTATTATGTGGAGTTAACCACAGAGCAGCTCAGTGAAGGGTTTGACTTTGCACTGTGTGATGATCTTCACACAGATAATCATGGACCCTGGTGCAGCCCCGTGCCTGATGCTCTCAACCCCTGTGAGGATGTGATGAGTCAGGGCTTCCTCAGGGTGTTGGTGTGGGGGGTTAGCCTGTTAGCCATCTCAGCTAACCTCCTGGTGATGTTCATCTTGCTGACAAGCCGGCAGAAGTTGTCTGTCACCCGATTCCTCATGGGCCACCTGGCGTTTGCAGACTTCTGTATGGGGATGTACTTACTGATCATTGCATCTGTCGACCTCTACACACACTCCCATTATTACCACTATGCTATCGCCTGGCAAACAGGAAGTGGCTGCAATCTGGCAGGGACATTATCAGTGTTTGCCAGCGAGCTGTCTGTGTACACTTTGACTTTGATCAGCCTTCAGCGCTGGCACGCCATCTTCTACGCCATGAGGCCAGACAGAAACATGAGGTTACGTCACGCGGCTGTGCTGATGCTCGTCGGCTGGCTGCTCTGTGCGGTCCTTGCACTGCTGCCGCTGTTTGGTGTGAGCAGCTACCAGAGAGTGAGCATCTGCTTACCCATGGACACCGAGACTACCGCTGCTCAGGCCTATGTGGTCTCCATTCTGATGATTAACATCATGGCTTTCATGGTGGTGTGCTTATGTTACCTCCACATCTACTGCATGGTGCACAATCCGCAGCACCAGTCCAGCAGGTGTGACACCAGCATGGCCAAACGTATGGCGGTCCTCATTTTCACCAGCTTCCTGTGTCTGGCTCCCATTTGCTTCTATGGCTTGTTTGCAGCTTTCCACCAACCACTGATGACTCTCACGGATTCAAAGGTACGACTTGCTCTTTGGTTTTAATCCAGATTTTTTTCTGTGTATAAAATAAAGGCTGATTTATGTTTTCCTCCACAGGTGCTGCTGGTGCTTTTCTATCCTCTCAACTCTTGTGCACACCCATTTTTTTATGTTATCCTGACAAAAGCATTTCACAGAGACATCCTGATGTTGCTGAGCCGGATGGGACTTTGTCAGTGGCAAGCACACCTCTACTGAAGCCAGCCTGTCAGTACTAATCCCCACATATACAGAAAGACAGTATGAGCCCCGCAGTCCAGCACCCACATCCCAAAACATCGAAATATGGGAATCACCTAGCAACAAGATGTGCTGAAATTGCTTTTGAAATCAATTAATCTTTCATGCAGTAGTAGTAGTAGTAGTAAGTGAAGAGCAACAATTGTCCTCATATATAAATGTACTTGCAAACACAACAACAAACAACTAACTTAGTTAGTAAAACTGTAACTTAGGCTAAAACTAGAAACTAACTAACATTAGGTAGCTCAACTGTAACTAAACTAGAAACTAATTAAGCTTCACTCGGTTTCTGGACTGTATCATGTCATCAATATCATTTGTAAATTTGTATATTTATATGCACTAGTCTTTATTATTATATGTTAGTTAAGTCTTATGCTAGTTTTGAACATAACCTGCTTCTTAATATCTCTGTATAGCTCTTAACATTATCTAGGTTTCCGATAATCTTTCTTTAACATTAGTCTCTGTCATTTCTGTACTGATGTTCAGGTGTTATTATGTGATGTATAGATGCAGTAATGACTACTGAATACTTATGTAATAATGTAGTAATGACTACTGAGTACTCATGTAGTAATGCAGTAACGACTACTGAGTGTCCACGGTAAATGGTAAATGGACTTGTACTTATATAGAGCTTTTCTAGTCTTACTGACCACTCAAAGCGCTTTACAATACTTGCCACATTCAGCCATTCACTCACACATTCATACATCACACTCATACACTGATGGAACAGCCATCAGGGGCAAAGTGGGGGTTCAGTATCTTGCCCAAGGACACTTAGACATACAGGCCTGCATCAGTGGGAAGCATTAAGTCACTGCTGACCTTGACCGGAGCAGTCCCAGTGCTCTGCAGAGCAAAAACCTGAAAGTCTGGAAAATTTCTAAAATTGAATACAGAAAGAAAAAACAGAAAGAAAGATCCAGAGACGCCTTCTTTAAGAGGGGTAAATAGTGGCATGTTCACAATTGGAGAGAAAAATACCAGTAGACAGAGAGCAGTTAACAATCTTTCCCTCTTTGTACATGTACAAAGAGGGAATTTCTCTCTAAGAGGCCTGGCTCTGGAAGATCTCCACTTGATTCGTCTCATTCAGACCAGACGTAAGCCTTATTATCAGCTTCAGTTAAACTTGAGAATGCAGTTTCACCAGAGAACTGTATATTGTTTTGTCCCTCATCTCTCATGTTGCGTTGACACATGCAGATAGTCGTAGGCAATCTGTGGCGTCTTGTGTAGCTGTAGCTCTGTGCGTTGCACTGAGCACTTCATTTAAATACTCCACTCCAACTGGACAGTACTACACAGAAGGAATGGTTCAATTCCTGTTACACAATTTGTTTTTGGTTTCCTTTTTACTTTGTAAAATCTGATCAGCATCTTATATCTGTTACAATGAAGAAGGGATAGGGGTGGATCCCTGCTTCCTGGATTGTGGATTACCTGACAAGACGACCACAGTACGTAGTACGAGTACGTGTAAGTTTTTCGGTTGGATACTTTCAAATCTAGCTAACTCAGACTAACATCTCCCAGATTACTCCTCCATCTTTAACATGATTGACTCAGCTGTTGTAGCTGAAAGCTTTCATTCATTTGAGGCTCTTCACTTGATGAATGCTGCATTCAGGTGTCTGGCAGTTTAGTGACTTGGGAAGTGTTCACACACATCTGAATATGCATTCAGAGCAATTTAAATGCCACGACTGAGGAGCGTGAGTGCTGCTGATAAATGTTTTCACTCTTCAAGTGCGCATTAACAAAAAAAAACCAACAACGACAAAAACAAACAAAGTGCAGCCACAGTCTTTCCCTCTCAGGCAATAATCCAGCAATAAGGCATGAGAGGGAGCGATGATGTACTGAATATCACGGCTGTGATTCGGTCATAGCGGCCTCATCATTAAATTCAACTGTTATTTCTGGAATATATTCATATTTGCAACGTTTGTTACAGTCTAAGATAACGACCGTTAATGTTACGATGATTAACGGTTAATAGAACACCTGTACAGCTGAGTCATAGTTAAAGTCCCAGTGCTGTTATGCTCTATATATAAACACTCATGGAAAGCCTCTCGACCAATCAAATTACTTGGTCGGTACTAGCTATTGTATAATTTACTTTAAACAGATATTCTTTCAGTCTTTTGTTTTACTAATTTTTCTTTTCATTTTATTGAGATGATCTAAATCCATCTCTTATGTATTTACATACACCCCAGCTTTAGGCCTGTCTGAAATCGTATTAGTTATCCAGTGCCATACATTTTTAAAAAGACATCACATACAGTCCCAGACAGAGACCCTATGATAGCCCTGCTCATCTTGGCCTGACTTAGGGTGCAGTCTAATATTACGACAATAAAGCAGTCATTTTTGAGAATAAATCATATTTCAAGGATAAAAACTCATAATATTGCAAGAATAAAGTTGTGATTTTACAAGAAAAAAGTCATAATATTACAAGAATAAAGTCGTAATTTTACAAGAAAAGTCATAATATAATGTCAATAAAGTTGTACGATTGTAAAGGTTCTGTGTTTTCGAGGGGAAATTTTACATTTTTAATTTTTGTAATATTATGATTCTATCCTCGAAATTACAGATGTCTTTTTCCCTCAATGTAACACTCCATCATACCAGTCAGACCTGATGTCACCAGGCAGAATTTATTTAATACATTTTTATTTTTTTATATTTACTTATGTGGTGTCAGAAAAAGCAAGCAGGGCAGGAAATAGAGTGGGTGGCATTGTTACTATAAACTGAAGCTAACATAGCTAGCGGGCTAACAACAGTAGTCTACAAAGGTGGAAATCATAATTTCTTATCAAACATGTTACTGTCATTAATCTCATGAACTGACTACAGTCAGGCAGTATCCAACCTTCTCTGCTGCTTATATTTTCATGTTCTTGAATAAGAAGTCAATCCCACCCCCCTCTCAGACTAGCTGGGCATTGGAGATTTTGTGTCCATGTCAGATTGAATTTGGCGTGAAGTGAAAGAAGCAGAGCCAGGAACCTGTGATCCTGCTGTAATACCTGGTTTTTAAGACTCTGTGTCAGTGTGACTGAAGGTTAGTTAGACTGAAGGTCTTGGAACTGGATTTTGGCACGGGGGCAAAATCTAGTTCCAAGACCTTCAGTACTAAGATGATATTTGGATATTCATAAATCAGTTTGTGTCACATAGAAAAATTGCACATATTGCACAGAAAGAGTTGAGAAGATACGAGGGGCCCAGCAGCTGATATTTTGTCCCTGGGTGCACGATGACTTAAACACTCTGTTCCTCCTTTCCAGTGGACTTGTATGAAAACAGCACATTCCAAAGAGTCTTGATATAAAATAAAACTGATTAATTCAAGTGACAAAACTGTAAAAATAAATGCCCACATCCTCCACCGGCTCCAGACCAAGTAGCATTTATTACACTGCACCACACTGTAAAACTGAGTCATTATTCTACAGCATGTCTCTAAAGCCAACACTGTCTCGCACCATGCTGCTGTAGACTGATTTGTACACCTTTAAAACATCCACAGCTGAGGGGCGGAGCGTTGGGTCCTCCTTCTTACACTGGTCATGGATCTGAAAAAGATGGAAGTGGGCTAAGTCTCCTCCAGGTACCCTCCCCATCAGGAACCACGTCACGTCTGGGATCTTCCAGATATCTGTCTTCTCGTCATACTCAGGCATGAGATCGTCTGAAAATGGCTTCCCACTGTCTCTGAACGGCCACAGCTGCTCCGGGGCCACAAAGTCCCCAGTGAGTTCTCGGTGGCCACACTTCACCAACAAGCCTCTGGATGCGTCCACCTCAGGCAGCGCATCCAGATCGTTCACCACCAGGTGAAAGTCATTAGTCAGCAGGAACTGGGAGAGTGTTTTCTCCAGGCTGTTGGAATCACACATGACCCGCCGCCCAGCTGGGCTGTTATGGAGGTAATGGAGGATGGAGACGTAGTCCGTCGCCAGCCTCAGCCGTGTCTGCCACGTGTTATGTTGCTGGTGCTGCTCTTGTGCAAGGACAACATCCAAGTTAAGCAGTGAGCCGTGCGGGTGGTGCTCCGTGACCAGGGTGTGCTCTTCAAGGCAAAACCCCACCAACTGCACCACGTGGGGCCCCTGCAGGGCCTGTACCATGGACAATCCATGGAGGAAATCCTCCAGGTAATCCAGAGAGGACAGTTTGGACAGAGCCACCTTCTGAGTTCTCCACTCAGCCAGGTACACCTGAGCAAAGAAGAGTGGATGCTGAGGTTAGTAAGTCTAGAGTTACAGGTGCACACAACATATGGACCACGGCCAACAACAGTGGGCTTCATGCAACAACACGTTTGTATTCTTATGTTAAACTGGACACAACTGCTCTAAATGGCTCATTTCAATTTGATGAATGTCCCCTGTACTTCGGTAGGAGAGTGCATTCACGAGATTAGCATCATCATTGCTCCCCAGCTCTAAGCACTAGGGAGATCTAGTTAGTTTAAAGTATACCCTTGGCTTTATTACGACGGAGTAGTGGGGCCACATTGAGGAAGAAAAAAAAAAAAAGAAATTTAGAGAATTAAGTCATAATATTACCAGAATAAAGGTGCAATTTTGAGAAAAAAAATCATAATATTTAAAGAAAAAAAAGTCATATTACAAGAATAAAATTATAATTTTATAAGAAAAGAGTAATAATATTATGAAAATAAAGTCATAATATAATGACATCATCATCATCATCATCATCATCATCATCATCAGGACATTGAAAAGATTGTGGAGAAACTGAGTTTATTCTATTGTTAGACAGACAAACAGCAGCTGCCAGAAGCAGCTGAGGCTTTTCCTTCTTTTCCTCAATGTGACTCGAATACTTTGTTGTACTTTATACTGTCAAAGTTATGGAAGTAAACAGTAAACAGACCACAAAACAAACAAAAAAGTAAACTGGCAGCCATGATGCACATCACACTGATGCACTGAATATTCATTTTCTATTAAGTTTTATTGAAGTTCTCTTAAATCACTGGTTCATAGCACTTATGACTTTATTTGATTGAGCGGTTTCTGCATGAAAATACAAACAGGCAGTGAGTGCACAGTACTCAGACGAGCTCATTGTAGAACAGCTGTTTGTACAGGACTTTCTGAAGATAAAAACTTTAAGGAAACAAAATAGATTGAAACATCTTCAACAGGTATTGTCACATTTAAATAAAGACACAAATCTGTAACAATAAAATAATGAACACCGTGTAGTGCACACACCCAAGATCAACCACTTCGTACAGGTGGTCGATTTTGCAGCATTAAAATAAGAATTTGCTTCTTCCATGCAGGGAAAGCATTGTTACAGTAGTGATGTAGTGTAGCACTATAGTACCAAGGTATATCAGATGTCCACCTTTCACCTAAAGAGATTCAAAATAACTCTAGTGTTTATACCATCAGGGTGCTGCACACAGCATATTAATGATGTAGTAAAATCAATTTCATGTCTATGAATCATTCAGAATCATAGAAGTTAAAAATTAGGAATTTTATGTGAATTGTTTGTTTTTCCCCCACCCCTCATTCCTAGCAGAATATTATTTGTAGTCCTTAGCAGTAAACTTGATTGGGCTGGTAGATCCAGCATGAACACAGGATGGGGAGTAGACATCGCCTGAGGTTTCCTGTACCTCTGTCAGGTTTCTTTTTTTCAATCACAGATAAAAAACAAATGCAACATAAAGTGAAAAAGACCGTCTACCTTCTTAATGGCTCCCTGGCCGATCAGCTTCAGCTTGCGTACTTCTGCATTGATCTGTGAACACTGGAGCCAGGGGGTGCAGTTCTTCATGGTGGCCATTTTAAAATGTTGAGGCTGACAGCCTATATGAGAGGACACCAGCTGCACATCACTCTGATACAGAGAGGCTAGATATAAGTAGATTAAAACATTGCTGAAGAGCAAGGCAGCAAGGCCCACCACCACCGTAGGAACACCACTACTGCTCCTGCTCCGACCCATGGTGCTCTGTATCTGAAATGGAAAGCAAAAGTGTGAGAGCATCAGTATACTAGGTCCAGAACACTGAGGAGTAACTTCATTACTGTGTCACTATCTGTCAAACTGGCCCTTCTCTGTAATGCTTGGCGATCCCTCCTCTTCTTCTGCTCCTATATTTTGTGGAGTCCCCCTAGGGTCTATTTTGGGTTCCCTTTTATTTACTATATACACGCCTTGGAGGCAAGTCTTGTGTAGCCATGAAATTGCTTTGCATTGCTACATGAGTGACCCCCAACTATATGTCCCGATAAAGGTATTATACTGTATAATGTTTTTAAGTTTAACTTCCTCTGTTTGTTACATACAATCACTAATAACACATAGTCATATTCAGTGGAAATGTGCAATAAGATCATGAGTGAGGCTTGTTTTATCTTAAACAGTGGTGGAAACTAACTTACATTAACTCGAGTACTTATTTACAGTTCTATGGTACTGTATCTGAATATTTCCATTTATGCTATTTTACTGTTAACTTCTACTCCATTACATGAATTTGACAGGTTTGGTTACTAGTTATTTTTAAGATGAAGATTTTATACAATAGATAATATAACAAGTTTTTAAATGATAACACATTAAATCAGTGGTTTTCAATTAGTAATTTTACTAATACTTTAACGGTATAATGCGTAACTTTTCCACATTAAAAAATCTAAAACTGACTAGATCTATGTTATACATTTTTTGACTTGTGTACCCAAATTTTCAAACCTAAAGTAAGCTCTGATTTTAATGTATCAGCATTGTGGTTGTCTACCAGAAGCATCAAAGCCACATTAAGCCACACTTTTTTAACTATGCAGATTTTTTTTTAATGTGAAAATGCTTTATTTTGTTTTTATACTAGTTTTAATCACTTGGTCTGTTTGTTTTTTGGAGAGGAGACCTCAGAGGAAAATTTGGCTCCTGCTAAAAAACACCTGAGTATCTCGATCACAAGACGTTCAGAGATATAATTGATTAAACCAGTAGTAACTAAACTAGTAGTAACCTTGTAGTTAGCCAGCCCAGCTCTCCCGGAGGCCCTCTGGTGGCCATAGGGGCTTATGCCTCGGGCAACAGTGGTCACCTTAAACGTTCATACTCTATGGACTTCAGATTGTGTATCAGCTGTGACGAACCCGACAAAGAGGCTAATATTCTTTTTAAACAGTACGTTGCTCTAGAAGTCATCTCAGTGTCTGGGAGCTGTCGCTGTAGCGGGAGGTAGTTGTGAGCAGGCAGAGCTTAGTATAGCACAGTAATCTAACGTCCAGTCAGTGTAGAGAGGCTAAAACAGTGAAAACAACAACTGAACATCAGACATAGACAGTTACTAACATACCTGCCGCAGCGCAGGTTCACATGGTGTAATAATCCAGCCCGACAAGCAGCGGACGGGTTCACTGCTAGCATGAGTACAACACACAGACTGGAATTCTACCAGCATCCATGTAGGAAAAAACTTCCGGTCAGATTTACAGAATAAAAGCCTCATATCTTTAATGGGAATAAGCACTGTTATTTTTTATTCCACATTTGTCAGAGCATATTGCCCAGTTCCAGACTGTGAGTGCGTGCGTGCTCGTGTCGGTGTGCGCGTGCGTGCGCACACGTTTGTAGAGTTGATGCTTTTATTGTGAAAAGATGGAAGTATGGTTGATACTGGTTCGTATCAACGACACAGGTTATTATCACCTCAGTACAAGCGACGGAAAGACGTCCAGCTGCAGCGAGCAGGTACCGTGTTATCTCTTAAATATTTCCCCCTTTATCTTTTTAGTTTATCATGAGCTACAGTTCAGACATCTTCACTGAAACTGATCTCAGCTAAGATTCAATGCCATGTTTAACCTGTCAAAACACACCAACGCAACCAAGATAGCTAACGTTAGCTCATGTAACATACTGACATGACAAACAACATTACAGTTAGGGAGCTAACTGACTGACAGCTTACCTGTGGCTGCTTTGGTTCCCTGACAGTTAGCTTGTTTTGAGCGGTCTGGCGTGTTTATATGTTAGCTAATAGCTAATGGCTAAGCGCCAATTAAAATTGGCTATATTCTTTTGTCGCTTCCTGTTTAGTTCAGTCGTGACATATGTTTATCCTCAACAGAGTCTATTATGAAAAACAAAGAAGCGCCGTTAATTGTGAACATATTCAAACTGCTACAATAAAACAGGTTTTGTATTTAGGTATACTTTCATTTTCACCGTAGCCTTTGTAGATTCGTATCCCATCTTTGCTGTTATCTTACTTGGATAATAAAAGTAACAGCCGTGTTATAATGATGCTGGGATGGTAAGGTGGTTATAAATGGGGTCTGAGGTGGCTGTGTAACCGTGAACATGTTCAGTGTTAAACCCTGGTGGAATACGTGCTGTGGTCCATGAGTGGGATGAGCCCTGTTTCCATAGTTTCATGTATCTGCTCAGAGGGTTGTGATGTCAGAGCAGCACTGCCCCTCCACACTCCTCCTCCTCTCCCTGTTATTTCCACCTTACTCAGTCAACAGCGATGAGTCACCGAGCCAGCTCCTCATCTCACTGATTCTCTCTTTGCCATCTATCAGCATCCTCTGGGTTTCAAGGTAAATGTGAGTTTCAGCAGCTTCACACTTTGCATGAGAAAGGCTGGAGCTCCATGGCGGGTAGTTAACTGTTTATACCGTGGTTGCTGTTAGGTTAGTACCTCTGGGTGTGTTAGACCATTACACAACAATGAGCATGGCTGATTTATATCTCATATATCAATATTGAGATTTTTCTATGTGATGAAGTGCATTGAGTTGTTAGCTATTACATTTTTCTTGATTAGACAAAGCAGACGTTCCCCTGTGGTTGTTCATTTTATTCCTCAGAAACATCAGAATATTGACAGAGGATTTGACTATGTTTACTAATGACAGTAGGCAGGGAACCATTAATACTAGAGTCATTTACATTTCTGTCTGAGGTTTATTTTGATTCATTTCTGTCTGACCAGTTTAATTTATTGAGGAAACAGGTTTATGAGACAGAGAAATGTACACACAGACACAGGGAGTTTATCTGTATTATAATAGTGCGTGGTTACTGAGGACTTGGAAACAAGTTGAACCACATGTCAGTGCAGTAAAACCCCCATTAAGTCGATTATCGATGCTGTTTGTGAAGGTAACAGTGGAATTAATTGGGAATAAAAGGAAATAGTGCTGATGATTGATGAGTATATTATCCTGTAGTATTGTAAGCTGTCCTCCTGGTCAGAGAGGATGGTTTTAAAATCAAGCAAGTGTGCAGTTTGAGGCAGCATCAAACTCTGTACCCCTGCTTAGTGTGCATCTCAAGAACCAGGAGGAATATACAGTATATTGTATCTATGGGTTATATTAAATGGACCAACGCTATTACCAACATGTAAATAAATGAGATGCACTGACAGAGTCTACTGTGTTTGGGTTGTCACATCACCAGTCCTTTAACACACATGCATTTTTCAGGTGGCTGCTTCAGACAGACGTTTGAACATGGTGAAGGAGTGAGGTCCAGCAGGGATACCACCTTCACATTCTCCTCAACCAAGCCAAGCAAGGACACCAGGTGTGACAGGACACTCTGACACTCAGTGCAGTATATCTACCTGGTCTTTTCCTGGGTTACAGGGTAGTGCTCACTGCCACTGTTTCACCTCTCCATCCCAGACATCAGCAGCAGCAGCAGCAGCAGCAGAACACGCGGTGCCATCACAGGCATGATGGGAGTCCCCACGCTCTGTGTCGTGGTCCTAGCATTCATCAGTCACAGCCACAGCCTGGAAATACAAAACCCTCTGTACAGGTCCAAAAGGTAAGAACTAAAGCTTTTTCTGTTCCTGATAAATTTGATTAGAAATGTAAATGGTAGATCTGTAAAAGTTTTAGCTGTTAATCTGGTGAGAAATCAAATTATTATTAAATCTTTGATCTTAGTCATTCCTCTTGTTCAAAACAACATTTCACCCACCAGTGGATTTTTCCTATTAATGACACAATTATGTTTATAGTGAACACAGCTGCAGTAGGATAACAAAGACATTTTATAGTGTATAGTATGTTTAAGTGCTATGCTATATTAAAACTAAACTGTCATCACAAATCATTAGCCTATTTATTCATATGTAATAACCGTAGCATTCACAATAATCACACAAAATCAGCAGGGGAGGTGCAGAGACACCTCTATTTATGGCTTATAGTCTCTCTCTCTCTCTCTCTCTTTCTCTCTCTCTCTCTCCCTCTCCCGCTTGTTGACTGTCCCTTCACTTCCCTGTTAGAGCTGAAAGTTTTAGTTACACCCATAAAAAGCAGCAGCTGAGAAACTGAACTAAGTGAGGTCTCCTCCACTCTGTTTAATCATGGCGCAGCACATACACACAACAAATGTGTCAATGACAGTCAGTCTGTCAGAGTGTGTGTGTGTGTGTGTGTGTGTGTGTGTGTGTTTCGGTGTAGCAAGTGACAGTAATATGTGGGTGATGCCAATTTGAAACCATGGTGCGACAATTCAGTTTAATATTAGTTTAATAGAACTACTACCACTAATAATATTAATTTGATACATTAATGAGAAAATGAGCCAAATATCGTTTTGACATTGGCAAAGTTATCGGTTATCAGCGATCAGCATCTATCAGCACAGCCTTACTTCACAGGATGTGTTTAGGTGCAGTGTTGAATTGTACGTTACCTATGCTCAAACTAGGTACAGTCACAGTAGTTATATGTGTAAAACGCCGGAAAATGGACTTGAAGCGTAAACACTCTTTGTGTTGCATTTACGGACAGTGAGTAAAACACATGTCCATGGATTAATTGAAATGACAGAGAATCTGTTCTGTAAGATGCACGAGAGAGTGAAAACCTCCCTGTGTAGTTACGTACTGACATGCTGTAAGTGAGAATATCGTCAACAGTCATGTAATTGACTCAGAACTCAGAATATACAGAATATACAATACTTTCAGAAGGTATTCACATCCCTTCACTTTATTGTAGATTTAAATAGCCATTTTTGCCCATAAATCTGCACTCAGTAAATTTATAAAAAATCTAAATCTGAAATAATTAATTGTCAAAAGTATTGAAATAAAACATGAAAAGAAATGTGCATTAACATTGTTTTCATTAGATGTATAAAGCAGTACATGGGCAGCCCCCCAGTTTTTATAAACCTCAGTCACTGTGCAACCAGGCTCTGCTGCAGGACCTCATCCCCCCTCCACAGTCAGCCTTACACCGGTCTGTTCTCATCCTGCTGCTCAGTCTGCTGCTTCTAGACCTGAGTGAACAGAAATGCCAAAGAAGAGTAATGTCACTGACTGTGGCGGACCAGAGAGGTTGTGCAACAAGGCCAGAGCAGCCACCATGACATGCAATTATTATACGTGTGTGTGTGTATTTATAATGTGTGTATTATCAGTCATTCAACTTCAGCGATGAGCTCTCACTTATCACCAAACATCTGAGAGGATCAATAAGTTTATAGCCTTTACAAAAGAGCCTTTACAACCTGCTTGATGATAAAGGATCATATGAAAGGGAAATAAATTGAAGACTCCAACAGAGATAAAAAGACAAAAAACTGACCAGACAAATGGCATCAATTAAGTTTATAACTGTTCATCACCTCATCACTCTCAGATCCCTCTGGTCTGAAGTGTGTGTCTGTGTGTGCTCACATCCTGTCTGCATCCTCAGTAAATACCAGTTATACCATATACCAATATGTGGTAAATGGTGTTTGCATGGTTTATACACTGGGCCCCAGGTTTACTTACATTAAAACACGGGGACATTTTTGCTGAGTCTCAGTTTACACTGACAGTCTTTGTGTAACTTGTACCTGATTTTGTAAGGCCACATTTGAACTGACTGTCCAGGTCAGTTTGTTGTCACATGATGTTTCATTGGTCTGCAGCTGAAGATGAGACGTTCAGTTTCTTACCAGTGAAGGAGCTTTTGCTGTTTAGAGAAAAAAACTCTCACCCCCACGGGGTGAGTGCAGTGTTCAAAATACTCAAAAGACCAGTGAATGTCCACACCAAAGAATTTAGTTCAAATTTTTAGTGAATCTTTTCAGCAAGCAATGAACAATTACAGAATTCTGGATCAGATGTGCCTTTTCCTAACCAATAACAAGTGTTGGTCAGTCCACAGTCTGACAACCTAACTTTCCCTGATCCAGTGTATTTATACAAGTACAAACAAAGAAATGTGCATGGGCGTTTTGTCGTCTTCTGATTGGCTCTGCTGGCTTCCTCCTTCCCGTCTGACTCCGACCTCAAGTATAACCTAAAGCTCAGCACGCTCAAAGGAAGACAGTTAATGTATACATATAAATTACCAATTATCTACCTCTGTTACCTCCGGCTGCCCCCCTACACATGCCCATAGGGTGATCTTTATCAGTGGTTGTAAATAGTTTCCCTGAGGCAGATGTTTAAACAACAACTCACCCTTAGCACCTAAATATCCACTAGCATAAATCATTGAACAGTTTTAACTTTAATAGTCTGAAATACTACAACACCAGATAATCCTGCACCTCTCTGGCGCTCTCTGGTCCAGAGCCACTCTGTATCGACATGTGGGCTCATAGAAATCAATGACAGTTCTGTGCTAATGACGATCTGAACACAGCTGAAAGTATAAGGCTACAGTTTTCTTTTTTTTTGGTTATTGTCAACAAATCCCATGAAAAGGCCAAAACAATATTGAATGTACCAACAAGTTTCATCTGTGTATGCAGAGCCTCATTTATCTTTTTCATCTGCGCTGTGCAGCTCCTTTTGTTGCACAGCACTTAGTCTTACTGTTGCACTGGGTGACATTGTTTTCTTCATTTGAAAACATGTGGGTGTTGCAGTTTATATTGGGAGTATTAGGCAGAAGACACATAATATATATATGTTGTTTACAATATGAACATTTTTTCTTTACCCTCTGAGCTTGTACAGAGTTAGCATTAGATCCTCCACTCTGTCCCTGTGGATCCTGTGTGATGTTCTCAGAAGGAAGTCTCCTACTCTCCTGGCCCTCCGGTGTTCTGAGAAGTCCTGGGGCCAGTTGCACAAAGCATCTTAAATTAAGTCTTTCCTTAAAGTCCAACTTAAGGTTTCCTAAGTGTTGCACAAAACACCTTTAAGTCTTCTCCTTAAGGTCTCCTTAAAATGTTCACTTAAGTATGTAAGGATTTCTCCTTATCTTAGTCCTATACTTAAGGAATCACTTAGTTAAACTCTTGCACAGAAGACCTGAGTGACCAAAGTAAAGAAAAAACTAAAGGTCCCTCTGATTGTATCTTAACCGCAACATGAGTTTATGGTGATAAATGAAGAGGATGAATATCTCAACAAGAGTTTTTCAGCAGTCAGAAGAACCCAATGGATAACGCTAATGCCAGCAAACAAACAGTCACCATGGAAACTGTTGAATTTCACCGCTGTAAAATCTCTTTTATTGCTGCAAGTGCCTTAACGTTTTTCCTTAGCAAAATAAACCTTTTAAGTTATTCTGTCAACAAACTTAAGTAACTCCCTCGGCTAAGGAGAAATTCCACCTTGTTGAAGTGGCATACTTAAGTAGAAAACTTCAGGTGCTGTGCAACTGGCCCCAGGTGTTTATCCTGGTCTCCTGCAGCTCCTGCAGTATTGGCTCCAGATCAGACAGTTCATTGCAGCATCTACATTCTGCCTCTGTTGGTGTTGCTGAGCAGCTGCACCTGAAGTTGCTGTCAGTCGCTGCAGTAACATTATAGTGTCCACTGCTGCCCTCAGTCTCTCCCTGTGTCTCCTCCTCTGAAAACTCCATCACATCCAGAGGTTGTGATGCACAACAAACCAGGGAAGCACAGTGTGTCTGAGCATGTGCAGTGACCCCTGCATTACAGAGACTACTGTCAGAGACTGATAGTGATCACTGTTGTTAGTCTGTGGATCTGTTTAGAATTAGCACACCCATACGAAGGAACATGTCACTCGGCTCGTTGGACTCAGAAGAATGAGAATTATCAGGTTCTGGACACACACACAGTCACTTGTGAGTAGGATGAATCCATTGTTGTTTTGTTTTGTCCTTTAAGGCAGCAGCTGGATGTGCTGTCAGTGTGTTGACTGTCTGACTGAGTGAAGAAGTCCTCGGTTACATAAACTGAAAAAAATAGCATTACATGAAAACATAATTTTTCTGACTGTGTGTTCTTTTGAGTGTATAGACAGTTGTGTACGAGGCAGTATGACTCTGCTTTGTCTGCTGTTATTAACTGAGTGTCCCGTCATAAAGCTGTCAGTAAACACCTCCCTCCTGTTCCTCCCTTAGGTCTCAGGAGAACCTGTTGTTGGATCCCAGCAGCTGTGCGTCCAGGACCGAGCAGCAGGTCTTTACAAACCCTCACAATTTCTCTGTGGACATTCGGATGCCTGGTGTCATCCCGGCCGGGGTGAGTCCGTCTCTCTGAAATGTTAACTCATTGTGAAACCACGAGTCAGTTAATGAATCTACAGGAAGTTAATCAGCAGATGTCTCAATAGTTGCTTAATTTTACATTTTTGAGCAGAACATTTTCAGACTTCACATATGCCAATATTTGCTGCTTTTCCTGTAGAACAGACAAAAGAAAACATCTGAAGACTTTTATTCACTTTTTTAGAGATCAAACAATTAATTACCAAAGAAACATGTAGCAAACAATTTGATAATGAATGAAATGAATCGTTAATTGCAGCCATAATTATCATAATCGCTTGTGGAATTAGAAACCAGATGGTGTTGAAATGCTTCCAGCCTCAGCACACTCATTTCCTCTTAAAACACAGTCATCTCAACACTTTGAATGAAGTGTGTCTTTGAGTTTTTGTGCAGGAAAAGTGAGTTCAGTTCCTGAGTTTTATGGGTTTGAGTTTTGTGTCACAACTGAACACATTCACAATATTATCCTGTCAGAGCTGGGAGCCAAAACAATGAAGGAAAAAAAAGTTTTTTATCTCATATTTCTACTACTTTATGTAGAGCACAGGATCTGATTTATGGCTGTTCACTTCCACGTGGGCTGAAGGAAACAGAATATTTCTATGTCCTCAGCTGTAGTTCATGGAGAAAAATAAGTTTCTGTTGTGAGGTCGAACTTATGGACTTTGCAGGATCTATCTCTATCAGAGCGCTGACTGTCACTCAGCGGTCATCATGACACACAGAAGCTGACATAACTTTCAGTCTGAAAATGAACACACCTATATTAATGAACATTTCATAACTGTTCTCTGACTGTTCATTCATGAATGTATATCATCACGCGTGTCTTTGATGTTTCAGTCGGACACTTACCTGTGCATGGCATTTCCTGTGCCAACGAGTCGAGATGCGTATATAGGTGAGTATATCTTCAAAGTATTTTCATCTGTTATCTGTCTGTAGACCTACTTTACAAGCAAAAATCATCTGCACCTGCATTGACTAGATGGTCATAGTCTGGGTAAATCCAGCTGTTAGCAGCTGGACGAGATGTCAGAGTTAGAGCTGTAGTAAACGTCACAGTTGCACCAACAGCTGAAGCAGACACTGCACAGGTAGCAGTAGTAGAGTGATGATAGAGGTCATAGAAGAGGCTTGTTTCTCTTATTTCATAATCCCTCTGTTATGTTCATCATGACGGAGCAGCTTCGTCAGGACACACACACACACACACACACACACACATGCACACGCACATTAACGCCACACACATTTCTCCCTCCCTCCTTTCCATTCAGGTCAAGCAGTCGGCACACTTTGCTATTATTCCTCTTCCTCTCACTGTTTAATAGCATGATCAAGGGTGAACACTTGGTTGTTCTATTAATATTTATGCATACATTCACATACACACATATATACTTAACACTATGTTGCTTACTCTTTGTTAGGGCGCGTGGCATGCTCGCCTCGCCTCGCTGTCTCACATCCATGAGTTTGGCAAAACAGGGGTGTGAAATTTTCCTTTGTTAAACAGTTGGTCATCGTGCGCTTAGGGGTCATGTGAGCGGCATAATTATGTTTCCTGTTTGGAATTTTCTGCAGCAAATAACTTGTTTTGCTGATGAAGAAATGTTTATGAACTTATCTGGTTAAAATACATTTTTTATTTCATAAACTATGAGTGCTTTGTCTAACCAGAAAATGTACTTTATAGATATATCTGTTTTGTTTTTTTTGTAAATATTAAGCCTGGTGGGAGGGGCTATGGGTTTGTATGGTGCTGCCCTGGCCCTAGTGGAGTCAGTCTGGTTTGGTAACAGAGCAGGTAACATGAAGTGAATCTTTGAGAGGGATCCACTCGTTTAGTGTTGGTCGTTGGCTGTTCTGTCCGTCTGTCTTCTTTACTGTGAAGCCAGATTGAGTCCAGCCATCAGTGGTAATATTACCGGTTGAATAGGTTTGCTAATGCTAAAGCTGGCTGTGCACACTTATGTTAATTCCTGTCTCAGTTTATGCTGTTACAATGGAGTGTAAGAGTGAAATAGCTGAAGATAGATGATAACACTACCATCACAGAATGAATCACTGTCTGGTGTTAACCTTTGCACGTAAACTGTTAACTTAAAATCAATGCAGTGTTGTTGAGAATCGATACAGCATCAGTAAACATGATATCCTGTATCAATATTCTCTTACACCTCTACACTGAGGGGCTACAACATGTGTTTATTCCTCAACTTTGTCTGATCTGTGGGCACATGATGTAACACTGTGTGTGTGTGAATCAAGATGACAGAAATGGTTCGAGTGAAGTCTTCAGACATAAAGTGTGTTAAGTAACAGAGCTCAGTTCTTTATTAAATTTTTCTTTTCCTCCTCAGTGGACTTCATACCTCATGCCAGTATGGACACAGTCCATCACATGCTACTGTTTGGCTGCCAGACTCCTGTCTCTACCAGCAGCTACTGGTAAGATCCAACCTCAGCGCACAGTGTTTACAGTGTCTGAACGGTTTCATTGGTAAGGTCTCTGTAGCTCTTTTCTCTGCTGCAGCAGGAAGCCTGGAAATGGTAAACAAAGCCTAAGCTCAGGCCAATATTCAATAATATTAAATTATCATCATATTTTCCCACCATATGTGATATTTTTCATAATGCCAGTTTTTTTTTTGCATGTCTGCACAGTCTGCCCTGCTGCTCAGTCCAACCCTCATTCACTACTTTACTGTACATTGACAAAACTTTGAACTGCTGTTTAGTGGCAGCATCACTTATACCTGAAACATAAAATACCATCATATAATTATACAATATTATATTGATAATATTGTATATTGCAATACTAGGACTGGACTGTATTGACATTTTGGATATCACCCAAAACAAGTAAAGGCACCAGTTAAATGACATTTTATACCTGCCCTGAATAGCATTTTACAGTTTCCAAATGAATATTAAAACAATTGTATTTACTGGGTGAAAGTTTTAATATTTTATTTGACCTGATAAGTCAAGTTACGATTGAACCACTTGGGTTAGGTTGGTGTGAAGAGCTGCAAAGCTCCAGAACCTGAACCTGAAAGTTCAGGACCAGTGTTATACTGCTCCATCGTCACGGATCATCATAGCTTTAACCCCAGTGCATATAAGAGCTGCGTTGTTCAGCAGTGATCAGACATTGCATTGTTTTTTATTGTAATCAGTAGTGCAGCAAACAACAGCAGGAAGTATTACATAACATTTAAAAGCTGCTAAAAATGTGGCCTCTGACACATTTACTGGGTCCAATAACCACATGTAATGTGAAAGATGTTCAAAGTGACAAACCCACAGAGAGTTATCACCAGCTCTGCAGTTCCCCTCAGCTCTGTGGAGCTTTGTAGCATCTTTGCTGTTTGTCTCAGCTGTAAAAAGCCACTGTCCGATACCTGCTGAGCAGCAAACAGCAGACACACAGTTAGAGAGCAGCTTCTGAACATAGTGGAGTATTTAGCAGCTAAAGAGCCAGATATTTCCCTCAGGAGCTGGTGGAGACCAAACACATCAAACACAGAGATTCATGGATCATCTTGTTGCTCTGTAGCTGCTGGAGGTGGAGATAGACACGTTTTATAAACACTTTCACCATAACAACTTTATAAGGTGATAACGAGTCAGTGGTTAGTTCCTGTTCTGGTTCCTCCAGGAGAAAAAAGGATCAGTTTGTAGATGATGTAAGTGTCTGTATGATAGTAACATCTACTGTAACATGAGCCTCTGTTGTTTACCTCCTGAGTGTGTCAGAGGAACTGCTCCAGGACCAGTATGTCCCTCACATCCAAACACTGCAGCACATTACTCTAGTGGGGAGTCGGTGTTTGTGTTGCTCTGTGGCTGCCTCTGTGTTCATCCATAAGCACAAAGTGTATTGATTATTGATCTCTCACTTCTCTCTCCAGGGACTGTGGCAGTGTACCAGGCACTTGTGAGGATGAAGCCTCCATTATGTACGCCTGGGCTCGCAACGCACCCCCCACTAAACTCCCCAAAGGTTTGTCTTTCAAGGGTTTCACAAGAACTAAAAGTTTTTTTGTTTCTACACTGGACTCTGGTTGTATCCAACCATGTGGACGGATGTGTGTCCCCTCACCAAAACAATGGAGGGAAATGCAGTTTATGTTGTAGTATTCAGTGTCCCTGTTACTCTGTATGATCCACAGACCTCACTGTTTTCATAGCAACTATTTTCTTTAGTAGTGGTTAGTTCACTGAAAATAGACAAAGGCAAAGAGCTTTTATTATAAGAAAGTACAATAATACATCTTATTGTCTTTTGTTGGTTTTATCTCTCTGTGGTTTGTCTCTCTTTCTCTGTCTCCTCAGATGTTGGTTTTAAAGTCGGAAGAAATTCAGGAATAAGTTACTTTGTGCTGCAGATCCATTATGGAGATGTCAGTGCTTTCAGAGGTGAGTCCTAATGGAAAATTTAACTACTGACATTTAAGTTTCGTAGAGATGATTCTTGAATCAAATTCAGTAAAAGTCTGGAAAGATTCAAGAGTGTAGAAGTAAGAGGTGTCACTCCTCAATAAACATGAACTCAGCAAAAAGGAACTTGTGTAGTAACTTTTCCCCTCAGCTGTAGCTGTCATGTAATATTTCTAATACTGTGATATACGTAGTTTAGTTCATTGTTAATGTCTTAGCTTTTGTTTGGTCAAATAATGATTATTCATTTGCAGTTTTTGAGTTTGAGAATTGGATCATCAGCTGTTGGTCCAGACTACAATATACAATTTACAGTCACTGGATGGATTGGTGTGAACATTAGAGCAGAACCTGGTGACTCTGGTGACAGCTCAGTTTTCATTTAGTGCCACCATCAGGTCACATTTTCTATGGTACTACAAATACCTGCAAAACCATTCCCATCAGCCCCAGCGTGGGATTGAGAAATTGGGCGCATGTGCACGAGCCACATTTCCACTTCCACTATGAACCATAAATGGATACAGACACTCCCTTAGATGAGAAAGAAGCACAATTTCAATGATTGTGAAACTGAGGCAAAAACAAGCATGAGTTTACTAGAGTTCAATCAGTCCAAATGTAAATCGGTTTATTCTGAACTTCATTTATTGGGACTATAGAGTCTTAATGAGGCTCCAGAGGCTCTGACTCTGTGATTAGTAAATATTAAAATAGTACAAAACAGATATAATAAGGAGATTACACAGCAATAACAATTTAACAATTCATAATACAGAAATAATGTTTGTGCTCAATGTTTCCTTTATTATCATTTAAACAGCAAAACATATAATGATGATAATGAATGACGCTCTCTGAAGTTGGTTATTTTATTTTATGTTGAATTACGTGTCTTATTTTGTATTGTCACTTCACTGTAACTTGGAGCGCTTTGGAAAATCGTGTGTATACACGGTCAAAGGAATGTGTGAAGTGACACATTCTGTGTTTATAAATACCAATTTATGTATGGGAAATGACGTATGCATTTTACGCATCTAGCCCCTCGTCTTGTTTGTTGTTTTCACCAGTTTATTAGAAACACCTGCGCGCTGTAATACAGCGATAAGACCTCAGACTGTTCACTGACATTAGAGATGGTGATTCATCCTGAAATCTCTTTGTTTGACTGGATCATCATCATCTGTTTCTAGCTTATCATCCACTTTTTATTTATGCACTTTATGTTAATGACATATTTAGCGATTATGATGCTCATAAGTTCTTATTTTGCTCTGCAGACCATCACAGAGACTGCTCAGGACTCTCCTTAAGAATGACGTCCAAGCCGTAAGTATCAAGTGTTCTGATCAATACTGAAATAGAGAATCTTAGAGGAGGGAGCTGTGAAAGTTTGTTTGTTGTGTGTGAATTAAGAGCAGCACAGTGTGTTGAGCCAAGTCAGAGTCAAACCTTAGCGCCTCCGGTCCTCTAACTGTGGCTCTGTGTTCCCTCCTGAAAGGCAGCCGTTCATAGCTGGTATATACCTGCTCATGTCTGTGGACACAGTCATCCTTCCAGGGAAAAGAGGTATGTTGACTGTATGTTTCCTACATTTAAATCTGACAGGTTCAGAGATATAACTTTTCTGTTATAGAAACACACACACACACACACACACACAAAAGACAGATAAAATAGAAGTGATTATACCTGATAATGTACACTTGATTATTCTTCTTCTGTGGAACCAAAATGGATCCAGCTCTCTGAACCCAGCCCTAAAGGCAACTCACAGCGTCAACGTATGAAACAGCTGTGCGTGCTGTTGTGTGTGAAAACCCACATGTTGACAAGCATCAATATGTTATGTCACTGTGATATATCCCTCTGTCAACACTGTTAAATGATCTGTTGTGCCGCACTTTACTAAAGGCTCTTGTCCATCGTGTTGAGTCAACATTAAACACTGACGCAATATTTTCCTTTGTGGAGGAAGTTGTTGGGTCAAAGCAGGTGAACACAGTGTTGTACTGGTACGTTACTCAGGTCTAACTGCAGGAGATTAAAGAACAGATCCACATCTAGTTTCCAGTTCACTTTACACCTGATCGTCGACCTTCACATGTTACTGTTGGAGCAGATAAAGGACTGGAGGGGCTGAAAGAGGCTGTACAGAGGTCACAGAATGGGCCTTAACATCCTCTTATTTGTCTCTGTTAGTTACCAATGCAGACGTCGCCTGTGATTACACTTCACATCCCATCTACCCCTTCGCCTTCAGGACCCACACACACCACCTTGGTGAGTCAAACCACAGAACTCAGTCCGTTTCAGAGAGACTTGTATCGGTATCAGCGGTAGTCTGGATGTGTGTTTGTGTTACAGGGAAAGTGGTCAGTGGCTACAGGATCCGAGATGGGAAGTGGAGCCTGATTGGACGACAGTCCCCTCAGCTACCACAGGTACGTCATCACATCAGAAGGTAATTAAATACTGACGTCTATCAGTGTCCTGGTAGCTGATTGGTTAAAGGTTCAAGGTGCAGCTCGTACGTTCTGAGTGATTTTTAGTGATGTTTTCTGTGTGATGCCACAAAGGCTCCAACTGAGAAGGTGAGGCAGTCCAGGGAACAAAGACAAGAAGCTCACAGGAAACTTACAGAAAGTTCTGGAAACTGAAAGGGGCTACACATACACAGAGGCTAATTAACTAACGAGACACAGGTGACACAGGAAACTGGCAGGAAGAACACAAAGGCAGGAAGTAGGCTAAAATAACAGATGTATAAGGAAAATAATTTCAAAATCAAAGTCTGATTTTATTTGTGATGATCAATACTTCCTCCAACTCATACTGTTTTGAATTCTATCATCAAACACCTCATACATATTTTATTCTGCTCCTGTTAGCCCTTTTGTAGTTACAGCATTACACTGTTAATACAAGCTCAACACGTCCTGTAAGCGTTTCAAATTAAAATCCCTCTAGCATTTCGGTGGACAGTAACACCTTATTTTTTAACAGGGCTTTTATTGTGAAACATTTGCAGGCATACCATATGCAACAACAGGATTTAAGAAAGACGTGCCAAGTACTTCAGATAAATAATCCAGAACAACAATGTGTTGAAAATGAATTAATTAAATTAAAGTGGTAGAAATGAACATTTATTTGTTCATGATGACCACACCCCCAGCCGTTACAAGAGACCCAGCTTTAATTCACTCCTAGTTTTTATTTGATGAAATCCAGTAACACATCTGAATCCAACCAGGAACATATTGATCACAACAGTGTTTGTGCTGTTTGCTGTTTGCTCAGCAGTGATTGTGTTTCTCTCCAGGCTTTCTATCCTGCCAACAAGGAATTGAGTGTGAAGTACGGTGACACCATCGCTGCCAGATGTGTGTTTTCTGGTGAGGGCAGAACCTCCAAAACCTACATTGGGTGAGTTCTGTTGGTGAACCTGAGGCACCTAATGCATGACTGCAGCACACTGTAGATGACCTGTAACTCAATTCAAGGTTCTGCTCAGTCCACTTGAATAACAGATGAGCTCTTGTTGCTCTCTGTGGTCTGTGTTTGTATTGAAATATAAATGTAAATATAAATTAATCACAGGTAACAACTGGAACACTCTGCCTGCGTTGCGTGTGCGTTCACACCGGCTGCGTCTCTGCTGTGTTGCCGCTGCTGCAGCTCTCTCTCTCTACATAGAGTTTGCCGGTTACTGGAATGTTGCATTTCTTGTCACTATAATTAATTTCTGATTTATTTTTGACAGAAAACAGCTCTAAAATCACTGTAGTTTGTCGATCACGTGCAATCTGATCGATCTAACGCGTGTATCAACGGGGTTGTGTTGTGTAGTGTGTCTTAAAGCAACGCAATGAATTTCACTACGTGGCAGCAACCAGCTGGGGCGCAATTTAAATTTTCAACCGAGAAAAATGAATACTCAGCTGGCTGCCGTAGGCATCGCAGGTAAACATGAAGAGAGCAAGGCGAAGTTTGGTGTCGGAGCTGAAAAAGCTTATTGTAAACATTGCAAAGCCGTGTATAAGCGCCGTAGCCTTGGCTTGTAATTTTTGAGGAGGTTTGGCTCAGAACCTTGGGCTCCGCTGTCATTAGGAGCGCCACATATCTTTTTTGTTCTTTTTAATAGTTCAACAATTAAACTTTAACTGCTTTGTTTAAGAGGATTGTTGTTTCTTCACACTTGCAGTCTGGAAGGGAGGGAAAACATGGCCCAGTGAGGGCACAGCCCATTGTATTCTACAGTGGTACAATATAAATAGTGTTAGTCCCTGAAGTCAACCCCTAGTAGTTCAGCAGGATGGCTCGAGCTGAGCTTGCCTCCTCCTGCTGCAGACACATGGTGAGAATTCATGAGAAGACCTGGCTGGATGTGGAGTGACTGTATGTCCAACATCAAGCTTTAAAATGTTCAGTCTGCTCTCTTTGACTCTGAGTGCCACCTGCTGTTGTTGAGGGTGAAATTCTCAGGACATAAATCCTCAGCACAGTCATGGTGGGAAGATTGTGCCAAGGTCACGTGATAATTATTTGTCTTTGTGGGACATGTTTTTTTGTTCTTGCTGTATTTGTTTCTGAAGCATGACATATTAGAAATATTTTGTGGAACATGAGGTACATTTTGCATTTGCAAAAGAAAATGCATTAGTTAGTTAATGTGGTTTTTGCATTTGCAAACCACTGTTAGTGAATCGGAGGACATTTGTAAAACATGCTTTGTTTGTTTGTTTGTTTGTTTTGGTGGGAAATTATCTCCATAGATTCCATAAAGATGATCTGTCTGTTTACACCTCTGTGGTCAGATGTTTTCAGGTCGTCTGTCACGCTCTCGTGATATCTCAGAATTTCTTCACATTTGGCACAAACATTCATTCGGACTCAGAAATGAACTGATTAGATTTTGCTGGACAAAAGTGTAGAATTCTGTAACTGGACTGGTTGGTGAAGGAATACAACCACAAGGCCGTGTTTCTAGACGAGCGATATATTTATTGCATGTCCTCTTCTGTTTTGTCTGCAGCGGCACCTCTGATGATGAAATGTGCAACTTCTACATAATGTACTACATGGACAGCAAACATGCGATCCCCTTCATGAACTGTATGGAGACGGGCTCCAAAGAGCTGTTTGAACATATTCCAGCAGAGGCCAGTGTTCCCATCGCTGTCAGTCCAGGTCACATGAACTCCATGATGCACATGGGACACTCAAAAGGTACAAAGGCATCACATCACATCACATCTAACCCAGAGTTACAGTATTCATTGCATATCATGTTTGACTTGTTCTTCTTCTAATGTGAGATTCAAACACACCTCTCTCCCACAGATCAAGGTAACAGATCACCGCTGGATGCAAGCAAAGCAGACCAGGTTCTGGATCAGGGTGAGTTCAAGGACAATAAGCTGCACAAGTATTCACCCTCGCTTCACTACAAAAGCCCATTCCCATCTCATTGTTACATTCACCAGTAACTCAGTGACTGTCATGTCCAGACTCCTGTCCAGATTTACTGAGGTTAGCTGGAGGCGTAGATGTGACACATGTGCCGTATGTATCAAACATTCGCAGCAGGCTGGAGTATCAGCTTGTGTCTCATTTGTGTGTTCAGTGTGTATCTCACTCCTCATTGCATGTAAGGCAGGATCACACAGACAACAGGAGACATGTTAAAAGAGGATGATTCCACTGCATTTACAGAGGTCATGTTATTTCGACTGTCCATTTTCCCTACCTTTTAAAACCAGACACAAACGTGACACAGGCAGGATTTACAAGAGACAGAAGTAAGGTTGTAGTGTTTATTGTCATTGTAAATTAACATTAAGTAAAGGCATGAATTTAACCAAAACCTGATTACTAGAAACAAAGCTGGAGGGAGAGATCCTCAGACTCAGAGGTGCTGACTCTCATCCCAGCAGCTTCACACTCTGCTCCACCCCAGTGCATGCTGGAGGTCACAGAACCACATCATCTGCAAAGAGCAGCAATTCTGTGGTCCTCAAACTGGACTCTTGTCCTCTCGGCTGTGCCTTCAGATCCAAACAGGATTAGTGACGAGGGACAACCCTGTTGGACGCCAACACCAACTGGAAACGTGTTTGACTTCCTGGGAATATGAACACAGCTCTCACTCAGGTTATATGAGGACCTTGTAAGCTTGTAGGTCCTGGTACCCCATACTCCTGCTGTGCCCCCTCAAGACTCACTGTTGGAGACGGCCGTTACTGTAGTAACCTTACAAGATTTTGAGTTGGTCACTGTTCCGCAGCCAGGATTGGTACTTCTGGATCTCAGGTTTGATAGTTGGTTAGAGCCTCATTTCCTGCTCCCTGGAAAAATTTTTCCTAGCGAGGCTGTGCAGAGTGACACCTCAATGATGGAGCTAAATCTTTAAAAATATATAAAATTGGGGCGAGTAGCTCAGTTGGATGAGCATCCGCCCCATGTGCAGAGGCTACAGTCCTCGCTGCAGTCGGCCCCGGCTCGAGTCCCTCATCGGACAGCCCTTAGCTGCATGTCATACCCCCTCTCTCTGCCTCCCCATTTCCTGTCTCTCTCTACTGCACTGTCAATAAAGGCACAAAAAGCCAGAAATAATAAAATTAAAAATATATATATATATATATATATGAAATTCAGTTTACTCTTCATCATTATGAAGTATTGCCTTTAGATTGATGAGGGGAAAATGACTTTAAAGGATTTTAGTGGAAGACTAGATGAAGGGGTCTGAAGACTGTCTGAATGCTTTGTATATTCTAAAGATTATTATAGATTTATTTTATGAGTTATATTTTGGGTTACAGTAACAGTTGAACCACAGTCAAAGTGAATATTTAGTAATGAAGATCACTACATTTCCGAGCTCAGTGATCATGTCCCTCCTTATAACAGCTTTGCTCCGGGGCCTGCAGAAGATGAAGCTCTGGATGTGTATTTGGTTGACTCAAATTCTCATTATGAAATATTAAATATTGAGATTAACTAATGGTACACCACTTACACTTTGATGAGATCACTTTAATCAGACTATGCAGTAGTTTTTCAGCTGACACTGGTCTGTCCCTGCAGGCTGTGTGTGATCCGTCTCCATTGTTGTCGCACACTGTCCGCATGATACAGTGTGTAGAGTGTGTGCATTGCGTGTTTTTTTTCTCTTTTTGATTATTTGTTTGACTCTGGTAAATATTGTCATTACGTCCCTACAGGTCGTTCACTTGTCTGAAGCATAACCTGGAGCTGGTTTCACAGAGACAGACTTTGACTGTGTCTTAGATAGAACAAACAGCCAGACTTCAGATAAACATATAAATTCATCTGTTGCACATAGCAGTTTGGTTCTTGACTATCATGACAACTAAACTGCTTTAGTTACCCAGAGTTCTGGGTAAATTGAGACTTTTCAAAATAAAAAAATGGCCGACCTAGGAACAACATCCAACCACTGAGGAAGAAAATGTTTGTCTTCTGGAAGAATTCAGAGTGAAACAATAAAACCAGAAACCATAAAATGATGAGCCATATTTCCCTGTTTTCTGTTGTTGGGGGCTACTGCTCAGTGCAGGTGTCACTGATTGCTCCCATGGTAACATTGGTCTCAGGCCTGAGTTAGCCTGGGGGTAAGATGTCTTATGTTTCTGGCTTTATTTTTGTGAAATGGTCTGACTAACATTAGACTAATTCATGAGCAAAATGAAAACTGGACCAACACTACAGACCAGTCTGAAATATCTTTGTGAAACTGGTCTCACTGATCTGAATCTGCTTTGTCTTTTGACTTGTGTGGTCATCATTAACTGAAAGAGTTGGACATGATTAGAGCTCCTTTGGCTGAACACTGATGACTGAGCTTTTGCTCATTTATAGATCAGTACTGGATTCAGATTTAACTGTTCAACAGCTGGTGGTGACGGTGTATCAGGTAGTGGGGGAGACGAACCTGGTCAACTGACACCTGTAGTAGGGTGAACGGAGAATAACTGACAGTCTTTTGAACAGTGCACAGGGTGGGAATGATTTGTGTTGTTTGAGTGAGATGAAGAAATCTAGTCCAGGAAGTTCAGTATGAGAAACAGATCTGTGAACGGAAAGGCTCATCTGACACCAGGACACTGAACAGCAGTTTATACAGCAGTTTATGGAGTGTGCGCTGACTCTCATGTGATTGGTCACTGCTGTCTTGCTGGACGATGCCGCATTGCAGCAAAAGTTGGTCCTGGTTCAACATTTTTGCAGAGTCCGGACTGGCTCCACTTAAATTAAAGATGGGCTTGTCGTTCTGAACACGGCCTTAGAATGAGATTTGGCGATTAGAGACTTTTGTACTTACAGAATATAGTAGATTAATCCTTTCAGGTGAAGAATGAGTCACTGCCAAGTGAAGGAGTGACTGGGCAAGAAGGGTCTTGGTCAGTGACCAAGAACCCAGTGGCCTCTCTAATAGAGCTTCAGAAGTCCTCTGGGAGAGACGAGTCAGAAGACAGAGTCTGACTGACAGCATTTAAAGACTCTGAGAGCAGGAGGAACAAGACTCTCTGAACTCCAAACAGGATGTCTGCTGAACACCAGGTACTGCTCATCACTTGGGTAACAGCATCCCTACAGTCAAGTATGGGGGGGCCAGCATCATGATGTGGGGGGTCTTCTAAGCAGCACGGACAGGGAGACTGGCCAGAACTGAGAGATGGATGAATGCAGCCAAATACAGAGGGGTCCTTGAAGAAAGCCTGATCCAGAGACTGGGAACCCAGGACGGGGGTGATGGTCCACCTTTCAGCTCCACAGTGACTGTCCCTGAGTGTCCCAGCCAAAACTCAGACCATAGACAACCTGTGGAGAGACCTGAAGAGGACGGTTCACACTTCCTGTCCAGTCTAAATCTGAGAGGATCCGTCAGGAAGATGGACCAGATCCAGGTTCAGAGTTTGAAGAGGGGGTCCTACAAAGAACTGGATTAAAGGTCTGAAGACTTTTGTTAATGAGAGTCTTCAGTTTTTGATTTTTAATGAATTTGCAAAAACTTTAATGAGCAAAAATGGTAATTTTATCTTTTTGTAATTAAGTGGCTGATTGACCGTCCTGACCAACAGAGACAGTATGTAATACCTGATATGTATCGCATGCACAGGAGGTCGAGACATTATGGAAACGAAGTCTCATGTGTAGGGCTGCTCCCTAACAGTCGACCAAACCAGAAGAATCTTAGTCTGTCGTGATTGGTCGGTTGGTTTAGCGTTGTGGAGTGTCGAGGTGCTATTGCACAAACTTTAGCCGAGCTGATGAATATCTGAGATCTTTGAGATTTACTTTCAAACCAACAACTCTTGATTGTACGTCTGCTGACTCCAGTCTATCATCCTCTCAGACACTGATAGTCTGTGCTCCAGGCCGGCGTCTCTGCTCCTCCCACCCCTCCCTCTCCCTACTCTGCTAAGCTCTGTCCAGCCCTTTACCTACATCCTCATTGTGTTTGCTGTCTCAGCTCATGCAGGAATCGAGAGTTTTCTAGCCTGTGAGTCGACGCTATGAGCTAACAACTGTCCCTCTTTGGAGCCAGCTCTTCATGGCCCCTCTCTCATGCTCTGTCATTTTTCTCTGTCAGTCCTCTTAACTATACTACTGCATTTTCCCTGTGTAGTCAGGACTTTACTTCCAGCCTTCAACCTCCTTGTCCTCTGTTTCCTCTCTTTCCTGTCCTTCTGTCTGTCTGTACAGGTGACCTCTATTCTCTCATGTCCAAGCTGCTAGGCCAGAGTAAGGACATAGCTCACATTCATAAGTACAACCCCAGCGAGATGCAGAGAGCCCAGGCTGAGCTGGTGGCTCAGATTGATAGCTTAATACAAAATACAGACCTGGGCTCTCCCAGTGCCACATTAGCCTTCCAGACCAGGGAGGACCCTGTTTTGGTGAGGGACAGAGTCCACAAATTCCATCAGCTTGA
Organism: Seriola lalandi dorsalis; assembly: GCF_002814215.2. Lineage (NCBI taxonomy): Eukaryota > Metazoa > Chordata > Actinopteri > Carangiformes > Carangidae > Seriola > Seriola lalandi. Next base: position 1,143,924 of record NW_019525037.1, read on the forward strand.
GGCCACAGCCAAGTCCCCAGGAAGCAAGCTGCTAGCTACAGGACAAGGTGGGTCCTGGTGTTTTTTTTTTTTGTTTTTTTTTTGTTATTTTTTGTCATTGGTGCTGAAAACATCTATTTTTTCTTTGCGTGGTCCAGTATGTAACATACATACTACATGTATGTTTGGACACACCTTCAACTTTTGAATGCATGTTCAGACTTTTTTTATTGATGAAATTAAAATCAATGAAAAATGCATGTATGGATTAGTATGTGAACCTTATTGTTTCACGAGGTCTTTTCCTCCCTGGCTGTAGCATCCTGTGTTTCCTCCTCATTTCTGTCTCCTCATCCCTTTCATCACTGTCACTCACTGACATTCACTCAAACCAGCCCCCACCATTGCAGCCTGGTGCATTTTTTTAAAGGTCCCATCCAGTCTAAAGTTAGATGTCTATTTAATTATAAAGCAGGTCTAGGTTCTATATTAACACTGTGAAAGTATCAAAGCCTCAGTCCACTGAGAAATGCACACAGCCTGTATTCAGACACTGAGCCCAAAACCAGCCAACAGGACTTCTGGAACTTTGTGATGTCACAACAAAGCAGTCACTGCTCTCAGCCATGCACCAAGCCCCGCCCATCTGGACCCATTATCCAAATCCATTTGCCTGACATCTGCTATATTTATATAGATCAGTGAGAAACAGTCAGCCAATCAGAAGAGAGGCTCAGAGGCTCCTGTCTGATATCTCAGTCATCTTCCCCTTGGAAACAGCCAAAGGCCTCGTTTGTTTTGGCTACACTTCAGTGTAGAAGGTTGTTGTTGTTTTAAAGGAGGTTTCAGTGTTTCTCACCAAAACAAATCAGGTGTATTCTTGAAGTCTAACAGACATGCCATGTATTTTCTTTCTCATAAAAACATTGTCAATGTTGCTTCAAAGTTTAAATCCTGCACTGTCACAGGTCCTTGAAATATCTTAATTTTCTTATAAAAGGCCTCAAGTCTTTAAAAGTCTGAATTGTCTTAAATTCAGATTAGACCAGTCTTAAATATTTTTTAGTCACCATGAGATTTCCTGGTATGTGCGTCCTGTATGGATTTAGATCACACAGTGACACTGACTGCTGACCTGAGTCCATCTCTTCTGTTCCATCCTCTTCATTTGGTAAAACTACATTAGAGCCAACTGGTGAAGAGCAGAACAGACAGCACATTCACCTTATCTTTATTCTGTGGTCCAGACGTCATCTTAATGAAATCCGCATTAATAAAGGTTACTTTATTAATGACAGCAGCTGAGCTGGATCACTGACTACATCAACATTTAACATGAGTGGTCACGGAGGAGGTTAGAGACAGCTGAAGGTTGTTTTCTGCTGTCACACAGCTCAGTTCTGCTGAGTGTCGGTCTCCTCCTGCTGTACTGTGTTTTAATGCAGCTGACATCATAGTCTTCTGCTTCTGTTGCCACAACAGAACAGGTATGAAGTAGTGACTGAGTCGTGGCTCATGAACACTGCAGGTTAACCGGGCGTTGTCATGGTGTTGGCTGACAACATGACTGTTGTCATGGTGATCAGATGTTATAACGGTGTCTTTGTCTGACAAAATCATCATTAATACATGTTAATGAGAACAGCTGTGTATTCAGATAATTCAAATTTAAAATATCAGGGAAACATCACAGAGCAGTTTACAGAGGATAAAACTGTGGGACTGACACTGTTCAGAATCTCCCTCAGAAATCTGTCAGGATAACATGTAGATCAGGGCTCTCCCAGTAGCTCACCCAAAGGTTCGGAGAATATAGTCTGTACAAACCATGGATGTGTAGTTCAGACTAACAGCAACACAACTTCACTCAGTAAATCTGCTCCAACACACAGATAGAATCTTCTCATCAGATGTATGGAGGTTTATTTACAGTGGTGTTTTCATGTCTGTTCAGGTCTGACTGAATCATGACTCGGGTTTTTGTCTGATGTGAGTTTCACATGTTTTTGGGTGTTGATATTTGATGATTGTTAAATAATCTTAATGATCTTATCTGGTTTGGTTTGGAGATCAGCTGGAGTGTTTTGATACGTTATTGATACGAATAAATGTAACCAGTAATATAAGACATGAGGAGCCTTAAGTTTGTCAGGACAGTAGTCAGTGATACGTCTGAGGTTATAAGGGCCACGTAAACACTGAATATGATTGGATGTTACTAGTTACTGGTAGTCAAGCAGCTGATGGTGAAGCATGAATGCAGTCAGCTGATGTGAGTGCTCTGCTGACATCACGCAGCGCTCCGTTCTGTCCATCACTACACAAAACTGTTAAATAGAAAACTTTGCTTCAGTTCACAACAGTCCCACATCACTGCCAGTGCTGCACTGATCAGCTGATCCATCTCATTACGCCTCAGTTAAACTGACTTGTGAATGCGTACACGGACAACTCTGGACATCACAGATGTGTAGATATTTTCACTTATACTTCACTTGGAGGAAATGTTCCACACATGTGCACTGATCTCTGTCAACACAAGTCTCTGTCATAGTCAGTCACAGAGCATCTGAAGGAGCTGAAACGTTCAGTCTGCTGTGCAACAAATGTTTCCTGTCCACTTTAAAACAGTGAGGGAAACCAACACGTCCAGATCCTGTGGACATGAAGGGTTACTCATATATTTCTGGCACCTTCAGGTGGATTGTGGGAGATTATCACATCTCACCCCTCTCCCGCTTTTTAATGTGGCTGTTTGGCACAACTGTAAACCTTCTAGCTTTGTAATGAGATGGAAGAACACATCATAGGAATGAGTTATTTACAAGTATAACCTGTTCTCAGAGCTTAAAGAGCAAACTGTGATAAAACTCCAGCAGCAGAATCCAGGTCCACTGTTTGGATTTATGAGGAGTTGAGTGTAGTTCAGTCTGCAAGAAGCAACATGTTGTTGTTGTGATTGACGTGTGTGTTTGCATGTTAACTCATTTCAACATTGTGTGGGTGTAATTAACTGAGAGAAGAAGACGCATCTCTGTGAAACCTTTTTGTTAACTGTGTGTGTGTGTGTGTGTGTGTGTGTGTGTGTGTGTGTGTGTGTGTGTGTGTTGTAGACTACCATCTGGAGCCAGTGTCAGGGTGGCCACAGAGTTCTCTGCAGCTGGGTCAGGTATCAGGACTTGCCCTGGACTCAGATTCTAACCTGGTCATTTTCCACAGAGGAGACCACCACTGGGGGACCAAGTGAGTTACACCACCTGTCTGTGGGTGCAGGACTGCCGTCAGTCCATCAAACTGAACAATATGAATGTATATTGTTTTAGATGTCATGTGAGTTGCTCATAGTCAAGGTGTGACAATCTCACAATAGTAAGATCTTATTGTTGCAGTCAAACTGTGACAGTAAAAATCAAACCTCACTTTGCCAACAAACAAACACAATCTTAGTTAAGTGAAGCACATACATGTTACTGAACCATTCTCCCTCTCCCATTGGCTTTGGCAGATGTTGGCAGAGCAGTTAGCAGCAGCTTCTATCCAGGCGTTAAATCATATCATCATACACATCACGCTTGTATTTTTTAAAATCTCCTAGTAAACCTAACACTCTATCTTGTTGTTGGGTCTTGGTGAGTAATTCTGTAAACTACAAACAGAAAGATTTGAGGTCATTGTTAAGGACGAGCTCTATAGGTTACTGATATCAGATGTCACACATCATCAGAAGCATCAGGCACGTAGTCTCTAATGGCGTGAACAGCAGCGTCTGACATTCAGTCATATTGCTTTGCTCTGTGGTGACTTTTCTAAAGTTAATTTCTGAGTTAGCTCAGCATCATTAACATCTTATGAGTATTTACTGAGCTGTGTTTCCATGGCGAACTAGACGTGTTCTCTGCTCTCCCTTGAAATGTCCAGATACCACCTGGACATTTCAATTAGAGAAACAAAAATAACTGATAACGCTGCTGCGTGATAAGACACTGACAGACAAGACACAGTAGCAGAGAGTTCTTCAGACATCTGGGCAAAGAGAGAAACATCCACAATCTGTTGTTGTATTTTTTGTCCCATGATGCCATGACTCCCTTGTGCTGCGAACATGCAGTCAGGTGTGTGAGTGAGTTACTGTGGTCACGGCAGCGCTCTTTGTCTCTATCGCTCTGAAATGTTCTCATGATTCAATAACAGGCTTTTAGCCTTTAAAAAAATCATGAATGTAATTCACAGGGGAAATCCTCCAAACATAGAGAAAAATCACTTCTTCTCTCCCTGTGGATTCACTTATAAAATCAGCTGTTTTCTTTGTTCTTCAGCTCCTTTAACAACCAGGCCAGGTACCAGCAGAGGTCTCTGGGTCCCATCCAGCAGTCCACCATTCTGGTTGTGGATCCAGCTAAAGGCAACATCCTGAAGGCTTCGGGCAGAAACATGTGAGTGACAGCGTGATGACGGAGATGAGTGTGACGTTGTATCACAGACAAGAGTGACAACTGTCATGTAATGATTCATGTCTGTGATGTTTCAGGTTTTATTTGCCTCATGGAATAACTACAGACAAGGAGAATAATTACTGGGTCACTGACGTGGCTCTTCATCAGGTAAGATACTCTCTCCACACATTATTGATCACACTATCAGTTTATTGATAATGGAAACTCAGAAAGTAAGTAATCAATGAATTACAAAAACATATTTACACTCTAGCATTTTTAATACATCCTGTAACTGTGTTTAAACCTGTCTTCATTTGTCACCATGAAAGTCACAGGTGTTCATCATCAGGTGTTAGATATTATTAGGGGTGGGGTTAGGCAGTGGAAACTATGATCAGTGTTATATACTGTAGAACAATATTTCTTCAACAGTTCATAATGATGATGAGCTAATGATGAAGTAACAACATCATCAGTCATTATAAACTGTTTAATCATTTGTCAGTCAGTTCTAATGCTTCAGTATTCAGAACAGACTCAGGTTTGAACAGGACCAGTGAAGAGCCCCTCCCCCTCTGTGCTCTCACCAGGTGTTAAAGGTGAGCAACGATGGTAGAGACAGTACCCTGCTGGCTCTGGGAGAGGCCTTCACACCAGGAAGTGACAGTAGACACTTCTGCCAGCCCACTGACGTGGCCGTGGACCCAGAGACCGGAGACATATTTGTGTCTGACGGATACTGCAACGCCAGGATCCTCAGGTTCTCTGCTGAGGGCCAGTACCTGTCTGAGTGGGGAGCAGGTAGGAACCAGACTCCTCACACACCTTTTTGTTTTAGTATGTTTTTGGGGACCAGTTATTGACATAATGCAATCTTCAGCCTCTTACCCATCACAACTGAAAACCTGACCCCGACCTAACCCTTAAACCACATCTCAAATGGACATTTACACTTATGGGCTCCAGCATTTTGGTCCCCACCAAGCTGGTGGACCCCATAAGTAAAGTGGGCTCCCGGTTTTTGGAACCCATGAATATAGTAAAACAAGCCCGTACACACACACCTGCATGTGTTAAAGCAGGTCTTGTCAGACCAAGGCTCCTGGTTCAGTCGTGTGTAAACAGAATGAACATTCACAGTTTCACCTCCCTCAAATGTAAATGACCCAAATTTCTTCTGTTGTGTTACAGGTGTTATTTCTGTGTTTATGTCCACTTTTCCTCTTTCTGCATCTGTTTTTAACACACCCACTAATGAGTCAGTGAATGTAACAGACACACTGACTCAGGGGAACATGAACAGGAGCGCACCTTTGGGCTCACTACTCACCGCAGCGGCTTGGGTCTTAAAATCAGAATGAATTTAACATTCTGACAACTGACAGTAACAGTGGTCCAAGTCATATAGACGCTACGTTTCTCTACAGTTTCATAAACATAGAACTTTAATGTGAATGAATGTGGAATAATTACATTTTTAGGTCAGAATACCTGCAGCTGCACCAGATCATTATGATGATGAGTCATCATGGCGGCTGATTCACTGAGAGCGCTGATGATTTTTTTGTTTGTTTTGTTGTTTATTTGTTTTGTTCCTTTCGTTTCTTCGTCATGACTGTTTAACCGTGACACTTTCTGCAGTTTGTTAGTTGTTAGAAAACGTTGTCAGTCCAGCAGCTGTCTCATGGTCTTTATGCAGATCTCTGTCCAGGTGAACAGCCTCCATCACCTGTGTTCCCCTGTCCTTCCAGATGTCACAGCTCTGTGATGGATGGTTTTAGTTTTGCTCCTGGGAAACAACAGCTGTGTCCCAATTTAGGGGCCACATCCTTAGGAGGACGCGGCCTACGAAGGTGGGGTTCTTCGTCAACAGCTGTTCCCGCCCTTACCATTGCATCAGAGAGCGCAGCTCCTGTCGCCTAGCAACATTGACGACACAAAATTTTTTCCACAGAAACTTGAGGTTTTAAGGCCCTTGGTTTTAACAGCTGTACCGTTAGCTGTTGAACTGAGCTGAAACCCAGAACTTACATTTAACAGTGTAACCCTCAGGCTCTCTGTCAGTGTTGTTTGCTGCCAAAATATTTGATTACCATTGTGTGCTGGATATTACATTACCAGCACACAATGAATCTTGGGATTGATTGGACCCTGAAGGATCCACATGTTGGAGCCTTTGCTGTCTAATAAAATAAGGACGCATTTGAAGGAGCCTTTGAAATTGGACAGAGTAGTGGCACCACGGGGACGTGGTCTGCAGGATGAAGCCCCTGAAATGGGACTCAGCTCATATAGTGATTAAAACTTTCCCACAAATGGAGCAAAACAGGAAACCTTACACAGGGTTAGAGAGAGTTTGGTGAATCCGACTGATGAAATCCTGACCGAGCAGTGAGATGTTTAGTTTGAGTCGTCCTGTTTGAATTTAATTTGACCTTCTTTAGCTGTGAATCTGAAAAACTGGTTCAGCTTCTTACATAACATGACACCGTAAGCTTCTGTTGTACTATGTGTATATATATTTATATATTTCAGTAGGTTTACACACCGCTGGACACACCCTCAGCTCTCTGGTCTCATGTCTCTGGCTGCAGGCTCGTCAGACAGGAGGAGGCGGGTGCCGTTCCAGGTCCCCCACAGCCTGGTGTTCCTCCCTGACAGACGGGAGGTGTGTGTAGCCGACAGGGAGAACGGACGTATCCAGTGCTTCATCGCTGAGACCGGAGAGTTCGTCAAGGAAATAAAGAAGGAGGAGTTTGGAGGGGAGGTGTTTGCCATCACCTACAGCCCTGCTGGAGGTGAGTGAAGGACTGAGCTGGGCAGGACCTTCATGGAACAAGTGGACATTACAGTGAATGAGAAATTCATAGGAAAAACATTTATATGTATATCTTTTTAATAAACTTGCATAAATAAATAAAATATATATTGATAACATCATATAAAAATGTATAATAGACATTTTTAATGAATGTAGATGTACAAATTTTACTACAGCTATTTCATCTATGTTATGAACTAATATCTCCTTTTATCCAGAGGATGTATCAGTGTGATAATATCCTCTTATAGGTGACATATATGGCAACATCACTCTTAATACAGGGACATATATGTTAAATATTACATTTCTGTATGAGTGAGAATAGAAAACAAGGGCCACCATGTTGCCAGGAGTTGAAAAGTTGTGCTGCAACTGCAGCCGCCTGAACACTGAAGGCACCTTGCTTCCCGCAAGGTTTTAATGTCATGTGACATGGTGACGCTGCACAGCGCCAGCAAAAGCCTGACAAAATTTCCAACCAGCATGCAATGTGTTAATAAGTCCAGCATCACGTCAAGTCGGCGCTGCGCATCGTCACATAAAGTCGAACACATCTAAAGATGCTGATGTGATCGATACGCAGGGATAAAAGTCAGGAGATATTAGCTAGAAATGCTCCTTTAACACTGTGTGTGTGTGTGTGTGTGTGTGTGTGTGTGTGTGTGTGTGTGTGTGTGTGTGTGTGTGTGTGTGTATAGAAGGCTTGATCTTTGCAGTAAATGGAGAATCTCCGTATCACTCAGCTCCACTCAGAGGGTTTGTTATAAATTACTCAACAAAGGACATTTTGGATACGTTCAGCCCAAACAAGAAGGTAAACACACACACACACACACACACACCTCACTCATTCAGTCCTATATATTCTGTGGTGTAGGCTGTGTATGATTAAACACTCATTCATCATCTTTGCGGCTGTTTTGACGTAGTTGTTGGTACGAGGTCTCGACCTCCTTCACGTACATGTGACAGATGTCCAGTTATTACATCCTGTCTCTGGTGGTCGTCCACAACTCACAGAAACCTTTGTGACTCTCATTCTGTTACCTGAGTAGCAGGTGAGACGTACCTGTCCAGGTTTGGTTTCAGTGTTCCAGTCTGTGTGATCCAGAAAACCTAAAGCAGATTAATTACATGTATCTACTATATGAATTAGAGACTGCTGATGCAAACACAGGTCAGAGTTAACCTGGTTACAGTAAGTTGGTTTGTCTTGCTCCGGACCTCTACATGAACTGGACTGCGATGACACCGGCCTTTAATCTGTGTTTTCCTTCATCTGCAGGAGTTTAAAATGCCTCATGACATCGTGGAAACCAGGGATGGCAGCGTGTTTGTCGGAGATGCAGGCAGTAAATCAGTCTTCAAGTTCACCACTGAGAGTAAGATCAGACCGGACGTTCTCCGTCTTAACTTGTGTGTGTGCGTGAGGTCAAACAGATCCACTGTTTTCTTCAGTGTTTGCAGAAGTTTAACTGCCTTCCTGTAATTTAACTTGTGTATAAGAGTTTTATTAAACTCTGTCCACCACCACAATTATAATTTTTTTCCTTCTTAATTTTCCAGAGTCTCATCGTTCTGTAAAGAAAGCGGGAATCGAGGTTCAAGAGCTTGAAGGTGAGTGTTCAGAGTTTCAGACTGTGTTCATCATGTTAGTATATGTACTTCCTGCTGACAAAGAAACACACACACACAACAGTGGAATATGAGACACATCAAAACACATGCACACAATGTTTAACGTACAGGCCATTACATCAGAGGCTCGTCACCCTGATAAAAAATTTCTCTCTGTGTAGAAATGGAGACGATCATCCAAACGAAGCTGAGGCCTGAACACAACATGTCGAAGACCGCAGCCGTCCAAGAGAAGCAAGCTGTGGCTCAACCGCCTCAACCACAGAAACAGAGAGAGGAGGATGAGGACGAGAAGAAGAAGAGTGCAGTGAAGTCCAACAGAGGGGGTGGTGTACTTCCAGCCATCATCACCACACTGCTGCTCATCCCTCTGGTGCTGGTCATCTCCATAGGAGTCTTCATCTGCTGGAGGAGGAACAGTATGTATGACGGTTAGATGCTGTAGTGAAGAGGGTCCGTCAATAGACCAGGCCACAGACCTCCATATGGCAGGACACGTTTTATATATAAATCAGTGGATTTTGTCCCCAAACAATGAAGTTATTCAAGAAGCGCTCCTCAGTGTGCGTTTGGTGCTTGTAAATCAGTTTTGATAGTAAGTGGTATCTGAGGATATGACCTGCACAGTTTTAGTCTACAGGACCAATCAGGACGAGTTTATGTGACAGAGGAGCCGTAACAATTGGACTTGGAGAGAAACATTTCTAAAGCTTTTATAGCTCTACGATTGAGGAAGCTCTTGAGTTAGAAGATATTTGTTCAGAGCAGGAAAAAGAAGAGAAAGAGCAGGGAAAGAAAAGGAAAGGGAGAGAGGGAGGGAGGGGAGACACAACACCAAGATCAACGACATAAAGGAAGCCGATAGAGAGTGTGTTCGCATCTTTCTTACACAGATCAGATGATACAATGAAGCATAGGCATTAATGTAAAACATGTTTACCTTTTAGCTTTTACTCTAAATACAAAGCTTTTCCTGAAAATAGGAATGAACCCTGAAACCAGTTCACTCTGCTCTGTGGTCTTTTCTAACAGCTGGTCAGTGTTCAGCTAAATATTCTGAATATTGTATATTTTCAGACCGATGTGAGGTGAAAACTGAACCCAGTTCTGTGGGAGGGATCTTGGGAAAAATACGAGGTAAGTCATTTCTGACATTAAGATAATTTTTACCCATTGTATTTTCACTTGTGCAGGTAACCGGTTCTCTGACCTGTACTATGTAGTAATCTATGACCTCAATCTCCAAACAAACATGGTTTCTCTACACACCAGTGGATCTGAATTTCACAGGATGACATCAGTGTTACTGAACATTGACAGTACATGCAGACAGACAGAGAGTAGCTCTGAACAAGAACAGCCTGTGCTTGTGCAGTCATCTAGCAGGCTACACCTGTTAGTACAACATCCACTGATAACTACCAAATAGATTTTCTCAGCTACTGTGCTCACACATTTGAGTTACATGAACATTTCCATTTCTTTGACAGCCGGTGAAGCTCGTAACATGATTCACTCTGCGATCTGAAACTAGGGATAACTGGTCTCAGACCTATTTTTCGGCCCCAATCCCATCCTTGAAAGGTTCAGAGGAAACACTTTTTGTCATATTTGCTGAAACTGTCACTCCTGACAGCTTAAAAAACTTTTAATACTCTAAGTATATTTTTCTTATAATACTAATGTACCTTTAGTTAAGAAAAACTTATGAATTGAAGGTATGTATTCTTGAGTCCTTGTTGAGAAGGATACATCGGTCTGTCGGTGACGTGTTGCTTCCTCCTCTGCTCAGGTAAAGCGGTGGGCACTCTGAATCTGGGGAACTTCTTTGCGTCCCATAAGGGTTACAGTCGTCAGGGTTTCGACCAGCTGAGCACCGAAGGCAGCGACCAAGAGAGGAACGACGAGGACAGCAGTGACTCTGAGAACGAGGAGTACTCTGCTCTGCCGCCTCCTCAGTCCTCCTCCTAGACGCTCTGGGCCCAGCCACCTTCTGCTTACATTGCCAAGATGTATGTTATTCATCAAGTGTGTAACTGTTGTGTTAGCTGCCAATCTTATTGTTTATATATTTAAATATATACTGTATATAAAATAATTTGGTATAATTTAGGCGGTTTATTTAATCTTTATTTAATTTAGCCGAGGTCTTGATACAGCCTCGGTGACACATTCACACATAAGAGTGTCAAAGATTTGTTTCCCCAAATCAAACAGCATTAGTGGAATTATTATAATTATGATCAGCACAATCCACAGGGACAAAGATTTAGCCTTAAAAGAGAAGAAGAACCTGCTGATGGGCTCAGATCAGTTTATCCTGGAGTTTCCCTTGTTTCAGGAACTTTGTCTAAATTCCTGAAATGAGTTTTTTTTTTTTTTTTTTATGGAAACAGGTGAAAACACGTCTGAGCTGGTGACTGGACTTTTATTTTGAATTCATGAGGAAATGTACCAAACTTCACTGAATGACTTTTTTAGAAGGAGAATTTCTACGACTGAAATGTGTTTCATGGTCAGTTCACGTCTTCATTCATTCACACTGACAGTGACCTGTTTGAAAGCATTAAGGGTTCTGTTTTCATGGTGGAGCTGTGACCAGCACACTGACAGCTTCCTGACCGTGACATTGGTGAGAGAGGGGTACACACAGGTGGGCTCACAAAGAGAAACCCTGGTATTTTGGGAGAAGTTGGGTCTTCAGAGCTGAGTTCTTGTCTCAGAACCACATCTCTGGAGCAACGTCACACTGCTGTCAGTTTGTAGAGTTTGTCAACAGGAGCTAACTAAACGCTTGGAGAGAATGTTTTAATGAAACACTCTTCATTGGTGCATGTTGATGAGTTTAAGAGCAGCTTCATTAAACCATTAAACCCCTGCAGCCTCTGACTGTGCCAAACCAGAGCATGGTGCCATCACACCTGGCCATTCACTGTGTTTACCTTGATTACAGGCTGCTACGGAACAAACCACTCACCTCCACCTACATCACACTGGTCAGATGTCAGCAGCTCATGAATCTGTGCATCAGCTCCTCTCCAGGTTTTTAGTTTAAGTGTCATTTCATATGATATGATGTGACCACACATGAGACAGTAGTTATTATATTATTTAGTGTATTTATGAGGCAACACCTCCTCTGATCTCTGTTCACCTCCATCAGCTCTTCTACACTTGGAGCTGCTGCACATCCATGAACGAGAGCAGCAGGTGGAGACGCCCTCACGTCTCTGGTTCTGCTCTGTGTTTATTAGGGCCACGGCCTCTGTGCTGGTCACACTGTTTGCTCCATTAAAACAGGGCCCTGAGGAAAAACAGGAAACTGCTGTTGTCACCTGTTTAGTAGTCTACTGTTTATTTTATTGCTCTGTGTCTGAGTCTGGACTTGTGTTTTAATGACATGTAAACATGTGAGTGAGACTCAGTTGAGCAGAATCAGTTACAGAAGTTTGATATTTTATGATGATTTTACAAACACACAGTTTAACAGCACTGATGAATATACAGCTGAGTTTACCCGGAGAAATGCATCCCTCCCTGCATGAATCTCTTCCATGTAGTGAAGCTGTTCACAACGTAACTGAAGCTGAACTGCTCATGTTTTACATCGGTGACATTTCATTGTAATTTTGTGCCTTTTCATGTGTGTATTCTGCCTTTCTTCAGCACCTGCCATTACAACATGTATCACGGGATGAAAACAGCTGCTGCTGCTGCTAGTAGAGCTTCTACTACACTGATCTCTCTTCCATTCAAGATATTAATAGATATATGTCTATATTTATGTTTGTGTGTGTGTGGACTTGTAATTCTGTCGCTGTGAGGACCACTTTGAGTCGTAGACCTGAACCAGTGAGGACGCTGTCCAGTCTTCAGGTTTGAATCAGGTTTAGACCGGGGTAAGGGGCTATGGAATGCACTATGTCAATGAGTGTCCTCACAAAGACAAAAGTGTGTGTGTGTGTGTGTGTGCGCATGTGTGTGCGCGTGTGTGTGCGCGTGTGTGTGTGTGAGAGAGATTGTGATTGTGTGTGCGGTGCCAATCAAACATTGTTAACAGCCAAGTCTTAGCACTGTCACTGTTGATAATCAAACTACAACTGAAGAAACAGCGTGAACTGAGAAATGAACATCTGACATGTGACTTAAAGGAGCAGTCCGTCTGTTTTAGCTCCTACAGAACGTACTGTACTTTATATTTCTGCTCTCCATTTGAAACACATGCTGTCCTTTAGTCATATAATTAACAGTAATGAACATTGAAGTTTAAAGCGGAATGAAAAGTCAGCACCATAGATTGTAAATAAATATGGACGTAGCCTCTGTGATGTCCCCCACAAGTTCCTAAAGAGCAATTTTGAAGCTCAGAGTGAGCTGCTCCACCGTCACCATCTTGGCAGTGACTGACTCCGCCCCTAACTCCCAGCTAATCCTAAATTGGGCAAAGAGGAGGGGCATGTGTGGAGCAGAGACTTTGGTGTATGCTGGATTATGGCAAGCATATACTCAAAGACACTCAAAGAGGCCACGCCCTCAATTCTACATAACTTTAAGGCTTAATAAAACAGTTTCTGTACCAGGCTGTAAACACGTTTATTTCTGCTGTAAAGTTGGACATTTAAACATCTATGGGGATTGACTCACTGTTGGAGCCAGACTCTAGTGGTCATTAGAGGAACTGCAGTCTTTGGTTCTCCAGTGTTGACTTCATTTTTCAGCCCCAGAGGCTGATACTTGGTCTGCACTGCATCACCTAACATTACAGGTCTGCAACTACCAATTATCCCATTATTGATTAATCTGGCAGCTGGTTTCTTGATCACTTGATCAATCAGCTCATCTATGAAATTTCAGAAAACATTTATAAATACCCACATATATTCCCCAGAGCCTAAACAGCTGGAATTGTCCTTTAAATGTTTGTCTTCATATTTTGAATGGATCCACAGCAGAATCCAGTTTAATGAAAACATTCCACTGGGCTCATTTATTGATTTACGCTGCAGTGACTGTATCATGTAGGACAGTAATGATGTAGGATTAGACTCAATGTCAGGACTTGCACAGTATAAAAGGGCTAGGATTAGGATTCTTTACCATTTATCTAGATAACAAAAATCTATATTGTCATTATTCAGTTCAGTCTGAATAGTTTCCACCAGAATCTAACATTCCTCAGTTCACGCTCTCCTTTTCTGTCCACTGCTTCAGACTTAACTTCAAATGATAAATGAATAATCGATCATTTGTGATTGTATAAATGACTCATTTATGAGTAGAACGAATGGAAAACTGAGAATATGGTTGGAAATATCAAAGTAAGTTATTCAGTGAAATCTGGTGTCAACAAACACGAGTCGCCCGAATAACAATGCAACAACTAATATAACCATCAATAGAAGCTAATTCCCAGCACACGCCTCATAAACAGTCACACACAGAGAAACACAGATGTGTTGTTTGTCCATTCAGAACATTCAGTTTCAGTCTGTATTCTCAGGTTTCATTTCATCTGCTCACTCCTTCATTCCCAGCTCTTTTCATCCTTCATCCGTCAGTTTGCCATAAAGTTTGAATGAATGATTTCCTCAACAGCATGCCAGAGAAATGCATTCCTGATGTTGCAGTCACTTGTGGGCTATCTGATATTTATTGTAACACACTGGTTTTGCTGCAAGAGTACTATTTTCAGTAACTATGTTATTTGTGTAATAAAGTGTCTGCAAAGCATCAGAGTGTCCCAGAGGTTGTTGTGTCAGACCAGAGGTTGGATGACTGATGATTTTTCTTAAGACATCTGGTAACATCAACCAGTATGCTTCTTCAGACCATAAACTGTAAATAAAGATGGACGTAGTCTCCGTAACGTCATCCGCAGGTTTCTGAAGAGCAGTTCTTGAAGCTGCTCCTCTGTCACCACCTTGGCGGTGTCTGGCTCCGCCTAACTTCCAGCCAATCCAAAGATGGACAAAGAGGTGAGGCGTGTGTGGAGCTGAGACTTCATCGAGGTGCATGATGCCAGACTGTGACAAGTATAGCTCCCGTTAGCACTGTTAGAAAGCTAACCCAAAGGTAATTCATTTCCTGGCTAATTAGCTAGTGAACTACCCACCAGTCACTCAAAGCGGCCATTCCCTAAATTATGCAGAACTTTAATCCACAATAAAATGTAAATGGGTGTGTTATATAAAGATTCTCCCCAGAACAGTTGTCATGAAGGAGGAAATTAGCTCTAGAGACCAAAACTGTTTTTGTACCAGGCTGTGAACATGTTTATTTCTGCTGTAAAGTCATTTGGTCTTCTGTCAATGACATCATATCCTCAATGTGCTTTTATCTAATTTTCAGCCAAATACACTTTTTACACCTTGGGGGTTTTCAGCTCTATGTTTGAACCAGTCTGATTCATAAGTTATCAGAGAAACAATCAGAACAAAGGTTAGCATCGATCTCAGCTCCAGCTCTTCCCTGAGTCTCTGTCCTCCGTACAGCGTCGCTCAAACTCTGACTTTAAATGTCAAACTGCTTCATTCAGTGTTTTTAATGGTTAGAATCACCA
The DNA here is from genome assembly GCF_002814215.2 of Seriola lalandi dorsalis. Classification (NCBI taxonomy): domain Eukaryota; kingdom Metazoa; phylum Chordata; class Actinopteri; order Carangiformes; family Carangidae; genus Seriola; species Seriola lalandi. Next base: position 1,159,360 of record NW_019525037.1, read on the forward strand.
GGTCTGTTTGATTTCCTGAACCGATGACACTGAAGGAATCCAAACCGGGAGGAGCTTACGGTGATGGTGGTGAAAACAACAACTCCCATGATCCCACACTATTTCATGACGTCATCCAACGCTGTCTTGTCTTATTGTTTCGATTGAGACCCCTAGAGGCAGAAGTTATTGACTGTGCGTCTAATATATGATGGAAGTGATGGATTTGTCACTGATGACGATGGAGGCTTGATGGAGGTGTCATCTTTACCTCCTTTATGTGATGGATTTTCTTTGAACCGTGTTGCGGAATTTTGAAGGAAAACCATGGTTTAATATTCTAATAGTTTTGACCTCTAATTCTGAGATCGGGGAGCACAGCAAGACAACACAGTCTGATATAAGTGATGAGATAATGTATTGAGACAGTAATGTGGAGCTGCTGTGTCAGGTGCAGATCTAAAGACTGTGTGAAAATAACATTTAGATGTTAAAATGTAAAAGTGTAAAAATGTATATATGTGTGTTTGTGTATATATATATATATATACACACACACACACACATATACATATTTCACACATATTTTAGTATCAGAAGTACAACCATGTCAGTTCAAGTAAAAATAAAACTGCAGTGTATCAATCTCTCTGTTCAGGAGGTAATTGGCTGCAATCTGCCACTCCTCCAGGGCCTTTTGATAACAGCTCTGTATAAGTGCAGTCATTTAGCATGTAAACCTGCAGGACCCTGTTGAAACGGCTCCAGGATCTGGTTTTATCTCAGTCGTCTCATTCACCAGTGAATAAGCAGACGAGCTTCAAGCTGACATCACCAGTGGCTCATGGGATTAGGTCCAATAAGCTGCTTTACGTTGAGAATAGAAACAATAAGAAGTGGAGCAGACGATGTGGACAGTGAGGAAACGCAGCAGCTGCTCTCAGACACAGATACAGACTCATACAGACACACAGACACATACAGAGACACACAGACACATACACAGACATACAGAGACACACAGACACATACACAGACATACAGAGACATACAGAGACATACAGACATACAAAGACACAGAGACATACAGAGACAAAGACACAGAGACATACAGAGACAAAGACACAGAGACATACAGAGACAAAGACACAGAGACATACAGAGACAAAGACACAGAGACATACAGAGACAAAGACACAGAGACATACAGAGACAAAGACACAGAGACATACAGAGACAAAGACACAGAGACATACAGAGACAAAGACACAGAGACATACAGAGACATACAGTCCGCAGGTCTTTCTCAGATCTGACTCTTCCAGCTTTGATATCAGGACTTATCAGACACCAAAGGTAAGTCAGCTGTTTATTTGTGTTTCTGAAGGTAAACTCTAATTCACCAGGTCATGTGACCCCAGAAATCAAAGCTTTTTAACAAGTAGTTAAATGACAGTAATTTCTTTATTCTTCTGAAAGCATCTCTGCAGCTTCTCTGTCAGTTTTGTATTAAGACTGAATGTCTGTGCTTGTCATGTGGAAATCATCTGTTTTCTCGTGTTTCTCATTAAAATATATTCATGTAAACGTTGTAATTATTAGACATTAAGTTGTTTCCAGGTTTATCTATTTATAGCCAGAGTTCATTCAGATTGAATGAATCCTTTACTTTTGACCAGCAGCTTAATCAGGGATCGGTTCAGTCTGTTGGCAGCAGCAGGTGCAGGTGCAGGTGCAGGTACAGGTGCAGGTTCAGGTGTTTGATGGGCGTGGTCACACAGTCATGTACCTTTAAACACCTGTGATATTCCTTCAGATCAGAGCTGTGGAGCTGATTCAGCATTTAATCATTATTATAACCATTATCATTATTACTAGTAGTGGCTGTAGTATTGATGCTGCTGTTGTATTGACGTATCTGGGATGTTTCCACCTCCATGTAAAGTAAGATATCCCAGAATGCACAGAGCAAAGATTTCTGCCAAACAAGCTGACACTCACTTCCAGTTTATCTGAAGCCCAGTGTTTGTCTTCCTCATGTTCCTTCCCTCCACACAGAGAACAACAGGTTTGCTTCCATATGAAGTGTTTCCCATAGTTCAGTGCAAACGAGGCCACATGAGATTCACTCTGACAGATGTGAGGTTAGCATGTGAAACATCCAGTTCAAGTGTTTAAAGGTGAATCCTCTGTATTTTGATGTCTCCTGCAGTTGATGTGAGTCTGTGCTGAAGAATGAGTAAGAGGGGGAGGAGGAGGAACAGCAAGAGGAGGAAGAGCTCCAGCAGCAGCAAACGTGAGTCGCAGCTTTGGGTGGAGGGGGGTGGAGGGGAGGGTGCAGCGAGGTTAATCCTGTGCTTAGCTGAGTCACATTTTTCCCACACCTGCACGCAGTTTGCCAAGACCTGGACGGCTTCAGACCAGTAGAGGGACAGTGATGGGCCTGGGTTTTATAGACTATGTTTTATTAGGCTGATCACTGCTGCCACAGAGCATGTGCTCAACCTGTCCACATCACAGAGGCCATGCTGCCCCCAGTCTGTGTTCACATTCCTTTACTCCAGCAACCGACAGATCACCACCAACAATTTAACATTCTTCAATTTCACTTAATGAAATAAAATGAGAATTAATAGCTAATATATAATATAAATTAATAGCAATTTGTAGGTTCTAAGCCCTGTGAGCTCAACAGAGAGAAGAGGCCGAGTTTTAGCCAATTATGCAAATTGGCTAAAAGTCCATCAGTGTCGTCTGTCACCACAGATGCTACGTACTTTTGGCGCCACCATCGGGCTGACTGAGATCATATTTTCTGTGAAGCATTTACACATAATTTCTAGTTATGATGCCAATTCTAGCATCTCTGGCCCCGCCCATTTTCATCAATCAATATACCACTTAAGATTTATACTTTAATATTTGCCCCCAGAACATGTCTACCAAATTTGGTGGAAATCTGTCCACCAGATTTTGAGGTACACATTTTTAGCAATTGTGGCGCCTTTTGTGACGATATTTTAGCTGCTCTTTCTCATTTATAATAGACATTTGTGTTTTTGTCCCCTGTATACCAAATTTGGTGTTGCTAAAATGAAAAAGTTCTATTCATATTACTGTCTTTCTAATTATGCTTTAATTTGAATGGTGCAAGAGGCTTTTTTTGTCACCTCACATGAAGCGTGCCACAGTCAAATCCAGATAGGATTGCATTTGTAAGTATTTGATTGGCCAACACTGACCGTCACTGATGTTTCATTGTGATGCAGAAAAGGTCAAAGTCATCAGACACTGCATCCAAAAACATGCAGCATGTGCTCTTGGGAGACGTGAATGTGAATGTTATTCTAGTTTATTGTCTTCAGAGTTATTTTGGGGGCATTGTTATGTCTCCATCAGAGAGGACAGTGAGAGACACAGAGAGCAGAGATAGACATGCAGCAAAGAGTCCAGGTGGATTTGTGCTTATGTGATATGCGCCCTGACCTCTCAGCTAGTTTATTTTAACTTTCCATTCATCACACTTCCTTCACACAGAGATGAACCAGAAGCAGAGATGAGACAGTAGCTGGATTCATTCTTCACACAACTTCAACCACAACAATCTGTAACTTCACTGTCCCTGTTCGTACAGCTCATCACCTCTCACTGCTCTCTATGACAGGAGCTTCTTCACTCCTTTGAGCATCTTCATCTTTTAGATGTGTTCAGATGTCACAGAACAAACTGCCTAACTTGAGTCAAGCTGACCCTCAGGTCCTCTGTGTCAGCTCTGTCGCTGTGTTAATGCTGTGGTCTCCCTGAATGAGGAGCCACATGTTTAATCTGATGCACATCAGGTCGCCCTGTAACAGGAAGGCTGTGTGTTTCATCTATTTCTCAATGTTTCATGCACAGGAACAAACATACAGGCGTTTTTTATTCAAACTCGGTTGTCATGGTTACAATGATAAATACGCAGACTATACCGATAGCGGTGTACCTACCTTCATCGCCATGGTTACTATAATAACGCTCATGGCTTGGTTAGGTTTAGGTTAGGTTTAGGAAAATATCTTGATTTGGTTTATAATAAGTACTTCATCAACATTACATGATCTTTGTCGTCATGGTTACAATAGTTGGTATATTGGTGTCATATTCCTGTTTTTTTGACCCATCCATCCACCACCACTTCCTCTTGACAATGACTTTGTCTCTCTTTATACTTCGTCAACGCACTTTTCCCTTTGCTCCTGTCATAATTAATACAACCACTAGATGTCACCTAGCAACAAAAAGGAACTATGGGTCATAATAACCTGCTGCACAGACGACCTATGGGCTTGTTTCTTTTACATCTTTGAAGTGTAGATATAGATTATGAACAGGTGATATGGGTAAAATGTTCTCTCATGGTTTATGTTCATGTTACATCATGGATGTATGTAGTAATCTGTAAAATCTATTTAAAAGTGTTGATCATCATCTTATGTTGTCCTGAGTCCTGTCACATCTAATCATGTGTTAATGTCTGTTTGCTGCAGTGTTGTGTTTACTGCTCTCCACTTGTTTTCATGATTTTAACATTTTTAACGTGCTGTGTGCTGTCTGTTTCTTTCAGAGAGTGTGTCACCGTTCATCTTTCACAAGCAGAACCACAGTAACAGCGTCTGCTACAAAGATGACGTCGTTGAAAAGGGTGAAGCCGACTCTCAGACGAAGGAGAACGCTCTGTCGGGATCTGAGGACGAGGAGAAAAACAACAGCTCTCCACCCAAAGAGAAAAGATTCAAACAAGATAATCACCTGAATTTGTTTCCAAACCAAAGAAGCATTTACACTAAAACCACAGAGGACAAGGAGAAAGGTGTGAAGATAGTGACATCGGTGTCCGTCAATGACGTGGAGGATTCATCCCCAAAGATCCTGTTCCAGCAGCTGCATGAACCCTTATCTGAAAACCAGACCGGCCAAGCAGCACCGGTCACTAACATCATGAAGATCAACTGCTCCGGGTCCAACGTCAAACTCGAAATCCAGGAAGTTCTGCAGCCAAACTCTTCTGGCATTAAGACCACGTTAGTCTTCATGAATGAAAAGGGGGACAGTGCTAAGACAGTTTTTGAGAGCAGGTGTGAGAGGACCTGGATCCCAAACAACGAGTCACCTCAACACCTGACCAATCACAGCGAGGATCACAACATTAACTACACTTTTACTTTTGGCAGCACAGAGGGACACAGTGCTTCAGTCAGTCCAACAAGAACATGGCAGAATCCAAACTACTGTTGGTGCTGCAGTGATCACAGACAACTGATATCTACAGACTCTACACACCGTCCTTCAAACGCACTACCACTGTTCAACATCAGAGCTCAGGAGAATAGGAAACAGTTTCACAAAAGCTTCAGCACTGATCAATTCTGGGACGTTCCTCCTCCACAGGAGTTTGCAGACATCAGGTGTAACACTTTAGAGGACCTGACCTTTGACCTGGCGTCCTGCAGGATCGGTTCCTGTGGTCCTGCTCATGGACAGTCAGGGGAACTTCACACAGCGCCCAACTTCACCTGTAAAGAAGAACCTGGATGTCCTTACTCTGCAGAGGCAGAGGCTCCATCTTTTGATCACTTATCAGAATCTGATAACTACGATTCCATGTTCATGAGACCCTCCCTGTCCACCAACAGGTCCAGCTTCACCAAGGAGTTCATCAGCTGTCAGAAGAGAAAGTCCTGGATCAGGAACAACAGCATCGCCATCGTGGAACACAAAGCGTGTCCACTACCAAAGAAGAGACGCCAGACATTTCCTAGGATGTCAGAAGGTCTGGGACTGATGCAAGAGGATCTGCTGCTACCCTACAGCGAGTCTTTCTCCTCTATGGTCATGTGCTCACTTTCTCCCCAATCTGAGAGGCCGAGTAGGATCGAGCAGGCCAATGACAGGTTCCCACAGACTAAGGGGAGCTCTAACCTGGATGTCCCAAACAGCCTTGATGGGAGGGCATCATCGCTCAGTCCGTTCTGTATGAGCAGCTTTGAATATAATCCTGATGATGTGTTTACTGTCAATGAACACGGTCAGAAACGGAGCAGCATCAGAAACCACGGTGAAGATCTCAGACACCAGGATTTCAAGCAGAGTGTTGGTAGAGATGTGGAGAGTCTGGACACTGATGACTGTGAATATAAAGTAGATCAGAGTGAAGTCGCAGACAGTGGCTTCGACCAGGAGATGGGGGAAGTGGAGTATCACAGTCCGGAGCCCCTCAAAGAGAAACTGAGCCAAAGAGCTCTGTCTATCCAGGTCATCCCTCCATCCTGCAGCGGCTCAGAGGAGATGGTCCTGCAGAGCAGTCCGGTCCTGCTACTGCACAACAAGGTGGACGATTCAAACCCACACAAACACAACAAGTCCTCAGTCATGACAATCACTGTTGGTGCACTGGAGCAAAGGTTCCTGCAGATGGACTCCAGATCCTCTCTGGGTGGTGGTTTGGAAAAACCTCTTGCAGGCCCTGTGAGAGACTCCTGCATTTCCCCTGCACTAGACAAAGACTCATTAAACACCCATGAGGTGACAGAGGAGACTGAGTCCAAACCATTGAGTGAACAAACAGAAAATACCAACACAGCGTCCAGTGATCTGCATCTGGACCCAGGAAGGAAGACTACAGAGGAACCTGCAGTCTCTGCTTCCTGCCCAGGAGACACAGAAGTCCACGTTAAAGAGCAGCGCAGTAAACAAACGGTCTCCAGAGGTAGTCACAGTAATGCCTTCAAATATGTCATGATCAGCTGATTTCAGGAAAATATTTACATGAAACTCACCAGGTGTGAATGCTGACTAATCACTTCCAGGTTCCATAGAGACCAAAGAGCACCTGAAGCCAGTGGCCCACAAAGACCAGGAGAGCAGCTCAGACCACTGGGCCAAGAGACGGAAACTCTTCAAAGAGAGCAAACAGTGGAGCTCAGCTGGAGGAAGCTCTATCACCAGTGACATCACTGAGGAATCAGGTTGAGTATCTCTGATGCGTACCACTCATTCACACAAGAGGTCATTGATTATCTGCAACGGAGTATTGTTTTACTGTATGAAACCAGCTGAGACTAGACTGAAACCAGCTGACACGAGACTGAAACCAGCTGACACTAGACTGAAACCAGCTGACACTAGACTGAAACCAGCTTATACTGGATGATAATACAATGCCATGTTGTCTTGAATATGCTAATGAGATTATTACCATCATCTAGCAATATTTAGCGATCGACAGCTTTAGCTACTTTCCATTGATAGTAGTTGTTTACAGTGGTTCCACAGTTTTTGGTCCAGCCATAGACCAGGTTCTGACCTGATCTTGTTTACATGTGCACAGTAGTTGCAAACAGGTTCAGTGTGAATCAGAGTTCCAGTGTCAGATCCTGTTCATATCTATTGCACTGCATCATGCATATGTGTGTTTCTGTGTTCCAGTGTCAGAGGACACTCGCTCCATGGACATGACGATTCGAGACAATGAGGACAGAGGCTTTTACATGGAGACGTTCCACTCTTCAGCATGGATTTACCAAGGAGACGATGAAGGCTCAGGGGCCATTACCCCCAACCTCAACAGCAGGACACGAGCCGTCTCAAGTAAGAAAAGAAAATACACTTTATTCAATTTATCTGGAAACATTCATTTAATTGAAATTGCATTCATTCGATGGTTCAATGGAAAACTGACACTTGCTTAAAGGAGTGCTTCAAACACCAAGCAGAGGCAGTACTGTATCCTGGAATAGGCCAATAGGGCCCCCAGGGACCCTCCTGTGTCCTTCAGGGGGTTCCTGGTGGTCCCCAGCAAAAAGGGGAATCATTTATTTTCACTATAATTCCATCCATAAGTAACACAATGACAGGACGTTTGACTATTTTGGTTTAAACACTTTTTGTAATAAAACATCAGATGAGGGCCTGTGGTTTAATTTGAATCAGTTTAGGGTCCTAGAAGTGAAAAACTCTGATAACCGCTGTTCTATTGATCAGTTCTACACTGACTAACACTGTCTCCTCTCACAGTTCGTGAGAGGACTGTCAGGATCAGCAAAGGCACTGGAGAGTACCCCTGGGGCTTTCGGATACAGTTCTCTAAACCCATTGTGGTTACAGAGGTCGACACAAGTAAGTGAAGCCCTGCTGTCTCATCCAGTTTTGTTTCTGAACTGAGAGCTTTAGTTTTTCTGAGGTGGTATATTCAGGTTACATTACTTTAAAAAAAAATGTGGCAAATTTGATTTGAAATTGTCCCTGGAAAAAAACCCTGTGGTTCTCACTACTGCTGTACATAGAACAATCAGTCAGGATCAACCTGCCCCAGTCTGCATTCACATGACTGCATCAGTCTGTAAGATCAACACCAACTCATCATTCTTCAGTTACAATTCAGTTCAATTACAGGCCTATTTCCAAACTGCCTTTCTTCTCCAAAATTATAGAAAAGACAGTTGAAAAGCAACTTGTCCAAATACTGGAATTGCACAGGCTGTTTGATCATTTTCAGTCCAGCTTCTATAAAATGTGCTCCACTGAAACAGCTCCTCTAAGAGTCTCGAATGACTTTTTAATGGTTGCAGACTTTAGATAGACGTCTATATTCATCTGTTGCACAAATCAGTTTAGTTCTTGACTTTCTTAAGCCGGACTGTGATACAATGAATTCTGGGTAAATAAAGACTTTATTCAAAATAAAAAATATGGCTGACCGAGGAACCGCTGAGCTCCATTTATCCCAGCACAACATATTTGTCTTTAGGAAGAATTCTACAGTTACAAGGACATTTTACTTTAAGAGGGAAACAGTAAAAAGAAAAATCTGATTTGGAAAAAAATGGCTTCTCTCTCCATAACAATGTCCGCAAACCACAAATTATGAGCCACATTTTCCTGTTTGTTTCTACTGGTCAGCGCAGGTGTCATTGATTGTTACCATGGTAACATTGGTCTTAGGCCTGTGTTAGCCTGTGGGTAAGGTGTCTAATGTTTTTGGTTTAAATGAGTCAGTCTTTATGTTTTTTCTTACTTGCATCGGACTAATCTGTGAGCCACATGAGGACTGGACCAACAAACAGCAGTCTGAAATGTGCCACAGAGCAAGGGTTATTGATACAGTGATGTCATGCAGTTACCTGCGGGCAGGTGTGTGGCAGTAAAAAACCCCAAACAGTCATTTCATCCAACTGATGCTGTTGGAGGTCACGAGAGGCTATCCCAGCATGCACTAGGAAAGAGCAGGATACACCTTAGACAGGTTGCGGTCACATGGCTGACACATGTAGACGGATCACATTCGCAGCAGGGGTCAGTGTGGAGATTCAGGTTCACCTCTGGTCATATGCTGTGACTTCCTTGAGTCTTGTCATGGTGACGTTGCCAGGCAACCAGCAAAGACTGTTCTCTAAGCTGTCTGTTTGTTTAGCTGCTGCCATTTGTCGTTGTCAGTGAAAGTCTCTGTGCTCTCTCTGTGAGTTTAATGTTTCTCTGTGTTTTCAGACGGGGCCGCTGAGGAGGCGGGGCTTATGGTGGGAGATTACGTCCTCGCTGTCAACGGAACCGACGTCACCAGCATCCCTCACTCTGAGGCCGCTGATCTGGCCAGACAGGGTACGCTGTTTCCATCAGGGTGATACTTACACAGCACAGATACTGTAGTTTAATGCAGACAGTGTTTCAGCGCTGAGAGAGCAGAGTCACACACACACAGCAGAGTGTGAGGTGACAGCTCTATGACCTTTCATCAGCAGAGAATATTAAGTAAATAAAAGTAGTAATTCATTTGATGTTGTTGATGTTTTAGGTCCAGATATTCTGACACTCACCATCGGGTCAGACATTGCCTGTGGTCCTAACACCCCCCGCCCAGCATGTCGAGGTTACCTTCATAAGCGCACCCAGTCTGGTCTGATTAAAGGTTGGAGGAAGAGGTGGTTTGTGCTCACACACGACTGCTGTCTGTACTACTACAGACACAAACGGGTGAGTGCCTGCCGCCCCATCTACCACGTACTCTGGTTTCTGAGAGCACGCAAACGTTCTGACTTTCCCTCATGTCCGTCACAGGATGAAGGGAAGAGACAGGCCCTGTCAGCAGTGAAGCTGGAGGGGGCTGAGGTGGGGCAGGACGTGTCTCTGGGGAAACCGTTTGTGTTCAAGTGTCGGCCTCAGTCTGGAAGCCGAGTCTACTTCTTCTGTGCCACGTCCAACCAGGAAATGAAGAGGTGGAGTCCATATAAGACCCTTCTACACCTAATACAGTTTTAGAGATCAATCTATAGATCTATCTATATGATATGTATAGAGATAATCCAATCATTGTTGTAGTCATTTTTAAGGCGCTGGTAATGGTTCCAGTTTCTCAGATGTGAGGATTTGATACTTTTCTTTGTCATACATGACACTAACTAACTAATTTTCACTGTTGGTCACACAAAACAACAATTTTTCACTTTTTATGACATTCATTGATTAACTTCCTATAGAGAGATGTAATATATGACATATGTATCTCTCTGTATCAAGAGTGATGTTGCCATATATTCACCTATAAGGCGATATTTTATAATCACATATATACATCCTCAGGATACATGGAGATATAAGCTTATAACATATATGAAACATCTATAGTAAAATATGTATATGTACATATATTAAAAAATATCTATGATTCATTTTTATATGGTATAATATGTTGTAACCAAATATGGTAAGAATATAGATTTAAGTTACAGTATATATGTAAGTTTATGGAAACACCACACGTGATCAGCAGACTGGGCGATAATGAAAATAATTGTTAGTTACAGCTCTGTTTTTATGTGTATTTAAATTTTCACAAAAAGCTGAATAGAAATGTTGTAAATCTGAAAATCATCTGTAAATACTGTTTAAATAATGTTTGGTTGACTTGCAAAAGCTGCTGTTTTTAATTAAGAGTTGTGACAAACCTGAAGGTGCATGAAGGTGCACGTCTTTGCCTGTGCCTTCAACAGTGACTTGGTTCAGAATTGTTTGTTAGGTTCATGTTTCAGCTCCGTCTTTATGATTTCAGGTGGCTGGAGGCCATGGAGACAGCTATTCACCCTTTTGCACAGGTAACATCTAAATGTGTCATGAATCAAATGGGCTTCAGTGTGGTGAAATGTTAAAACAACTGTTGTTGTTGTGATGGTGGTATTTATCTCAGGTGGATTAGAATGAATGTGTCAGGCTGCTGCTCACACCGGCTCATTACCCATCATACTTAGCCCCGTCATACTTAGCTCTCAGGCAAGCACTAATCTCCTCCATTAATGCCTATGTTGTAGAACCACGTGTGGGTGGATGTCACCAGACACAACTCCAACCTGCCCCCGCTGGCTGTGAAAAGCCCCGAGTGTCTTGGACTGCTTCATAAAATAGACAAGAACAAGGACATATGGGTCCAGCACTACTGCATCCTGAAGGACGGCTGCCTCTACCTGTACAGTGGTATCCGGGCCACTCACGCTCATGGTATGAAAAACTTAAAAAAACTTTAACATATAGGTGATAATGTGACACCTAGTTAGTACAGTATTGTTTAAATGTATTTGTTGTATTATTCTCTTCTTTTTCCTGTTTAATCTCCTGCAGAGATGCAACAATCTCATCTTGTTTATTTGTGGTGTGTTCAATGTAGACAGGTCTTAATGTTACAGAGTCCGCCAGCTATACACCTCTATCACACCAATGTTGTTCTCTTTCCACCCATTTCTTTTTTGACCATTATTTTCTGTCAGTCGGGTCCTCACTGAACTTCCATTATGACGAGGTTGATGAAATAACAGCTGAAACAAAGAGTTGTGTATTGATCAGGTCACATCATCATCTGTGTCCTCAGGTGGGATCTACCTTCAGGGCTACATGGTTCGAGAGCAGCCCTACGGATTCAAGAAGTCCACCATCGAGCTGAAACCTCCGTCTGACGAGTTCAAGACCTTCTACCTCTGTGCTGAAAATCCTAACGAGAACAAGCGGTGAGCTGTTATAGCTTGCAAACCGGGCTGAAACCAGCTGAAAAGAGCTGATACCACTGAAACCAGCTGACACTAGACTGAGACCAGCTGACACTAGACTGAAACCAGCTGACACTAGACTGAGACCAGCTGATACTAGGCTGAAATCAGCTGATACTAGACTGACAGCTGATACTAGGCTGAAATCAGCTGATACTAGACTGAGACCAGCTGACACTAGACTGAAACCAGCTGACACTAGACTGAATGATGATATGACAAGATGATGTTTACAGCACTTCCGCAACAGTTTTCAACCACATCTTCAATTTCCCACATTGACCATACACAAGAGAGATACTAGACAGATCAGACAGATACTAAAATTAGACCTGGTCCAATCATAACTACAAAACAGACTCTGGAAACAAAAGTATGATCAATGTTTATGAAAACAATGGAAATGACATCTCAACATGTGACATTAAGTTCTGGTCTGGATATCATACTGGACAGCTGTGAAGACGAGAGTGAATGTTAAAAATATCTGACTCTTTCTTTGATCAGGTCCTGATTAAATGTTAGATTTATATTTCATTAGACAAAGTTCTCCACTTGGTAATGGTTCTCCTCCAGCATCAGTACAGAACATTTTAACAGTACTGGCTCCGGTTCTGTTACATGATCATCAGCTGAGGACAGATGTTAATGTCTCTGATGTTCTTCACAGATGGATTGTAGCCATCAAAGCTTCCATAAAGAAGTGGCTGCCTCTGCATCAGGCCCTTCGGGAATACATGAACCATCACCCAGAAGAGACCAGAATGTGAGACCCAGTCTGACCACGAGGACCACATCCTCCTCACAGATTACTGTACTTTGTTCTTTGCTGTGGAGGATCATGTCACTCAGGAAAATTCTCATAGACAGAGTCAATCACTCTCTGCCTCTTCATGTATACACAGCTTAGAGTCCAGCATCTCTGCAAATAAAGCAAATATGAGAGATTATAATAAAACAATACTTTATATTTTACACTTCAGTGTCCCTCCTTTTTAAATCTAAGATCTTCTTTCAGTTCCCTGTTAGTTTTCCTGATAGGTGTTTCAGTTTCATCCCTTTTCTCAGATTTCATTTTATATCCACCTGTCATTAAACACCTTTGACCCAGGGATCCATAGATAGAAATAGTCTAACCACTGTGTCTTCTTCTTTTCACTGTAGTTTTTCTCAGTGAAATTATCCTTCACACTCTCTGTCAGCAGCACCTATAGCACTTTACTTCAGCAGTCAGAAGGTTATGGACTGTTTGTGATGTCATCTTAAAGCGCCTCAAACACGCTGTGTCAGGAGTTTCCAGTTTTATACTGCCCTGTATGACTGTGTTTTTCTGCTTCACTGTAAACTCATTATTAGAGTATAAATGTGCTCTTGTGCTTTTGATACTGCTTTAATGCACAGTAAAACAGATAGTAATGAATGTTTTAGCCAAATGAATTCTTCACTATAATGACTCTTTGTTTCCTGGAACTGTGAACAGAGCAAATAAACACAAAAATACCTCAGAGGCATTTATGAGCAAAATAACACTCAATAAAAAATATAAAGTTAAAAGTCACATTTTGTCGAGGTTGATTTAAAACAGAGACTCCATTGCTATGGCTGACGTCAATTCTCATGGACGAGTTCGCTTGCGGGAACCACAGCGATTGGTTGATGAAAGACCATCTGTGGCGGTGACAACGCATGAACAAAAGTAGTGCATTGTCCAAAATGCATCTGTATGATCAGATTTGTGTCGACCCGGGAGAATTTAATTTTACTATAAAAACTTACATTCATTTCTCTCAATGGATAAAAAAACCGAACCTGTCCTAGACGACCTAACTAAACCGCCTATTAGCCACAGCCTGTTGTAGCTGTACCTGTTGTAATGCAGCTGTGGTCCTGGCTGAATATGATCCTTTCAAACAGCTGATCAGGTCACTCTCCATGAAGATCCACGACTCGTGTGTTGATCCTGGACACTGTACAACAACGTCTACAGCTGTACAGGCAGCATCAATACAACCTGTGTGTTGATGGTGTGATTTTGTTTTCATGTTTACAACTATCTCCTCATCCTGCGGTGGTGTAATAGTTTTTACATGCTTCCATCTGTGGCACCGGTCAATCACAGCAGGCTGACCGACCATGAAGCTGCTTCATTTCTCTGTAGTTGTAGAAAGAATTCATATGAATTGTCCTGTGATGTCGGGTCAGAGCGTATTTATTGTTTGGTGGATAGATCGGCTTTTCTCTGTTGCCAACTGGCGCAGCGTTGCCAAACACCACTGAATTTCCGCACTGATTGGGTTGTTTCAGTTGCTAGGAGCTGTTTTTGCATCCCTCCCAAACTAGTAATTCTAAAGTAGTTCAGCATCATTTAAGGTTTCCAAAACACTATGACATGGAATGACAGCAGTTTACCGTGTTAAGTTTTGAACTGATGGTGAAATCCTGCTGAGGCATTTTTTGGGCATTAAATGTATCCTCCAATGTGTTGTCTGTGTGTCCTTTAGAGACTGTCCTTCTGCCAAAAACCAGCCCATAGGTCGTCTGTGCAGCACGTTATTATGACCCATAGTTATGTTTTGTTGCTAGGCGACATCTAGTGGTGGTAGTAATGATGACAGGAGCAAAGGGAAAAGTGTGGTGACAAAGTCCTCGTCAGGAGGAGGCTGTGGTGGATGGATGAATATGACACAGGAGATGTTCGATATCCATGTGAAACCAGCTGTTTATGTTGTTTCTATTACAAAGTTAACCATATTGTTATTGTTGTAACCATGACAATATTGTCTAATGTTGAGGTGGTATTTTAACCCAAATCACAATCTTTAACCAAGTAGTTTTAGTGTCTAAACCTCACCAAGTCATGACCGTTATTATAGTAACCCCAGCCACGATGTGTAGTCCGCTTTCGGTACAGTCACATGTTTATAATGGCAACCATGACAACAGAGGTCTGGTACGCCTGCCATCAGGGCTGCTACTTCAGGAAACACTCCTCTGGTCGTATCAGAGGGTTGAAAAAAACGACCTATATGGTTATTTAGGTTGGAGGATTGGTTGGTTCCTTTTAGACTGGTGGGTTGGTGGAGGGGGCTCTGCCGCTTATTCTGGGGCTCAGTGGTGATAGAGCCCCGGCGCTGTCCTCTGTCCAGCACTGACCTGTCCTTTACAGGCAGGTTTATACATGGACAGATACATGCACAAAGACCATAGGGGGCCACTGTGGCTCAGGAGGTAAAGCGTGATGTCCCAGGTCAGCGGTTTGACTCTCGGCTCCTCCAGTCTGCAGTCTGAAGTGTCCTTGGGAAAAATACTGGATCCAGATTGCCCCCGATGTATGTGTATCTTAGAAAGCTCTAAATGTACAGGGAAAACTGCTGTATGAATGAATGTGTGAATGGGTGAATGTGGCTTCCATTATAAATCTCTTTGTGCAGTAGATAAGCCGAGAAAAGCTCTGTAAGTGCAGTCCATGTAACATTTACTATAGGGATCAGAGTAAACTGTAGTATGAATACTAATGTGTCTGTGTCTGTGTCCGTCTGCAGGTAAGAGGAAACCATGAACCTTTAAACTTACACTGACATTCATTCATGTAGCATGCAGACACTTTTATCCACTTTTTGTTTTTTCTTTTGTTCTTGTTTTAAATGAAAACTTAAAAACCTACCTGTCTGATATGTGAAGCTTCAGCAACACTTTAGGATATAAGCTGTATTTGTCACATCCTGTGAGTGTTGCCACAGTCTGCTGTAACAGTGAGGACAGGTGAACTCAGATTATACAACAGTTAATTCTGACCAAGTAAATTGATTGGATGAGAGACATTCCATGAGTGCTGATATACAGCACTGGGACTTTTAACTACATGTATCACTCCGCTTCACAGGTATTCTATTAACCATTAATCAGTGTTACATTAACAATCGTTATCTGTTTTAGATTGTAATAAACAAAGATGAAAAATATTTCCAGAAATAACATTTGAATTGAATTGTGTATGAGAAGGTCGTCAGAAGAAGATGAAGGGAAGAAGACTGGATACTTCAGCACACCCCTCCATGTGTGATCATATGACATCATCGGATCAGGGAAATGTTTATGTGTTGCTTAGCAACAGTCCAGTACCAGTCCAGTTGCAGAACTATTTGGGATGGCGTAGCGGGCTCATACCTACAACTGAATCACAGCCGTGCTGCTATTCAGTACAACATCATCATCATCACTCCCTCTTGGATGATATTACTTACTAAAAAATTCCAGGGAAATTTTGAGTGCCACGGGGGCTACTGCCGGGATGAGTACATGATTTATTTTCGTTTTTATGTACTTCTATGCCTTTATATACTATGATGTTTTTATGAGGTTTTATGCCATACTGTAGTATGACATTTTTTGACATTTTTATGCCTTTCTATACTGTGACTTTTTTTTAAATTAAATGCCACTCTTCTCGCCATACTATATGTTGATGTTTTTTGGTATTTTTATGCCTTAGTATACTATGATGTTTTGTGCCTTACAATATTATGACGTCTTTTGACATTTTTATGCCTTACTATACTATGACGTTTTTTTAAATTTTATGGCGTACTATACTATGACGTTTTTTGACATGTTCACGCAATAGTACACAATGAAGTTTTTTGGCATTTTTATGCTCTACTATAATATGACTTTTTTTGGCATTTGTTTGCCTGACTATACTATGACGTTTTTTGAAATTTTACGCCATACTATACTATGACGTTTTTTGCCATTTTTATGCTCTACTACAATATATATATTTTTTTGGCATTTTTATGCCTTACTATACTGTGA
>NW_019525037.1:1176238-1177702 GCF_002814215.2 Seriola lalandi dorsalis
AAAAACCAGCCCATAGGTCGTCTGTGCAGCACGTTATTATGACCCATAGTTATGTTTTGTTGCTAGGCGACATCTAGTGGTGGTAGTAATGATGACAGGAGCAAAGGGAAAAGTGTGGTGACAAAGTCCTCGTCAGGAGGAGGCTGTGGTGGATGGATGAATATGACACAGGAGATGTTCGATATCCATGTGAAACCAGCTGTTTATGTTGTTTCTATTACAAAGTTAACCATATTGTTATTGTTGTAACCATGACAATATTGTCTAATGTTGAGGTGGTATTTTAACCCAAATCACAATCTTTAACCAAGTAGTTTTAGTGTCTAAACCTCACCAAGTCATGACCGTTATTATAGTAACCCCAGCCACGATGTGTAGTCCGCTTTCGGTACAGTCACATGTTTATAATGGCAACCATGACAACAGAGGTCTGGTACGCCTGCCATCAGGGCTGCTACTTCAGGAAACACTCCTCTGGTCGTATCAGAGGGTTGAAAAAAACGACCTATATGGTTATTTAGGTTGGAGGATTGGTTGGTTCCTTTTAGACTGGTGGGTTGGTGGAGGGGGCTCTGCCGCTTATTCTGGGGCTCAGTGGTGATAGAGCCCCGGCGCTGTCCTCTGTCCAGCACTGACCTGTCCTTTACAGGCAGGTTTATACATGGACAGATACATGCACAAAGACCATAGGGGGCCACTGTGGCTCAGGAGGTAAAGCGTGATGTCCCAGGTCAGCGGTTTGACTCTCGGCTCCTCCAGTCTGCAGTCTGAAGTGTCCTTGGGAAAAATACTGGATCCAGATTGCCCCCGATGTATGTGTATCTTAGAAAGCTCTAAATGTACAGGGAAAACTGCTGTATGAATGAATGTGTGAATGGGTGAATGTGGCTTCCATTATAAATCTCTTTGTGCAGTAGATAAGCCGAGAAAAGCTCTGTAAGTGCAGTCCATGTAACATTTACTATAGGGATCAGAGTAAACTGTAGTATGAATACTAATGTGTCTGTGTCTGTGTCCGTCTGCAGGTAAGAGGAAACCATGAACCTTTAAACTTACACTGACATTCATTCATGTAGCATGCAGACACTTTTATCCACTTTTTGTTTTTTCTTTTGTTCTTGTTTTAAATGAAAACTTAAAAACCTACCTGTCTGATATGTGAAGCTACAGCAACACTTTAGGATATAACCATTAATCAGTGTTACATTAACAATCGTTATCTGTTTTAGATTGTAATAAACAAAGATGAAAAATATTTCCAGAAATAACATTTGAATTGAATTGTGTATGAGAAGGTCTTCAGAAGAAGATGAAGGGAAGAAGACTGGATACTTCAGCACACCCCTCCATGTGTGATCATATGACATCATCGGATCAGGGAAATGTTTATGTGTTGCTTAGCAACAGTCCAGTACCAGTCCAGTTGCAGAACTATTTGGGATGGCGTAGCGGGCTCATACCTAC
>NW_019525037.1:1177722-1179626 GCF_002814215.2 Seriola lalandi dorsalis
TTAATGCCATACTATACTATGATGTTTTTTTGCCATTTTTATGACTTAATATACTATGACGTTTTTTGAAATTCTATGCCATACTATACTATGACGTTTTTTTTGACATTTTCACGCAATAGTACACAATGAAGTTTTTTGGCATTTTTATGCCTTACTATACTGTGACTTTTTTAAAAATTAAATGCCACTCTTCTCGCCATACTATATGTTGATGTATTTTGGTATTTTTATGCCTTAGTATACTATGATGTTTTGTGCCTTACAATATTATGACGTCTTTTGACATTTTTATGCCTTACTATACGATGACGTTTTTTTTTTTTAATTTTATGCTATACTATACTATGACGTTTTTTGCCATTTTTATGCCTTATTATACTATGATGTTTTTTTTAAATTTTATGACATACAATACAACAACGTTTTTTGACATTTTTATGCTCCACTATAATATGACTTTTTTTTTTTATATCTTAGTATGATATGACATTTCTTTATGTCATGTTTTCTTCATGCCAGACTATATGATGAGGTTTTTATGAAATATTATGCCGGGGTGTCGTGTGGCGTAGTGGTCTAAGCAGGCGCCCCATGTGTAGAGGCTACAGTCCTCGCTGCAGTTTGCCCCGGTTCGAGTCCCGCATCGGACGGCCTTTACTGCATGTCATTCCCCCTCTCTCTGCCTCCCCATTTCCTGTCTCTCTCCACTATCCTGTCCAAAAAAGCCCAAAAAAATATACTTAAAAAAAAAAGAAATATTATGCCATCCTATACTATGAGGTTTCTGAAATTTTCACGCGATATTATACAATGAAGTTTTTTGGCATTTTTATGCCTTACTATACTGTGACGTTTTAAGCCATACTATACTATGATGTTTTTTGCCATTTTTATGACTTAATATACTATGACGTTTTTTGAAATTTTATGCCATACTATACTATGACGTTTTTTGATATTTATATGTCTTACTATACAATTATGTTTTCATGACATTTCATGCCTAATGGACATTTATTTGTGATATATCATGGATTAGTATGCTAAAATATCCTTAATATGATGCTATACCATGAGCTTGTGATGCAGAAGTATTGTTGTACAATAGTCAGGACTGCTGCCTCACACTGGCAAGGTCATGGGTTCAATCCCTGGTTTGGGGCTTTACTGTCCTATGGTCCTTTTTGATATATTTTTTGCCTTACTATACTATGATGTTTTTTTGCCATTTTTATACCTTATGATACTGTGATGTTTTTTGGCGTTTAATGCCTTACCATACTGTGACGTTTTTATGACCTTTCATGCCTTTATATACTATTATGTTTTTGTGACATTTTATGCCATACTATACAATGACATTTTTTGACATATTCAAGTCACGCTATATGACTAGGTTTTTTGACATTTTTTTGCATTACTATACTTTGATTTTTTCATGACATTTTATGCCTAATGGACAATCTTTTGTGATATCTCATGGATTGGTATACTAAAATATCGTTAATACCTTGCTATACTATGAGCTTGTGATGTAGAAGTATTGTGGTACAATGGTCAGGACTACTGCCTAACACTGACACGGTCATGCGTTCAATCCCTGTTTTGGGGCTTTACTGTCCTATGATGCTTTTTGGCATTTTTATGCCTTACTATACTATGACGTTTTTTGAAATTTTATGGCATACTATACTATGACGTTTTTTGACATTTTCACGCAATAGTACACAAATAAGTTTTTTGGCATTTTTATGCCTTACTATACTGTGAGGTTTTATGCCATACTATACTATGACGTTTTATTGTCATTTTTATGCCTTAGTATACGATGACATTTTTTGAAATTTTATGCCATACTATACTATGATGTTTTTTGATATTTATATGTCTTACTATACAAT
>NW_019525038.1:2554-3487 GCF_002814215.2 Seriola lalandi dorsalis
TTAGCCGCAGCTAACTGCTGCTGTGTCTGCGTGTGTTATGTAATTATGTGTGTGTGTGTGTGTGTGTGTGTGTAAAAGGTCAAGCATGCCAGCAGAACAACAGCTGAGTGGTTACAGTCCACCTGAAACCACATGTGGCCTTTACAAAGACTTTACTGTACAAACATGACGCAACAACTGGACGTACGACCTACAACACAACATACAAACTACTGCTAATAGTGCTGCTAACACCACAGCTAACACTACAGCTAACACTACAGCTAACACCACAGCTAACACCATAGCTAACACTAAAACCACTGCTAACTGCTGTGCTATAATGTAATGTAATGTGAGGCTGCAGTTTGTGTAGTTGTCAGATTAGCGTCTGCAGGTCGTCCATGTTCCACCTGTTCCTCAGTGTTTCTCTGGGACCTGACTCAGTGAATCAGTCAGTCAGTCACAGGCTGGTTATAGAAACAGAAAACAGTTTCCCTGTGTAATGTATCGTGACCTGGTGAAATGCCCAGTACAGGTGTGTCCTCTCAGGTGTCCTGGGACAGGACATAGTTCTGGGTGGGATCAAGACTTCTCTGTTTGCATCTCATTAAGTTAATCTGAGGACACTTTATCCATGACATAATCATCACGTCTGGTTCTTCGGTTTTAATTTACTATTTTAACGTGTGTGTGTGTGTGTTTTATATTGACTTGTGTGTCTTTTCTTAATGACTTCTCTGTCTTTTGTGAAGCACTTTGAATTGCCTTGAATGTCCTAAAATAAACTGGCCTGTGGACAGATGTGGACAGATGTTGTAACATCAGATATATAAGATTAAATCACCATAGATACACTCTATACATTTCACAGATGAAGCCCTTCACTGTCTGTCTGTCTGTCTGTCTCTCTCTCTCTCTCTCTGTCTGTCTGTCTGCCTGCCTGTCTGTCTG
>NW_019525038.1:4235-9359 GCF_002814215.2 Seriola lalandi dorsalis
TCTGCCTGCCTGTCTGTCTGGACTTTGTTCCCTCTGTGTTTGTCAGATTTCAGCAGCTCGGCTCTTCAGCACTTTGACCTTGAAGCTGCTGAAAGTCGAAGACCTGAAGGTTTGTTTTTGTCTTTTGCTTCAGATGAAGAATCAAAAACTCAACATCTGTGGAAAATGAACATCTGCCAACATGAGATTTGACACATCACCCAGCATGCTGGACTTCCTCTGAAAACTGCTGCAAACTGAACTAGACTTTCAAAATAAAAGAGGGGAATGAATCAGGTTTCTAGACCAGAACAAGAACCTGGAAACAAACAGGAAACAGATTCAGATGAAAAAAAAAAAACTAACTCAGCAGTTGATTCAAAAAATGACCAACCAGAGCGGAGAGCTCACACCTGTTTCAGCCTACCTGAGTTGTGTTGTTAGAGAAGAAAAGGGGGTGTCGTCTTTGGCCGTCTGTCCGTCTGACTGTCCGACTAACGTGGAAAGTGTCCGTCCGTCACGCTGCAGGGTTTTTATAGACGCTCCCTGGCAGAGGGAGGAGGCTGGGTGGAGGCTGGGTGGAGGCAGGGAGCGTCTGCATGGAGCAGGACTGCAGCAAACAGAAAAACCTGCAACACAAAGCGCTGACACAGACAAGGCTCTGATACTAAAATAACACAAAATCCTCATGTACTTCTTATTGGGACACAACATGGAAATAACAGCAACTCTTTTACTGTGTGCATGTTTTTGTGGTTGTTCTTTTGTCTCTATGTAGCTGTTTTAGTGGAAGAAGTTATTTATTTTATTTTATTCTTATTGTGTTGACAATATTTCATACATTGTGACAGCAGTGTTAGCAGTAAGAGAGGTAGCATTAGCAAAAACAGAAGCAGTGTTAGCAGGGTTAGCAAGAGTTTCAGGAGTTTTAGTTGCAGAGTTAGCAGGGTTAGCAGTGTTAGCAGGGTTAGCAGGGTTAGCAGAGTTAGTGGATTGGTAATATTAGATGTTATATTAACCGTATTAACAAAAAGTTCTAGAAGTATTGGTTGTAGCAATATTAGCATAGTAGCATCAGAATTTACTCTTGTAGCAGTAGTTGTAGCATGTTAACAGCACCAGTATATTAGCAGTAGCTGTATCAGTATTAGCAACATCAGTGTATTAGCAGTGAGTAATGGTAGCAGTATTATCAGTATGCTATAGCAGTATCAGTGTATTAGTACTGCAGTAATGGCAGCAGTATTATCAGTATGCTATAGCAGTATCAGTGTATTAGTACTGCAGTAATGGCAGCAGTATTATCAGTATGCTATAGCAGTATCAGTGTATTAGTACTGCAGTAATGGCAGCAGTATTATCAGTATGCTATAGCAGTATCAGTGTATTAGTACTGCAGTAATGGCAGCAGTATTATCAGTATGCTATAGCAGTATCAGTGTATTAGTACTGCAGTAATTGTTGTGATAGTCGTGTAGTTCAGTAGCAGTAGTTTCTTCTCATGTTTCTCCTCCATTGTGGTTTCTGCTATTTACTTAAATATTACTTCATTTTTCAGTATTTTCTTCCTCAAACTTCTGAATGTGTCTGAGAAATTAAACTTTGATTAATGACTTACATCACAGATCTGCTTCTTTAAATAAAATACAGATGAGAGTGGAGTAATCTCACTGTAGGTTACTGCAGTCACGCAGGAATCCTCCTTCCTCTGCAGGAAGATCATGGAAAATTCATGTAGGAAACTTCATCTATATGAATGAGAAATAAATAAAAGAACACTGAACACCACAGAAATAGTGTCATAATATTAAATACATGTTTTCTGTCATGCTGTATGAATGTCAGTGGGCTGAATCAAACTGGTGTGAACTAGTGTGACGGTCCCTAACTCACAGAGAGAAGGTCAAAGTTCATCTAAAGGGGAAATGTGAGACCGGCTCAGCATTCACTGCAAAGGGCAGTAACCCCAACACACACACACACACACACACACACACACACACCCACACACGCACTTACACAAGACACCTTACCCTTTACACTCACCTTTAACTATACCTCACACACACACACACACACTGAGTACACACACTGTGGCCTGTTCAGTGTCCCTGTAGCCTTTACTGCAGGCTAAATATAACTGCACATGACTTTAGGGTGTGGGGCTGTGTGTGTGTGTGTGTGTGTGGGGGGGGGGGGGGGGGGTCATCATCTCATTTTATATATACAATACTGTTTTATATTGAATAATGTTTTTCTGTTACTGTACTACACTGTATATATCCTCTGCTCTGCTCCACTGTCAACAGGCTGCTGTGTCAATAAAGCTCATTTGAATGTGAGACACACAGTGTACTTTGTTGTATTTGTTCACTTCAGTGATTCCTGCATCCACACGTCACATGGTCTCTGCACCGCAGCAGCAGTGACAGGAAACGCAGACTGACAGTTCACTGTAAAATCCAATCTGTTATCATTACTTAAAAACAGCATGCAAACCGATTACACTTCACAAATCAAGTCAAGAGAACTAGGTATTGTAAGTTGTACTAACTAATGCTTCTTTAGTAGAGTACACTTAAGAGTGTACTTGATAACTTACTTTAGATGTACTCTCGATTTAGTAAAGACTACTCAGAATTACCATTTTAATCTACTAAATTATTGCATGTGAGATTTACTCTGTGTCTAGTCCAGACAACACACTTATCTAAGTTGGACTAATTTATGTGACATTCTCTGTAACTTATTATTTCTAACTTATATTTCCTTGAACAGCAATCTGACTTACTTGCTAAAACCATGCAAACCGATTGCACTGAAAAAAGCAAGTACGTGTTACTACGGTAACCTAAGTGCTTCAAATATCTATAAAATAATCTCCTAAAAATAATCCAAGTTACAGTTCCAACAAAACAAATCAAGCTAATAACACAGTTGAAAATTCAATTCTATCCATTTTTTTATTTTTCTTCCTTTTATATCAACACGTCAACAAAACATTCAATTGTTGACTTTCCAGCATCAGAATCGTTTCGGAACAAAAATGATTTTGAGGTTCTTATGTTAAAGAGTGAGGTAACGGTAAGACAAGCTTAAAGGGATAGTTCAACATTATTGAAAATTGGCCTATTGCTGTAATCACTATAATCTTATGAGCAGGTACGTTACCTGTAACTGTCAGTGCGTGCTCTAGTGGACAACTCGTAGCTCGTAGCTCGTAGCTCGTAGCTCGTAGCTTGCACATTCACATTCTAACTCAACAGGAGATTTTTAAGACTTTGGTGGGAGTTTGCTGACCCTTTCCTTCCACCAGAATCTATATCGATCTAAAAAGGCATTGAGGCATTTGTGCTTTATCTGACAGTAGAGAGAGAGCAGGTGACGAACCCCAGCTGCTGTGGACGTCTCTACCAGGTGAACTACCTGACAAACCCGACGCATCTGCATTTAAAACTTCAGGATCAAGGCTGTGTCCTTACGGCAGCGACGCTGGGTTTGACTCAAACAAGAGCAGATTTACACTGTGTTGTATTAAAATAACTCCTCACCTACAGGTGCTGGGCTGGTAACACTGTTGGTACACTGAACTGCCAGGTAGCAAGCAGCCAATCATGTCTGCACTGAGCTCATGGATATATTTTTAATTACTGGTAAATACGAAGCTGATTCCCCCAGAACTGTGTTTGCTCCTTTAGATGAAACTAGAGAACTTACGAAGAGGTTCCTCGGGTCGTCACAGTAGAACAGGGAGGCCTCGCAGTACAATGGTGCGCATTGCCGTGACATCTGGTTTCTAGAAGTGGATGATGATGATGATGATGATGATGATGATGATGATGATGCTCAAGACAATGCAGCATTCAAAAGTTACAGTACACAAATGTTTGTGAAAGTATATGAAACAGGACGTTCTTTTCTTTTTGCTCCTATTGCTCAGCAACGGACCTTAGTTTGTTTAAGCTATTTACCTCCCAGAATGCAATTTTGTTCACAGACTTCAGGTGATTATTCAAACACACACCAAGGGCTTTGTTTACTTCAAGGAAGCTGACATGTTTGTAAAAGAGTGTCTGTGGTTTTGCTGTGCCGACATGAGAAGAGACAACTACTGTATAACAAGAGATATTAAAACATATCTATACATTTTATTAGACCAGAAATATTAGAAACCACAGACACAAATTTAACACTTAGAAATATTAATCAAAAATTGAAAACACAGTGTATTCTGTGAAACCCCTAGTGTGTGTGTGTGTGTGTGTGTGTGTGTGTGTGTGTGTGTGTGTGTGTGAGAGAGAGAGAGAGAGAGAGAGAGCTGGGGGGGGTATAGAATATTATAACAATTGAATTGCAAGAAATAAATAGAGATAAATGTTTGGTAGGTTGCACATATATGTTCTGTCTCATTGAGCTGATGCTTTTCTTTCACAGGTTTATCTCCTAGCCGGGATACAACTGTATATATCTGTATATATCTGTATATAACTGTATATATCTGTATATAACTGTATATAACTGTATATAACTGTATATAACTGTATATAACTGTATATAACTGTATATAACTGTATATAACTGTATATAACTGTATATAACTGTATATAACTGTATATAACTGTATATAACTGTAAATAACTGTATATAACTGTATATAACTGTATATAACTGTATATAACTGTAAATAACTGTATATAACTGTATATAACTGGATATAACTGTATATAACTGTATATAACTGTATATAACTGTATATAACTGTATATAACTGTATATAACTGGATACAACTGTATATATCTGTATATATCTGTATGTAACTGTATATAACTGTATATATCTGTATATAACTGTATATAACTGGATACAACTGTATACAACTGTATATAACTGGATATAACTGTATATAACTGTAAATAACTGTATATAACTGTATATAACTGTATATAACTGTATATAACTGTATATAACTGTAAATAACTGTAAATAACTGTATATAACTGTATATAACTGTATATAACTGGATATAACTGTATATAACTGTAAATAACTGTATATAACTGTATATAACTGTATATAACTGTATATAACTGTAAATAACTGTATATAACTGTAAATAACTGTATATAACTGTAAATAACTGTATA
>NW_019525039.1:0-172819 GCF_002814215.2 Seriola lalandi dorsalis
CATAAAAATGTTAAGAAACTACATAGTATAGTATGGCATAAAAATGTCAAAAACGTCATAGTATAGTATGGCCAAAAAATGTTAAAAAACGTCATAGTATAGTATGGCATAAAAATGTCATAGTATAGTATGGCATAAACATTTCAATAAACGTCGTAGTATAGTATGGCATAAAAATGTCATAGTATAGTATAGCATAAAAATGTCAAGAAACGTCATAGCATAGTATGGCCTAAAAATGTCAAAAAACATCATAGTATAGTATGGCAAAAAAAGGCCAAAAATGTCATAGTATAGTATGGCCTAAAAATGTTAAAAAACGTCATAGTATAGTATGGCATAAAAATCGTCATAGTATAGTATGGCAAAAAAAGGTCAAAAATGTCATAGTATAGTATGGCCTAAAAATGTTAAAAAACGTCATAGTATAGTATGGCATAAAAATGTCATAGTATAGTATGGTATAAAAATCATAAAAAAAAGTCATAGTATAGTATGGCCTAAAAACGTCATAGTATAGTATGGCATAAAAATGTCAAAAAACGTCATAGTATAGTATGGCATAAAAATGTCAATAAATGTCATAGTATAATGTGGCATAAAAATGTTAAAAAACATCATAGAATAGTGTGGCCTAAAAATGTCAAAAAACATCATAGTATAATATGGCATGAAAATGTTAAAAAATGTCATAGTATAGTATGGCATAAAATGTTAAAAAACGTCATAGTATAGTGTGGCCTAAAAATGTCAAAAAACGTCATAGTATAATATGGCATGAAAATGTTAAAAAATGTCATAGTATAGTATGGCATAAAAATGTCAAAAACGTCATAGTATAGTATGGCATAAAAACGTCATAGAATAGTATGGCCTAAAAACGTCATAGTATAGTATGGCCTAAAAATGTCAAAAAACATCATAGCATAGTATGGCATAAAAATGTCATAGTATAGTATGGCATAAAAATATCAAAAAACATCACAGTATAGTATGGCCTAAAAATGTCAAAAAACATCATAGTATAGTATGGCATAAAAATGTCATAGTATAGTATAGTATAAAAATGTCAAAAATGTCATAGTATAGTATAGTATAAAAATGTCAAAAAACGTCATAGTATAGTATGGCCTAAAAATGGCAAAAAACATCATATTATAGTATGGCAAAAAAAGGCCAAAAATGTCATAGTATAGTATGGCCTAAAAATGTTAAAAAACGTCATAGTACAGTATGGCATAAAAATGTCAAGAAATGTCATAGCATAGTATGTCCTAAAAATGTTGAAAAAACGTCATAGTATAGTATGGCCTAAAAATGTCAAAAAACGTCATAGTATAGTATGGCATAAAAAGGTAAAAAATGTCATAGTATAGTATGGCATAAAAATGTTAAAATATGTCATAGTATAGTATGGCAAAAAAATGTCATAGTATAGTATGGCATAAAAATGTTAAAATATGTCATAGTATAGTATGGCAAAAAAATGTCATAGTATAGTATGGCATAAAAATGTTAAAATATGTCATAGTATAGTATGGCAAAAAAATGTCATAGTATAGTATGGCATAAAAATTTCATAGTATAGTATAGCAAAAAAATGTCATAGTATAGTATGGCATAAAAATTTCATAGTATAGTATGGCATAAAAATGTCAAAAAAAAGTCATAGTATAGTATAGCATAAAAATGTTAAAAAACGTCATAGTATAGTATGGCATAAAAATGTTAAAAAAAAGTGATAGTATAGTATGGCATAAAAACGTCATAGTATAGTATGGCATAAAAATGTCAAGAAATGTCATAGTATAGTATGGCATAAAAATGTTAAAAAAAAAAGTCATAGTATAGTATGGCATAAAAATGTCAAGAAATGTCATAGTATAGTATGGCCTAAAAATGTTAAAAAAAAAAGTCATAGTATAGTATGGCATAAAAATGTCAAAAAACGTCATAGTATAGTATGGCATAAAAATGTCATAGTATAGTATAGCATAAAAATGTTAAAAAAAAAAGTCATAGTATAGTATGGCATAAAAATGTCAAAAAACGTCATAGTATAGTATGGCCTAAAAATGTTAAAAAAAAAAGTCATAGTATAGTATGGCATAAAAATGTCAAAAAACGTCATAGTATAGTATGGCACAAAAATGTTAAAAAAAAAAGTGATAATATAGTATGGCATAAAAATGTCAAAAAACGTCATAGTATAGTATGGCACAAAAATGTTAAAAAAAAAAGTCATAGTATAGTATGGCAAAAAAAGGCCAAAAATGTCATAGTATAGTATTGCCTAAAAATGTTAAAAAAAAAGTCATAGTATAGTATGGCATAAAAATGTTAAAAAAAAAGTCATAGTATAGTATGGCATAAAAATAAAAATAAAACGTCATAGTATAGTATGGCCTAAAAATGTCAAAAACGTCATAGTATAGTATGGCTTAAAAATGTCATAGTATAGTATAGTATAAAAATGTCAAGAAACGTCATAGTATAGTATGGCCTAAAAATGGCAAAAAACGTCATAGTATAGTATGGCAAAAAAAGGCCAAAAATGTCATAGTATAGTATGGCCTAAAAATGTTAAAAAATGTCATAGTATAGTATGGCATAAAAATGTCAAGAAATGTTATAGCATAGTATGGCATAAAAATGTCAATAAACATCATAGTATAGTATGGCATAAAAATGTCACTATACGTCACAGTATGGTATGGAATACAAATGTCATAGTAATAGTAAGGTGTAAAAATGACAATAAAAATCACAGTATAGTATGGAATAAAAATGTCATAGTTATAGTAAGGTATAAAAATGTCAAAAAACGTCATTTTATAGTATCAAATTAAAATGTCAAAAAACTTCATAGTATAGTATGGAATCAAAATATCATAGTCTAGTATGGCATAAAAGTGTCTAAAAACATCATAGTATAGTATGGCATAAAAATATCATAAAACTGAGTTGATCCCAACAAAAGTGGTAGCAAACGCAGTGTAAAAACAAGATGGCGGCCATCTCAGCCAAGTCACTCTACCGCTGATACCGAAATCAGTACAAAACCTCATCAACTTTTATGGTTAAAATGTTATTATTTATACTCAATAATGCTTTTATTTTGACATGGCATGGAAATTTGACAATTCTTAGCAATAGTAAGAAGCTATAACGCTTTTAAACATGAAGTACTCACTTGAGGACACTGGGATTTTATTACTGTTCATTTAGATCAGAAGATGTAAAAGTAAGGAAACATAGCTTGAGAAGATTTGTGAAGAAACCAACATTTAACAAGATTATAAATAGTTCTTGCATGTCCTCCAAATTAGTCTGACATTGATTTGTATTTTTTTTTTATCTAATGTGATACATTTCCAGGGTATATTTCATATTCATTCATTCATATTTCATACGTCAAAAGCAGGACAGTTGCTTAATGCAATATAAGGTGACAACTTTCAGGTGGAAGATTTTTCTGATTGTGATTCTGATGATCCTGTTGTGGATGAAGAATAAATTCCACCTGAATATATTAACCTTGACCCAGAATCTGATCAGCAGATGATAGTGACAGTGAGGCACAACTCCGTCCACATGCATCTAAACATGTACAGAGATCTAAATGACGTATTCCCAAAGGCTGGATTAGTATGGTGTCTCATGTCAACAAACGTCATAGTATAATAAGGCATAGCATTTTAAAAAAATGTCATAGCATAGTATTTCATATAATGTCAATATACGTCATAAAACAAATCATAGTATGGCATGAAGATGTCATAGTATAGAAAGGAATAAACTTATTTAAAAAAACACAATATAGTAAGGCATAAAAAAGTCATTGTATTCATGACGACATTTTCATGGGATTTTTCAATAGAAATTAAACTTATACTTTGATATACCCACCCCTTTATGTTTACTCCTGCTCGCAACCTGACAATAGACAGATGCCTGAGTTAGCTTGCTGCTTAACGCTAGCTAACATGGTTAACATCAGCTGACATTTTTTTTGGTAATGTTAGGTACCACTGTGACATTCTCACATGATGTGAGCCTCCAGATAGACCCCGCCCTTTTAGTAAATCAAATGCTAGCATGCCTAAATCAGTTATCTTGGAAATATAGTCTCTTGGAGGGCACATTGAAATGATCTAATATGACTCCAAACATTTCACAGTTCACTCAAATATTGGTAGGGACAATTCTGTCCTTCCAAAATATTGAAAGGGACATGTCCCATCCATAAGCAAACCTACGCCCTTGTGAGAAACTGTGAACATACACATCAAGGCCAAAAACTGCTCAGATGTTTCGAGCTAGCAGCATCAAAGAAAGCACTTTATCTTAGTGTCCCAAAAGCAGACGCAGCAAAAGTTTCATAAACCAAATCTCAGACAGGTTATTTGTCATCATTTATTTCATTTTTTGATCAAAAACACTCCAGCAGAATGTTCGATTTGATGATAGAAAATTACAGACATTTGTCTAAATGGAAAAATAGATCTCTCTTGGAATAAAGAATCATTCAATCTTCAGTGTGCAAGAAAAAATAAAAACAGTTTTCCCTTCACCATAAACATTTAAACACACAATACAACAATAGTTCAGAAGCAGCAGATAAAGACAATTGGCAAATCAACAGTCAGACGAAAGTGAGTTTCTTCTATCTCCAGGTTTCTGACAGAGGAATGTACATCAGGTCCTTCTTCCTATTTTGTTTTATTAGTCTGATTTACCTGTGACAAACAGACTTTCAATCACACTGGCCTGCAGAGGGAAGCTGGACTCACTCCAGTTTCTTCTCCTTGATGAGAAGAAATGCTGAAGATTACATGATGAGGCGGCACCTTGGTCTCGTTATTAAACAGTTTCTGACAAGAGTACAGATGATTTCTTTTGACTCAGTCTTTAGTTTTTGTCTGTTCCTCTGAGCGTATCAGATTTAAAAACGGTGATGATAAAATTAGTTGACTTTCAAATTCAGCCAGTTGCAAATGGTAAATCAGTGGATGCACCACCAAGTTCTAACCAGCAGGAGGCAGCACAATCAAGGCACATCAAACAGATAAATGGACCGCTGCATCACTCAACAAATCCGACTTTGCATAGCAAAAAAAGATGAAAGTGGTCTGTAGCTCTCTGTGGTGTAAAAAAAAAAGAAGAAGAAAACAAACGTGTGGTTCCCAACCAGGAAAAAACAACCGAAAACACAAAAAACTGTTGGTGTCTCATTTTTCTGATGAATTATTGGATCATTTTACACCTTTTTTTCAGATGCAACAATTTCAGCAGGTAAAATCAAAGGTTTTGTTACCACAGGCCACATTTGTCCACTAAAGCAAGAGCAAAAGCAAAGCGCAACAAGCATGTTTTCAAGTACTGTTTCCATCTTATGTGCTTCTCAATTTTCAGATGAACACATGTTGTCATAAGTAAACATAATTTAACGAAATTAAAGCCTGTTTAATGAACTCAAAGTCATTGGCAACAAACTTACATTGTGCAGAAACATGTATAACAGAAATAAATGTTGGTCTTTCATAATAAATCACTTCTTTACAGTGTCAAACGTAGTCGTGGCATGTTGATAAAAACAGGCACATCAAGGCTTCACAATCTGACCTTCCTCGTTCATATTTAAATCGACAGACATCATCTTTAAAACCAGATAATGGTTCAGGTTCCCTAATTTTACTGTTACTGTGTTTGTGTGTTCGTTCATCAGGTAGAAACACCCTCCTCTTTTTCTCACAGCGTCAGAACAGTTCGCTAATGCTCCCGAATGATTTCTTGTGGTGAGGAGGGAGAATGAGGGCGCCCTGTCAGAAACACAACGCCACTCCCTCATGCAGCATTTAACAAGTCGATACCCTTCTCTCTCTCCTCCCTCCTTTTATTCTGTCTTTCTCCACACACTTACTAATGTGCTGTTTCAACCAGCTTTAACCCCCAAACCCACCGTTTAAGGCAGCACCTACAGTATATTTCACGTTGACTATTGTACAGTCAGAGAAAATTTGTGTCCAGATAAGATATTTGTTAATTTAATTAAACATAACTCATTCAACCCGAAACTAAACTTTTCTATTTGGATTAACATGTGTAGGCCAGAACACTTAGTCATCATTTCTTCCATGTGACTTAAAGCTCAATGGTAAGGACACCTAGGTGATGGTTATTAATAAATCCCCCACTGAGAGTCTGTCTGCGTGTGTGTGTCTGAAAAGCAGCTGAGGCCTGGGACTGCTCTGCAGAGCACTGCAGTACTCTGAGCAGCAGTTGAATGGGTGAAAGCAGGAGAGAAGGAAGAAGAAGACGAGTAGTACGTTAGGATGCAGCCGTGGAGCACATCAGTCAGCCGAGAGCTGCAGCCACTGAACACTTTCACACAGTTACTGTCAATCTATGACGTTCAGCTCGTCTTTTTTTGGAGCACCACTTCAAACCGTCATTGCTGCATCTACTTCAGTTCAAGGATTTCTTTTCTTTTTCTTCTTCTCTCTTTAGTGCCATTGAAGTGGTCGCTGATTTTAGCCACTGACACACAAGGACAGGAGAAATGCCAGCAACCAATTAAATGAACCCTGTGATTACACAGAGTGCAATGAATAGCTGGATTAACGGCTCAGTATTTTCTTTGAGCTCTAGTAAAGATCTAGAACTAGAAATGAATCCTCCACCGGGAGTGAACGATGGAAACATCATTGTAAATGAATTGTTACTGTTATTATTTAATGCTGCAAATCTCTTCCCAATAAAATAAATTTACCAAAAAAATGTTAAAAATACATGCCACTAGAGGTTCATAAGAAAATGAAAATATTGAAGTGACCCTTTAAATACGTTGAAGTCTCGCTGTTCACATTCATTTCACTGCTGCTTTTAACGAGTTGTTTTAACTTTATATGAGAATAAAATCAAGATATAAAAAACGCAAGATAAAAGAAGTGGAGTGACGGAAATGATTCTGTTGTCAAGTGAAATTAAGGTAACATGGTTGGTTTAGGAAACAAGGTTGACGCTAACGTGATTTTAAGGCAACAGATCTGAAACAGTACTGGTCTGGTGACCAAACAGTGGGACCTTCCCAAACAGCCTTGATGTGAGGTAATAAATTAAATATAAATAGTTACATTTAATGATGTATTACACAATATGCCTTCCTGGGATCATTTTATCTCTGTTGCAGCACAAACTGGAGGTACATGTTCCTCCACATTACTCAGCAACGTGCCGTGGCAGAGTAGATGAGCACCATCCTCTCAGACTCAACTACCAATAACCCTGTGTTTTCAATAAACAGTCACAAAGCCTGATCACCTCTGTTCAAACCAGGGCAATGACTCCACACACTCCACACAAACTGTCTCCATCGTTCCGCAGAGGAGCTGTGAACGCATAAATCCAATCCTTAGCTGTTGCATAAGATGCTGTAATTCAAGCTGGTATGTCAGATTCAGGACAGAGAAGACATGCTCTCCATGCAGCGATAAACAAGATGAGATACTGTAGGCTAAAGATGGTGATGGATTTATTTCCATGGAGGCTAAACACTTCATCATGAGATGATGAAATGTGACTTTGTATGTGTCTGTGTCTGTAAAGTGAGGCTAACACTACTACTACAGTACGCTCAATTGTGGCTATGGAGACACCAAAGTGTTAAATATTAAATCAAGATAGGCATTAAATTGTAAAATCAGCTCATCATTATGAAATTGTATATTTTCTTTTCACACTAACGTACGAGTATTTTGCAGGTCATTTCCACTATTCCAGCAGTTTTCTTGGATTGGCTGGTTGTAAAATGTACATGCATAGCAGATTGCAACCTGTTAATCAAAATAATTTCATTAGAATCTAAATTTAATATAATAAAATGGCCTTAAATGTTTAGTCTGCTGCATACGGAGCCCCTGAGAGATGATTTTTTATTATTTTGATTATTATTATTATTTTATAAGACAATGACTTAAGAAGTTTGTTTTCTTTTTAAGGTAATATCTTTACCATAAATATATATATTATTCAGGGCTTCCGTGGGTTTGTAACAAAGTCTTTGACTGTCAGTCAACACAAACCAGTCAGAGCCTCTTACGTCTTTCTGGGTATTGAGACAGAAGCCACAGTCACATCACTGGTTCTGCCCTGTTTGTCTTGATTGAAAGATAAAGACGGTGTGAAACAATATGTGATCAAAGAACAATTTAAAATAATAATACCTGCAATACATCCTCTTATTGTGAAAAGAAGTGGGATTAAATAACATTTCATATTAATAAGTTTGAAAAATGCATTAGATTTTGTCACAATTTCATAGTTATATTCCATATTTTTTCTGCATTTATTCATATGATTATTCATCCTTATTCATTTATCAAATATTGGACACTTTGGGTCTCCATACACGGCACTTGTTGGCTGTAATATCCCATCGAAACATCACAGCATCTTCTATAAAAACATGGGTGTACCGCTGAAAGCACAACATTGCAGATAAAAGTGAATGAGTCTTACATCCATTGCTTTGCTGCTGTACCTGTTCATTTCTGATTTGAAATGCTAAAATTTGTTTATTAAACGCCATCAGCCTTTAAAAGCAAAGATGAAAGCTGGTGATGTTTGTTCATTAAGTTCATCCAGTGATTAATCTTGTCAAACCTCGGTGCACCTCTGCTTGCACCGGCCCATATTCCACCACTTCTCCATCTACTGTTATTATCCCCTTGGGTGAATACGGCTCCAGCCTGAGTGCCCGCACCTTAGTGTGAACCAGATGTTGACAATTAGTCGCCAGATGTGTGCCTTTCTCCATAGCTAGGAACAGCCTCAGCAGAGCGGTGCGTGATATTCCTGCTCTGACGTAGAAAAGATGGATGACGCCGTCGTCCAAGGTGGCGTCCGGTGCTGCCAGCAGGTCCTCTGCCAGGTGGGACTGGTACATGGCCAGCATGAGGACAAAGTCTTCCTCCTGGACCACCACCCAGTCGCTGGGCAGCGGCTGCTCCAGGGGCAGTAGCAGGGAGTCAGATGGGCCGGGGACAGCTTTGGTGGCGCTTTTGGAAGGCGTGCTCTCTCTCCTCCGCACTTTGAGGGAGTTGTTGGAGTGGCAGGAGTTGTGGAAGGTGTTCTTGCAGGGAGAGTCTCTGGACTGGCGGCACAGCAGAGAGGCTGGACTCAGGGAGGAAGCTTGATAGTTGCAGTGCAGCGTCTTGTTGTTTCTCAAACCTCTCTCGTTGCTGTAGTCCTTGGTGGCGGGCAGGTAAGCCAGCTTGCCCTTGTAGACGCGGAGAGAAGCCAGCCTCACCAGCGTGCCCACAGTGAACCTGGCAGCTCCCACATGACGGTACTTCTCACTCTCTACGTCCACGTCTGCGACGAAGCCCCAGGCCAGAGAGAGGAAGGAGAAGAGACGAGGGCTTGAGGAGAGATGGACGGAGACCAGGTCCATGTGGGACACCAGTCCTTTACAGAGCAGGAAACCACAGCTGACCAGGAGCTCTTCACTGGACACCGGAGAAGCTCTGGAGGAGCAGAGATGAGAGTTAGTCACAACAGGCAGAGCTGGACTCTCGAACACCACAGAGTTCATCTTGTGCTGCCTTCAAGGGCTATCTAAAGTCGCGCTCATATAAATTACACCTGAAAGGTGTTTGAATTGCCTTTTTATCTGTCATTCTCTCTCACTTAAAAGTGCTAAATGTGATTGTTGTAAATTAATTGTGTAATATGTTAAGATGATATGATAATTAATAAATATGTCTGAGAATGTAGCTTCAGTACTAACTAGCACTAGTGTCAAAACTTAATGAATGAAGCTGGTCAGACTGTTTGATGTGTAATGAGAAAGCTTACCCTATTTTAAACTGACGCATGAGTGATTTGACATATTTTGCTAAATGGAAAAAAAAGTGAGTTTCAACCTTCAAACAAAGACAAGTACTTGCATGGCGCGAAAAACAACAGTTGAGAAAACGATCCACCTCATGACACTAGTGGTGAGATCGTTTCCTCAACTGAAAAACAGTGTTGCTTTGGTGCAGGTAATGTCACTGAAGAGTTGTAGCAAAATTTCTGTCACCACACCTGACCCAAGAATGAAAGAGAGAAAGAAAGAAAGAAATTGTGACAACCACAACCAATATTAATAACATGCTTCTGTCCGGACTGCTGCTACAGCGCAGAGCCGCTACGTGCAGCTCTAGTTTTAAAAGGAAACAACAGGCACCACAGAATTACTTCCATCTCATCTCTCATCTCTCATGTCTTTAAATAAGCTATATTGTCCAACCAACAGTCCAAAACCCAAATACATGTAATTTGCAGAAATAAATATAACCAGGTGAAAACAGCAAAGAGCTAATTTTTTCTTTTGCACTTTTTCTTCATAAACAATTAATTGCCTAATCGTTTCAGCCATACACCAGTCCTCTAGGAGCAGATACAGTTAAAAACCTAGCTTCAAAAATAGAAACTGCAAGGTGCACTTAATATTTTTGGGTTAGGAAGTGGGTCAAGGCTCGTGTGTGTGTTTTGGGGAGTGAGCTTTAAGAGGAGTGTTACACAATACCAGAGTAACTGTGACCTTATTGTGTAATCAGAAAAATACAGAGGGGAGAGAGGAGGTAGATGAGAAGGGTGGAGCCCCATGGAGCTATGAAGGGAGACGGATGAGGGTGAAGGGGGTAGGGTGACTCAGGGGGGTGGGTTCAATAAACCAAGAGGCTCGGGGACAAATGTTGGAGGTGGGAGAGAATCAGCTTATGGGCCTTCAGACATGACAGACCAGTCAGACAACAAAGACAACCCCATCTGGGAGAATGGAGACAGAGGTGGAAGGTCATGCTAACACCCCTCATACACACACACACACCCCTCATACACACACACACACCCCTCATACACACACACACACACACACACACACACACACACACACACACACACACACACACACACACACAGATTTGCCTGCTGTTACCACCCAAATCCAATTACAGTGATGACTGGACGTCTCGGTGGAGTTCGCTGGCTGTGGCCCTGCAGTTATTCTACATATTCATCATCCTGAATATATTCACCAGTCTGGACATCCAAACAATCTCATATACATTTCCTCGGATTTGTTTCTGTCTAATCATTGTCTGGCAAGAAGAGAGATATAATAAAACCTACAGCTCGCCTCCACCCACAGTCCAGTGTCTATATCATCACTGGTGGAAAGTAACTAAGTACATTTACTCACTTTACTTAAGTGTTTCCAGTTAATGCTTCTTTATTCTCTTACTCCACTACCTTTATCTGACACTTAGAGAAAATACTTACTTTTAAGATTAACTTTTTATATGAAACAAACACATGATAGGTTTCTGATTTAAGATAAAATCAGTGGTTTCCGACCCGTCTGAATTGAGACCTCTTCCAAAATAGTTTTTTTGTTTATTAAGAGCACCTTGTCAAGTT
The DNA here is from genome assembly GCF_002814215.2 of Seriola lalandi dorsalis. Classification (NCBI taxonomy): domain Eukaryota; kingdom Metazoa; phylum Chordata; class Actinopteri; order Carangiformes; family Carangidae; genus Seriola; species Seriola lalandi. The sequence goes on from NW_019525039.1 coordinate 11,467, forward strand.
TCAAATGCCCATGAGATATCTAGGGGTCCACTTAAAAAAGCTTCGCCCCTTTAATGTCACACACAGTTTTATGTAGATACACTGTTCAAGGCCCGAAAAGGTCAAATTATCCAATATAAAAAAAATATATACATAAAATATATATAAATATATAAAAATGTCTGAAAAATGAATATGAATTTGTATAGCAGCATCTCTCTGGAAAGCAAAGGGAATCTTTGCCTTTCATTTGCCTAAATTTGACCACGTTACTGTTTGTATTCACTCCAAACAGCCAGTGTACCAGCTTTTCAGATGTTAGCCGTGAGCTAGCCAGCAAAGGCAGAACCGACCGAACTCAGAACTCATCAGAAACAGTTTTTTTCTTTTATATCCAGGTTCGATGTTTTGCTGAAATTGTAATGATTTTCAACTCAAGAAATGCAATTGCACCGCCTCCAAAATTTGCATCAGGTCCTGTCTGAACACACAGTTTGGGAACCACTCAACTAAAGTACCAAACAGTGTATAAAGTAGTTCAACTGGCTGCATTTCGACCAGCTACCGCAGTAAAATGCTGCTTATACATTGAAGAATTATGTCATTTATAATAACATCTCACTCACAGGGGACTTTTCTGACTGAAGAGTATCTGTACTTTTGATAATTTAAGTCCACTTTGCTGAGAATAGATCTTGTAGTTCAGCAGGATTTTGAATGCAGTACTTTTACTTGTAATGGAGTATTTTTACATTGTTTTACCAGTAGTTTTACTTAAGTGAAGGATCTGAGCACTTCTTCCACCACTTACAGCGCAGCAACAGTTTTGCTCACAAACTAGATAATCTAGATCCTCTCCATGTATTTTAAGCTTTTCATGCAGTGCCTGTAAACCACCAGGGGAGGGAGACTCTCCCTCACATCGAAGTGTCACCTCTGTCACTTCAGAAACCACCAGCATTCAGCCTTGCAGATGATGTTCCAGCTCGTGCTCATTATGTTTGTGTACGGAAACACATTAAACCCTCACTCAGCGAACTTGTTCACTGCATTGCATAATACCAGATACATTCTGGCTGTCACTCGTTTGATCCACGCAGCCTCTGTGAACCCTACATTCAGCTGGGAATAATACCAAATACACTCTGGCCAGGGCCACTGCAGGACAGCCTGCAGCAACCACACAGAGAGAGAGAGAGATGTTTTCTGGATGCCCCGGGAGTGTGAGAGGAGAGTAAACAATACAGAGTCTGGTCTCTTCCTCTCATTGTTGCTGCCGCTCCGGCTGGAAGACCATTGTTTGATGAGAAGCTGATTGGCAGATGCAGTCGAAGGGATGAATGAATGTGGCTCTTTGGTGAAGACAGAACCATCAGTGTGAGATGTTTTCCTTCATTTCATTTTATTGTTCATTTATTCAACTTAGCCTTGATTTAGTCAGGGGTCAAAAATCCCAAACAGATACAAAATGACATAAAAAAATAAATGAAACAACAAAAGGGCAAGATAAAGCTTAAAGCGACCTACAAAGAGTAGGAGCAGCCTAAAGGTTGAGGTTTTTCATTTCCTCGTGACACCAGGTGACTTCAGAGTAGAAAGGGCACAGAACACAGTCGGTAACAGTCTCCACACTGTTAACAAATGTAAAAGCAAATTTATGCAGGGGTCCGTAACCTTTTTTGTACCACAGACTGTCATTTCAACTGTCAGGGTTTCACAGCTGGAAAAAAAGGTCAAACATATGGATGCTATACGACATGCTAAGCCTGAAGAATCTGGTACGAGCTCTCAATCTCATTCTGATTTGTACTCATGTTCACTATGTGACTCATGTGACAGTAACAGCAAAATGGTAATCATGGAGTGATGAGCCTTTAGATCAAAATCACTGTCCTGTTGTGGGCATCACAGGTCGTGAGGAGGAAAGACCAACGTAATTATTGCAGAAAAAGATTATAAGAGCCTAAAAAGTTTGATAATCAATATTCAACTCTTTTTTTCCCAAATCATATTGTTTCCTTGCAGCAGGTTAGCAAATGTCTCATGGCCCTGTACTCGCCAATGGCCCAGACAGTTAAGAGTAACATACGAAGCCAAAGACTTGCTGACTTCATGTATCCTGGTTCAGGGAGTTACTGCAAACTGTTGCATGAATCCCAGAGAAGGTGAGAAAAACTGACAATAATGAAAAACTGTCTGTAATTCTACAGGGTGTTTAACTGAGACTCGCTGGTTTCGTATCGCAACCACTAAAAAGCAACTCTTATGATTAAAATATTGTTTAAACTTTAGATTATCATGAAGGTTAGCCGAGACTACTTATATGAATCTTATTGTTTGGGGAATTTTATGTGTTCATCATTTTATATCTTTTTCACAAAGTAGATGAAGGTGACAGGAAATGAGGCAGAGAGATGTAACAAAGGTCTCATACTGACTTGAACCAGGGTCAAGGCTGTTGTATCAAACCGTAAACCACAAGGACACCCCGATCTTTTTATTGATGACGGACTGTTCACAGTAGTTTTCCACTTTTTTCTGACATTCTATAGACGATGTGATTATTTAATTAATTGAGAAAAAAATCTGCAGATTAAGTGATAACATGATTGTTAGTTGCAGCCCTAATATCAAATATATTGATCTAAAAATCGCCCAATACTTAATATATAGTGCACTATATTTACCCTCTGCCATTTAGTATCCAAAATCTGATGCGAATGTATGAACTGTATAATGCTCTCAAATATATATATATAAATAAACAGTTATGAACAATCCCACAAGTCTGAAATGAGAATTTACTGATCACTATAAAATAAACCACAGACTGCATATAATATAAAGAAAAGTCTATGAGTAAATGAGGCAGCATTAGCTTATCTACCTTTGAATCTCATGAGATCAGATACTGTTCATTCATTCATTTGCTCTCTCCTCCTCTCTTTAAGCCCTTCGGCTTCTTCTCTCTGTTCTTTGTTCTGGTTGAATGATCTCCAAACTCAAATGAGCTAATCATTAATAATTAATACAGATGAGATAAGTGCATTTTACACTGAAGAGCACCAGGGAGCAGAACCGTGTGTGTCTGAGGCTTGGTTATAGTTATATGCTACGTCAGATTTTTTTTAATCAGATGTTAGCCAGTATTTCTGTCTGGAGCTGGAGCAGCAGAAATACCTGTTTTTATAATAGGACAGTTGAGACATTGCACCATCAGTATTACAGGCTCTGCCGAAGTACAACAGACTCAAGGGGATTATGGCCTTTACACACAGCACGTCCTTGTCAGCAAAGCTCCCACTGTACATTCTGCACTGCTTTTACTGACAGCTACATCAGTTTCTTGTGTCTGCTCCAGTCTTTCACAGAGCACAGGTAGCTCTGTCTGACGGGGGACAAGCTGAAAGTTTTGGAGAAAATCCTTGACAACTGTTTGAAACTATGAATCAGTATGTCACCTAACTGGTCAGACTGGTTTCTGTGGAGCTCTGTTGAAGGCGATTCTTGACAGAATAATGATGTTACAATGCAGATGATATTTTTTACAAGTTGATGTTCTCATCTACAATAAATAATTATTTTCGCTATTGATTAATCTGCCGTTTACTTTAGCGAAAATTGTGAAAAGTGCCCCTTATTTCCAGTCCAAATTAAGCAACAAAATTCAGATTTACTATCACGCAGTTTAGTAAACCAGGAACCAGCCACTAATCGATTAATCACTGAAGCTCTTCTCCAGCAAATCTAGTGATGCTTCACCGAGCCAGAGCTGTGTGTGAGCAGCCCTGAGGACACTCAGTATCACAAGCACCCCAACATATTTCCACAGCGCAGGTTAGATCTACACATAACGTGCTGATGTTTGGTTTTATTCATCATTCTGCATGTGGCTCACCCAGAGTAGTGGTGTATGGACGCCGCCAAGGCATTGCCTGATCCACCAGGAAGGATACCCAGCGGGGTCTGGATGGCGTCCTCCCAGTCTGGTCTCTCCAGCAGACCATTTATCACCTGAGAGACACAGAAAATACATCTTTAATTGGGCGGACACATAAAAATACAAATTAATATTTTCTATAAGTGACAGAAGAAACTAGACACAGCAGCAGGGTTGAGTATCGAATCTCAACACTGTTACGGTACAGAAGTGACAACACCTTTTTAATCAGATATCTACTGATTAAAATCATAATTTTGACAGTTTTAGACTCTTGAATTCTGTTTGTATTGACCTCTGAAGAAAATAAACATGCTTTTCTACAAAAATCTTTCATTTAACAAAATAAATCTAAAAGTAAAGTTTTGAAAACCTTTTCTGAATTACAGTTCTGAAAATCAAGTATTAGGCTGCACTAGTATAATAAAGGAACTAATTTTGAATTTACCTCACACTGCAGTCTGAGCAGTGTTCACGGACAATACAACTTTAACCACCCATACCATACTAACAAAGGCTAGTTTATAAATGTAAAACATATCAAACTATTATATTTATATATAGAACTGCATAATTGATCTCTGAAATACCAGATACCATACTGCTCATGTCTGACCAACTGTCTAAAACCCAAAGATATTTAGCCTTCAATTATTAAAAGAGTTGCTGTTTAATTTTCTGTCGATCATCTAGTTTAATCATTGTTTCAGCTCTATTTGTAACCATAACCCTTCAGGTTCATAGTAATGTAAAATTTTCATGAACATATGCAACATAACGTTCATCTTTATATACAACAGCAGGAAACAGACATTTGGTTTAAAATGATGACAGAAGTCTGTAACGTTGACTTCAACTGTTCTGAGCTAAATCCAAACAGTCGTGAGTTTGGATGTGAATATAGTGAACATGTACGCCATGTCTCTCTTTACCTCGTGCAGAAGTCCGTCGCCTGACATAATGACTAAAGCGCTCCACTGAGACAGGTCGGCCTCTTTCACCAGCTCTCGGGCGTGGTTCTGCCGCTCTGCAAAACAGACACGTACACAGAAATGGTGAGTGTGTTCGTATAGGTGTGTCTTTCCTGTCCGAGAAACGAGGGATAAGCGTCTATATTTCTCTCATACTTTTACTAAAAGAGAAATTTGTCCTGTCAGCTTCCTCCCTCATCAGCGAGGTCAGAGGTCATGGTCAGCTCTAATGGAGGTGTGACAGACTGCAGGTGTTAGCTGTTGGCCCCTACTGATGATCCAGTTGTAATACAACCTGTCCTGTGTGTGCCTAAATTAGCAATGAGGTTACACATGACACACATACGTACATCGGATCTAAGTCATGCCATAAAGAAGACATTAAGATCTGAGGTGACAGAATAGTCCTAGTCCTCCATACTTTTAATCTTCTTTCTCTTTTCCCCTTCAGTTGCCAAATTAAAGTATCACCTTGGAGGGGAAAGTTGATATATGGTCTTAAATGAAGCGTCTGTCACACTGCCGATTACATCGGAACAACTAAATTACCCAGGAGCACTTCATCAAATTAATCTGGGGCTGTATAATCTGATGAAGTGGGTCTTTGGTGTCAAGGCCAGGTGCCTCTTTAGGTGGATGACACAAGAGTAACTCCAGAGTCAGGACACCACATGACTTTTAGAGTAATGCTTCATTTAACAGATCTGTAATTTCCCTGAAGTTTCCTGGAGAGAACCTTGTGATTTGGCCCCAAGTATGGAGAGAGTAGAGACAGCCTTTAATTAGTACACTTCAATTATTTAATTCTAATTAATTGCATGCATAAGGTAGAGTCTTTTAGTCAGTGGCAGGTCAGCTGAAGACACAAAAACCTGTCTACAGGCAAGCATAATGAAACAAGCATGAAGAATAAAATATCCAATAATAAAGGAATAATTCATAAATATTAATTTGGGTTTAAATTAAATTGCTTCATCAAGGAAAGACCAGTTTTCCTTATAATTACAGTTCTTTTCAGGAACCTTCCTTGGAATGTATATACCCACAGAATAAAGTGTATAAAGTATCTCGGGGTCTTGTTCACAAAAGAGGGTAGGATGGAGCGAGAGATTGACAGGGGGAACGGTGCGGTGCCAGCAGTAAAGCGGGTGTTGTACCGGACCATTGTGGTGAAGCGGGAGCTGAGCCGGAATGCAAAGCTTTCGATTTACCAGTCGATCTACGTTCAAGAGATTATACATCTCATCTGGCCTGGCTGGAGCTGGAAAATGTTGTTGGGGACATCCAGTCTGCGATGCTTAACCTGCTGCCACTGTGACCTGACCCCGGATAAGCAGCAGAAAATGGATTGATGGATAGAAATTTACTGAAGCCAATACACTTTTGTTATTTTGTGGGTAGTAATAAAATCTGTAACTGCTGACCACTGTCTGTGTGGAGATACTGGCAGTGAGAGTGCAGAATATCATTTTAATAGTAATTTCCAGTCTAGTAGTGAAGTTTGGAGAAATTACAATGTTCATGTTTTTATTGGTGGATGCCCTAAAAACTCCTTAAGGATGTCTGAGGGACAAAAGATCACACTTTCAAAAAACAAACTTAATCTGTTTTCCTCTCAATTCTTCGAGTTTTAGACAGAGGTGGAAAAAGTACAGAAATTTTGTATTCAAGTAAAAGTACCAATACTTTGATGAAATATTACTCAAGTAAAAGTAAAAAGTAGTTCATTTGAAATGTACTTTAAGTAAAAGTTACTTAGTTACTTTCTTTGTGTGGGGTGTGAGGGTAGTAAAAATAGGACAAGGGGTCAGAAATCCAAAACTATTTTGTTTTTAATTAAAGAACAAGTGTAACAAATGTAAGTGCAAAAACAAAAACTTCACAACAACTGAACTTCTTGTTCAGTTTAAGTAGCAACTTAAAGTTAGTTGTTTTGTAAAGTTAGTCACTGTTGGTTCTGGCGCGTATTTTTCCCCTGTAGGTTGAATTGTTATTTTTACTCAGTAACGGATAGGATTTATAAAGTAACTAAGTACAATACTTGAGTAAAAACGTACTCAAGTAAAATACAAAATACCGATTTTAAATTGTACTTAAAAAATACAAAATACACAAAAAAAGTATTCAATACAGTAACGTGAGTAAATGTATTTCGTTACTTTCCACCTCTGGTTTTAGAGCTGGTGAGTTTAAACAAGAGCTCGACCAGATATTCAGATATTTTATTAATTATTTGAGTTAGTGATGAGCTGCCACTTGATGTGAGTTTTTGTGCTTGCACCACGTGGAAACTTTGTGCAGTGTCACTGTACAGCTATATGCACAGTTGTAAATGTAATCAAACACTATAAAGTTGAAGAAAACAGATTCACCGATGAATCCAGTTCTACATACTGACTTCAGTTCTGTTTTCTATCTTGACCCTTCAGCTCAGTTTAAACTGGTTCATCATGTGGACATTTATCAAACTAACTTTGACTAAACTCACTCACTGTCACTTATCATATCTTAACATATTTTTGGATTTTCTTGCACCAGCCACGTTTTTTCTCTGGAATCAGGTTTTTGAATATTCATGTTTAGTGTTTACCTATGGAGGGATGTATCTCTCTCTCTCTCTGTCTCTGACTACTTCTCAATGTCTGCGTCCTCTGCCTGAAGGTTAAAGGACAGCAGGAGGGCTGTGAGGTGTGAAGAAAAGCCAGTCGAGTGCACCGAACCGTCACAGCTTCAGTCACAACTCTCCTCTGTTTTTCCCGCTGAGGTTCAGTAAAACTTGCCTCATACCATTCGTTCCTCAATATCCTTCTTGCATTTCTTTCACTTTTTAAAACAAACAGATTTTATTTCGTGTGCTTTTCTCTCTGTTTTTGTTGTTGAGAGAAGCACACAAGGCAGGGCGGCATGTTTTGTTGGTAAAAAATAAAAACAGACATGGAGGCGATGGAGGATATGAACGAGACAAAACACAGAGAATGTATGAGACTGAGAAAACAGATCATAGTGTGATGGAGCGATGGTTGTGAAGCTGTTGCAAGTGGATTTTTAGAAACGTCTGCTACAGCAACAGTTAATACTATAAACCTACACACAAAGATACAGCAGACCTGCCGTAAGGAAGCCATTAACTAGGTTACTAATCAATATCTGGTGTAGAAGCTGAGACTCTAATAATCCCCAAATCACACAAAACTCACAAAGGGTCTACTCCTCAACCAGTATGTTTCTTCTGTATCTGTATTTGTATCTCTCTCTCTCTATCAACAATTCCATGTCTTGAAACTGGACCAGTTTTTTTATGTATCCGTGTTTTCCCTCATTACATTAAAACATTTAGGATGACGTCTGCAGGACAATGTTTATATCTAACACTTTTAAAGTGTCAAAACAAGACTTGTGGTATTTAGAACAATTTTACTGTCAGTCTGATGATAGAGTTGATCTTTAGGGAACAGTTCAACATTTTAGGAGATGCCTGCATTTGCTGCCTTGCTGAGAGTTAGATGAGAAGATGGAGACCACTCTAATGTCTGTAAACTAAATATATATACATATGTATATTTGTGTTAGCCTGGCTCTGTCCATAGGAAACAAACCCCACCTACAAGCACATCTAAGGCTCCCTACAGGTTTATCTCATTTGTTTAATCTGTACAAAAAAAAGTGTAAAATGAGAGTTGTTTGAGGACTTTTATAGGTATGTTTGGAGTTTTTGAGACTGCTTTTCTTTCTCCTTGCACCTTGCAAGCAGGTGCTGTAGTGCCAGACCAACATTTGATATTACACACTTTAATTTAGCTGCTAGATCCAACAGTACAGTGTATATTACAAGTAGTATTTCATTACTGTTTATTATATAAATTATATTGAAAGTTTCTAAAGTTTCTTTTCAAGGCCCACAAATACATTTTCATCTTTTCCAGACTTTGCTGACCTGTGGGCTGCAGGGACCTGAAAATAAGCTCTCCACTTTTATGTCTCTTCCGTGTAACTACTTTGTTTAGTCCTTAAATGCTGCCATTGTGTTAATGTCTTAACCAAGAAGAACGGTCATGTTACACCGTTGCCCCCGCCACTCCTCTAGAGAGGGATCTGATTTCTTGGTCTTTCTTCTTACCTTACCTTCCCTAAACTCTGCAGAATAAAGGAATCGATTCCTCCTTATCAGTCCTGTCACATCACGTTCCCTTATCTATGCAGAGGCTGTACACCAAAAAGGATTGAGGGGCTCAAATCAGCAACAAAGCAGGGACACTGCAGTGTGGAGGGAGGAGAGCAGATTTAGTATGCAACTCCCCTCGTCAGTTAGATTGATGATGGCAAAACGGAGCAATGTTGGAAAACAAATATCAGGGATGTAGGGATGAAGGCAAGTCACACTGCAGAGCAGAGGAGAGGAGTACTTTTGTCCAGCTGAGTTTCTCCCTGTGGGTAGAAGCAGTGGACTCTGACTAACTCATTACAGTCATCTGCTTCATTACTGGCCTCTGGTCACAGCTACAGGACTTTGGTGTTTTCAAAATGTCCTCAGAAGGATGCAGAGATGACTAACCCTCACTAGCGTCCAATATATACATAAATGACAGGAAAGAGTGTGTTTCTTTCTTCTTCATGGGGATCAGTAAACCTACAGATCAGTGTTAGGCTCATGATACTTGCTTTATATCAAAACGTATGATTAAACTATTGTTCGGTTTGTCTACTACACTTTATTACACTCGCCTAAATACTCTGTATATACCTGGAGGATTTAAAGTACAATCAATTCATTGTTAAAGTCATTTTATTTAGCAAAAATACAATGTTTTTTATTGCTGCAGTGGAGGGATGGAAACACAAAGAAGGATGAAAGGCGAGTATGGGCAGGAGGAATCACAGCCCCCTCTTTCATCATTTTAAATGTTTCATTAGCTTCTAGTCAAGGTAAGACAATTTTATTTATATATCACTAAATTTTAACAGAAGTTATTCTCAGGGCACTTCTCACATAGAGCAGGTCTAGACCATACTCTTTAAAATATTATGCACAGAGACACAACATTTCCCCATGAGCAAGCACTTGGTGACAGTGGAAAGAAAAACTTCCTTTTAACACTTTGATCAGAAACCGGCTCTGAGTGGGTAGGTGGCTGTCTGCCTCGACCGGTTCCTTTACACCGTTACAGGTTAAGTGCACGTAAGGTAAGAAGAAGCTCTGTCCTCCTGCTGACCTTGTATCATCCCATTAAAGGCAGCTGCAGACGAATCTCCACCCTGCTGTCACACACATGCTGACTGCAGCTCTCTTCAAGCAGCACAGTCTAGTAGCTGCAGTACTGATCCACCAACATGACAGAAGTTGATGACAGTTAAACAGCACTGCCTTATTAAATACGTGTAGGTGTGTGTGTGTGTGTTGTAATACAGCAGGAAACACTATAAACACTGTGACAGCTTACTCAGCTGCCTGGAGGTGCCTGAGGGCGTGGCCACAATGATGCACACAAAAATTTGCCCACACACACACACACACACACACACACACACACACACAGACACACACACACACACACACACACACACACACACACACACACACACACACACACACACACACACACACACACAACCTTGCAGTCTCTCTCACACACACACACAACAGGGAGTGCCTGAGGTGTGACCCTTACACTGCATTACACTGTGATCTGTGATGACTTTTGCTGGTGAGATTTTCTTTGTTTGGACAGAATTTTTCTCTGAAAAGCCTTTTTAACCATCTGTGTCACCATCTCTAACTGTAGCTCAGTCCTTCCCAAAGCTTAAATATCTTCTATATATTGTATCTCAGAATGACTTGTCCATCAACATGAATATCTGATGCAATTAAACAAATTTAGACTGGTTGGGTTTGGCAAGTTTGCATAGGCTAAGTGGTTTTATTATAGCAAAATATGTCAAAATAGCAAAACACATCATCGCCGCAGTGTGCAAAAGGTGGCCATACAAACTTGCGCTCGTTTATACCATCTCATTCACCATCCCAACAACAGAGAAATGTAGTCTTACTCCAGTCTTAATATGTCTACTCTAACAGTCCCTTCTTGAATCTTATAACATTCATGCCACTCTGCATAATCCAAAAATCGCCACCGAATGAGGTCTAGTTTCACTGCACTGACTTAATACGTGTGACTGAGGTTATATTTTTTTCCCGGAGTACAGTAATAGAAACACGCCTCATCACATATCCAGAGAGACTCCAGTAGGTTGTGTTGATGGCTGCAGGCGCTGAGAGACACGTCCTGTTCTGACACTGCCCTCGGCCAAGCCTGAACTCTGGAAATATCTGCTAACAAGAGCTTAAACATGGCCAATGTTTTACAGTCTGAGAGTGGAAAAAGTACCTATAATCAAGATATGGTTAAACCTTAGAAAGTATATTTACACCGAGTGGCAATTATATGAAGTGGTAACAACCACATTAAACAAGCAAATCCTGGAAATGATGATACTTTTGGGTCACAGAGTGGTGGTGGAAAGACTCGTCACATTTCACAAACCCTGTGCCTATATGAACAGGGAGGTGCTGCTAAAACCCGTAAGTGATTTGCTTTTTATAAGCTGCATTGGAAAAGATTTTATCTGGAAAATTAACAAGAAATGCATCTGTCACTAGGGATGAGATCATGAGAACTGATACTTCAGCACCAAGTTGATGCTACAATTTTGAAAATCTGACAGTACTTGTTTTTCTTCAGTACCATTAATACGTAGGTACTTGAGATGTAATTCGTCCAGGACTGACGAGGGCAGTGTAATAACCCTACAGAAGTCCTAGTCAGACATCAAACTTGAAGAGAGGAAGAAGGGAGCCACAGTAATCAATAACAACAACACATGGAATGGGAGCAAGTACAGGTGCAGCGACAGGTCTGCTGCGACTTAAAAAAAAATATATATATATATATATGGCAAGACTAGTGTAGGGAGACACTTTGTATTTGATGCAGATCATCAAGGACAAGTTACAAACGACCAAAAGCCAGTATTCAAACGGTGCCATAGAGCATTTCAAATGAAAGCAGGAAAGCTTATCCAAGCAGCTCAACAACAGACATCCAGATCTCTACACAGAATTCAGAGTGAGTGAGTTTGATATGTTTAACTTTTTTATTAACAACATGTCGTTAAATGTTCATGTCCTGAAATGTTTCCGTTATTGTTTGTGAGTTGCAACAGCTGGTATCTGTTGTAGCAACGCTCCACACACAATGTTCACAAAGACCAACATTAGCTTGTTAGGCTAATATAGCAACAGCTCATAACGTGAGCTGGGAGCTCATATTATTAGTTGGCTACTGTCATCACTGTTCAGTCAGAATATAGCACCGACTCAATTTAAACTACTGCTTGCACACTGACTATATGGAGGTGTGTGCATGTGTATTCGTATGTACACGTGTGTGTGTGTTAAAACATTTGTCAGGCAGAAATTTATTATTACTGGAGAATTGAAGCTTTCCCCTTGCAGGTGAAACATGAAGCAGTCGTATTAGACCCTGCAAAGACATGATCAATTATCCATCTCTCTTGAAATGGTGTGTGCTCGAGGTCGGCCTATTTTTTTTTTTTTTTAGGTTAAGAAAGAGATGTTTTGCTACCAGGTGCGCAATGGGAAATCTGTGTGCTGTTGGTCATAGCTGAAGGGCTCATTTTGGCAAGTTATGCACAGCTGTTAGATGCTAAATGTGAAATACAGAGGCAGAGATTATGCTCTGATCCTGCAGCCTTGCTAGAAACTAAATGGCCTTCAAAATCTAAATGAGAAAAAAAACAACTAAAAAAGATCTAACAATTCGTGGGAGGCCTTCTAAAGTTGTCTCGTGGGCCATATTTGGCCCTCGGGCCAGCAGTTTGAGACCACTGCTGTAGATTCAACTACACCCACAGGAAGTAACTTTTATTTTTTCAGCGAAATCAAAACATCACAGAAAGAGAGCAGAAGTGAGTAAAATGTAAATTTCACAGAGCAACCAGAGCTGTACAGACGTGTCCCGTGTCAAACGTCTTGTATAACTTTGTTGTCCCGTTCCAGTGAGGTTTCCTGTGTTCCTCTTCAACAGGATACTTTGATAATTTTTTAAAAAGGCTTTGTTTCCTCAGGTTGTAGGATCTAGGCTGTTTCCAAGATCCTTGTCCTCTTCTTGCCCTCTGAGCTAGAGTTACAATAATTGTCTTAACATCCTCACATTGGCCATGACACAGAAAGCAGCTCCAACACAGTATGGGCCTTGTTAAAAGAGCCACGGGATTTTTTTTTAAGAGAGCACATGGTTTGTTGTCATAAAAAAAGAATAAAAGATAGAGAGAAGAAGATAGAAAAAAAAGGAGCAGCACAGAGAGGTTGTTCGAGGGGATATCTGTCTCTTCTAAACATTTGTCATTTGTATTTAGCAGATGAGTCTGAGCACGAGAGGACGACGAGCATGTTGCTGACGTTTAAATCAATACGAGGCTGCCCGGGAGCAATCAGTGTGTCATCTTAACTAACACATAGACACGTGCAGAAGCTCACTAACGAGCACAGAAACACACACTCTCTCTCTCTCTCTGCATTGGACCCCCTTAGCCGAGCAGTCATCCTTCCTCTATCCTCCACCCCTGGCGGTGCCCACAGCTGCCACAGCCCAAGACCCAATAATGAGTCTGTCTACTTCTGTTAGCATCCACATACAGAGACTTCCGTACGGCTCACACAGATGCCAGTGATTCTCAAGAGCAGATGGACATGCTGCTTTGCAACTGTTTTGGCCAGACGTGTTATTATAAAACACATTTTCTCTTGTTACGGAGAGTCGCAATTGGCGTTCGCTAAAACCCTCAAACAGCGAACTCTGGAATCGTAGTTTAGCAACTGCTGCACATGTGACCTTACTGTAGTATGAGACTTTAGAGGGATCTTTTATCGCCTTTCAGAAACTGGAAATACTCTACAGTAAATTAGCATCTAGCTAACTAGCTAACTTCTTCTAGCATAGCATAGCATTACATCCAGAGCCAAGAGTTAGCACAGTGTTAGCTGTTTGGGTTATTATGTGCTGTTACAGGTGCTGTTAGAAAAAGCTACGTTCACGACTGACACGTTCACGACTGACACGGTGTAACATCAGCATCAGATGCTAATATACCAGTGTTTAGGACAGCATGAGCAGCTTTGTCCTGCTCTTCATGGGATTTAGAGAAGTCGATATACTGTTGTTAAACTCATTGATTCATCTCATCCTTAAAGACTTATTTAAAATAAAATATATTATTAACAACTTATAACAATAGAGCTGCCTAAGTAACCCATTATTGTCTTAAAGTGGTGGAATATAACTAAGTAAATTTGATCAAATTGTGAACTTAAGTCTATTTTATTCTACTTTATACTTCTATTCTGCTACATTTCAGAGGGAGGTATTGTACTTTTTACTCAATTTCATTTATTTTACAGCTACAGTTACTAGTTACTTGGCATATTAAGAGTTTACTTAAAAAAGACATTCGGTAAATCAGTGTCTTAAGCACTTAAAATTTGCTTTACCTCTAAACATTAAAATACAGCTTACATGTTCATATATCAGTATATAAAATGTAATAATATACAGTAACGAGTGGCTATGTATTGTATTATATGTATATGGTATTGCTTCTTTTACCTGTATTAACTAAAGGATCTGAATACTTCTTCCAACATGATGTATTTCAGTAGGCCTACTACACATTTGTTTGGTGTATGTTTTGACAGTTGTCATTATAGCAAGTGAAATCAAAGTTATTTCAAATCAACAACCCTTTGTTTAAAAACCTACCAATTGCTGCTGTTTAGGAAATCAGTTTGTGTTTGTGTTTGTTATTGTTCCACTTCAGGTGGGTGATACAGCTTCAACATGTCACCAGGAGTTAATTTGGATAAAAGGACAGTCTACAACATCTAAATCTGGACGGCTCCTTCCTAATGCCATTTTCTTTTATCTCACTCTCATGGTTCACTGCATTATTCAGACTGCTAAATGTTTTAAATGCAATATGCAGTAATAAGTAAAACTGTGTCGTATTGAAAACCAATCATATTGGAGCTGCACTGGGAAACAGATGAAGAGACATCATATACAGATATGCATTAATCAATCAAATATGAGCAGTGCAATCTGCACTCATTAAAGGCAGAAAAGCTCATGTGGGTGCAGGTTTCCAGCAATTTAAAATCTTGTTTTATGTTTGCTCATTTAATCTGCTTTACACAGTTTGACAGCAGCTACCACCTCTCCATCTGTCCCCTTGTACAGTGTGTTTCATCAGGTAAACTCTCTCGCAGAGATTTTTTATTCATTCATTAATGAGTCAATTTGATTTTTAACTGTAAAAGTCTCACACTAAATACTGTTCAGGATTATTCAGACTCTCTAATCCAAGCAGCCGTGTGTTGTACTAAATGTTTACTGCAGAGCAAACATGTTTCAGTGCCATGTACAAGGAGTTTATACCTTGTAACTAATGGTTAATTAATGGTTTAGTTACGTGTTACAGGTGAGGTACCAAACAACAACTTTTGGGTTGCAAGATTGTGAAAAATCATTTTGGAATCATCCCTTTTCTTACCGTTAATAACCATTAATAGTAACGCCTGATAACCATTAACTAACTAAGATGTAAAGGCAGACAGAAAATAGCAGCTAGAGGAGGATTTTTTTTACAACCTGAAACCTAAAATGTCTTATTAATGGCTTATAACTGATCTATACAGCATTACTAAATCATTAACCATTTATAAACTCATTAGTTATTACAACCTATAAACCCTTCTTAGAAGGAGGTACCAACTTTTCAAAAGATCAACAATGAACTGCGTAGCTTCATTCTGGTCACTGTCTGCCCAGATACTGCAAACTCAAAATATATTTTCTAGTGACGTAAGTCGGAAGGTTTTGGTTGTAACCTGCCAAACCCCATCAAAATGATATAATAATGTGCACTATTAATTAAAAACATTACAGATTTCAGCTTTAACACAGCTCCTGTATTGAATTTCAATTGAATTATGTAAATTAAATGTATTATTTTACTGTGGATCTTAATTAGGATTGTTGGGGAGTTACTGAACTGCATGGAAACTGAAAAAGTTTAAGATTCTTCTACTGAGACATTATTCAGGGCGTAAAACATTTGGGAGAGATAACGGTGAAAGGTTTATTTTAGAAGTCTATCAGTCAGAGAGATCGTCTATGGTCATGCTCTTTCACAGATCTAGATTTGAGGATTAAATCTATTCTCCAGGATTAACTTGTCAAAAAGTTCATCTTGGAAATCACAAAAAACTCGATCTTTTGTGTGTGTTTTCCACATTTTCAGCACAGTTAGAGGAGTTAGAGGATTTCTCATGCGTCCCTGCCTTCCTCACTGTGATTCTCTCTCTCTCTGTCTGCCCTCTTTTCTCTGTTTGCGCATTTCCCACTGTGATGAAAGCCATATTTTCTCTCTGTTATCTGACACTGCACTGATTTATGAACAAAGCCAGACAGAGGATGAAAATCAAAAACAGAAGACAAGGAAAGAAGAAAACTCCCCCCGAATAACTGATATTATCAAGCTTACATTGCATCTGCTGATCAGTTATTTCCAGTGCATTCGGAAAGTGTTCAGACCCCTTCAATCTCTTCACTTTTTTTATGTTTGCAGCCTTATGCTCAAATTTAAAAAATCCCTCATGGATCTAACTTAATACACCATAATGACAAAGCAAAAACAGAATTTTTGAATTTTTTGCAAATGTATTAAAAAGGAAAAACTAAAAATATCATGTTGACATAAGTATTCAGACACTTTGCCATGACATTCAGCTCAAGTGTCTCCAATTTCTCATGATCATGTTTGAGATGTTTCTACGCCTTGATTGGAGTCCGCCTGTGGTATATTCAGCTGATTGGACATGATTACTTATGTCAATGTCATTTCAGTTTTTCCTTTTTAAAAAATTTGCAGGAAAAAACAAACCTGTTACTTTGTCATTGAGTCCAGACTGATGAGGGAAATAGTGATTTTTTTTTCTTATTTTAGCATAAAGCTGCAACATGACAACATGTGAAAAAATGTACCACTCTGAATGCACCGTATCTGTCCCGATACGGCATGGATGAGTGAGTGTGACCAGCACTGCACTGTGTAATCATAACTACGTATGTATGTAGATTACAGTGATGACTATGAACACATCAACACGCAAGATTATATCAAAACAAATCATGGCAAATGGGGATTTTGTGTAAATGTGTGTGTTTATTGTGGATGTGTCTATATCCATATGTGTGTCCTACTGTGTGTACACATATTTATTACATAACATCTCTACATGCATATGGGTCAGATGCAGCTGATCAGCATAATGATGGTGACAGCAGGAAAACATGAAGAGGATTTAAACTAGAGGAGGGATACTGTGATACAGTGAGCAAAAATCTGTGGGACATGAAGGGAGCTGTTGCTGTTGTTGTTATCATGGCCTTTGCTGAGCTGTGTGTTTGATTGTGTGTGAGGCTGTTTGTATGATCATTCAATGCAAGAGATATTACAAGTGGGAAGATTTGTGAAAGCTGAATGTCCGTGAGACCTTGACAATAAAAGAAGCGAAAAACGTGTTTTGTTCTGTGCGTGAGGGTGTGATATGTGGGATCCATAATGTGTCTATTCTGGGTGTATTCTGGGTGTGAGTCAGTGCATGTGCAAACATCTATTAATTTTGTTGGGCAATCAAGCAACTCAATCAACAAAACCAGAAATTAACAATGCCCAGGAAAATTACATCGTCTTATTGACCAGTTTCTTTCCACCCTGTGATGCAAGGAGGGACATCTGGGCATGTTTGTCTGGATTGATATTGATTATCCTGCAGACCACACACTCATGATCAGATGATCCCTTCATTGTTAAAAACAAATCCCTGGGTTACACCTAAACTGTGGGTGTAAACATTCATCACACTTTACAGGCGAACTTTCAGGTTCAAATTTGAGACGACATAATTGTCATAGTCGTGCACATTTGTGCAATGATGGATTATTAGCAAAATTACTTTAAGTTTTATCTCAAAATGAACAGGTTTAGCTAATCTTACTTTAACACACAACAATTTGATTCTTTCCTTTGCATGTTGTGCACAACTCTGCAATAATGGCGTGCAATAATGTGGATATTCTCAGGCTGTATATCTGTGTGTGGAGTGGACTTGTGCCTTCAACTCACCAGTGATGACCAGAGTGTGTGGGACACCGGCCTCGTTGAGCATGCGTTGAATGTGGTTGTTGTACAGGGTGAGCGCCTGTCCTTTCCCGCTCTGTGGATTCACTAGCAGCATCATCCGACATGGCCGAGACAACTCGCCCATCAACACGCCTGCGGAGGAGAGAAAAGAAAAGGCACATAAATGCAGTTATACTGTAAAGTCTTACACTGAAATGAGTGGTATGCTGCAGACAGAAGAGTTTCAAGATGGACTCGTTATCATTATTATTACACTGCAAAACCAAACAAATGGAAGGAGAAAAATTTGTCAAGGGGCAAAAATATATAATATAAGGTGACTATTGCAGCTGATTTGTGGGTTCATGCGAAAACAAAGGTCAGTGTTCACTAAACTAAACTTGCATCTTAAGATGGATGAGCACAGAAGTAGCAGGGCTGATACAAATTAGTGTTCAAAATATCTTGGGGATCAAACAGATTTCAGAGGGTTTACATGGGGTTAGAGAGCTCTTATAAACACAGATCCTAGATCTTTTTTAAACACTCTCAGAAGCACAGCATGGGGCTGAAAAAGAGAGGAAGTGGAAGAAGCTGGTTTAAGCCGTATCTCCCACAGCATCTGCGGAGGATTAATGAATCGCTGAAAGTTTAAGGCTGTGCTTTGCCAAAATATAAAATTATTATTCAATATCTGAGACAAGATAGGGAACACTAAACAGAAATATAGATATGATGGAGTTGATGATGATCAAACTGTGCTCATGTTAAGGGGGAAGCAGTAGTAGTTCTGAGAGAGAGGTGAGCAGGAAAAGTTCATTCCTGAGATGAGACAACTGATCAATGTTAATCAATGTTATCAATGTTAATTAAAAATGGTTTTCTAGCAGCAAAGCTGGGAAGGAAGTCAAATAAAAAGAGAGAGAGGTGTGACAAAAAGCTGTCAGCCACATTAGACACATTGCAGCTGAGGGATAATTTTGCAGGTAGGTACACAAAGTCCTCTCTGTTGTAGAAGCGGCACGCTCCACTAAGACTGTTTTCTATGTCACGCCTCGTCAATACACACACATGCACAAACAACACACACACACACACACACACACACGCCAAACACAACAAACTATACAGCCCCATAAGCAAAACAACCCTGCAGTGATATTCCTTTTGGAGCGTGATCTCATTTTGTATAGCAGCCTGCTGGATCTTTTAAAAAGATCAAAACATAGTGCGGGTGGAGGGAGGAGAACCATCCAAACAAGTCTGACAGCTGATAAATGAGTAACGATGGGTTGGAATAACCGAAGTGCAGACGCTCCTGGGAAAAGCATTTCTAACTGGTTCAAAACCAAATCGTCAGGTTTCGTCTTAATTCATACTGCACTTCCAGTGGAGTCGAAGTGATACTGCTGGAATGCAGTGAGTCAGGTCAGAAAAATGTTCACACACATTAACGCACCTCAAGCTCTGTTTGACCTGAGGTAAACTCTTCAGTCTTCCAGGCGTTGTTCTCTGATAAACCTGTTAAACTGTATTGCGTTATTATAATGAAAGATGTGTCTAACATTAATCTTCTCCTCACTGATACATGTGGACATGCCTGATTACAAATATTTATACATTTTTTTCTCAATTTCCCCTCTAACAATGTTTTTCTCAGAGTTTAAATGGTGAAAGATCAGTTGGGGGATAATAATTAATCTCACACGCATCGGGCAGATTTGACTCGTTGCAGTCACTAAATATTTCTATGTAATTCATCATGTTAAATCAGCAAATTCAGATCTTACATGCATTTTCTATAAATACATTTTGATCAAATAATTAGTGGAGATCTATCTATCCATTTTTTTATTACTTTATTTTCCTTTATAGGGTGATAGGGGCTCCTGACACTATCTCAGCAGGCAATTTTAGGGGAGGTTGGAAGTACGAATAGGGTGTAGCTTTACATGACACCCTTTTTTTTTTCCAGATCGTGTTGTTCACATCAGTCTCCAATAAAAACACAAGCATGACCATGTGAGTGTGTGGCTTGTCTCATGGTGCTACTACTCCAACTGATCCAATGCACTAAGACTTCTAATAAGTACAATAGAATAGTTTTGTTTCCAGAAATCATAGCGATTAATTGCAAGTAAATAAAAATAAAGCAAAGGTAGTGCAAAACAACAGCTTCACATTTCCTTGTATGATTTAGACAGATTTATAAAGGCGCAGCCATTTTTTCTGTGTAATGAAGATTTCTATGGAGTCATCTCAAAACCATAATGACTGGACTCCTGAGGGAAAGCCAAAGAGGATCCCTCATGAATCAACTGGCATGACAGCTGGCACTGAAGGCCCTGACCTTGCTGTCTGAGTGCCCCACCACCCACACAAGAGACAGACCTTGTTGGCTAAATTCAACCCCATGCCACTTCCTGTGTGCCACCCCTCCCCTTCTCAAAACATTCCAGAGGGCACTATCTTTCTACTCTTGTCTCTCCACACTCTGGGTTTCCTCCTCTATCATTAGCTCAGCTGGAGCAGCGTCATGGCACAGAGCCAAACTATGACATACGTCTAATACGGGACGCTAAAAATCAACACAAACAAAGATAAAAAATATATTTTATAACCCTCCCCGATCTATAACTAGACATTATCCAGCATGCTGGACATTTTGCAATGGATTTTAAAGCAAAAGAAGATTTTTGTTCTTCAAACGAGGATTGATGGGTTATGACAGCAGATAATGTGTCTGGTTTGTTTATATAGGGATGGGTGTAGCCCTGATTGTCAAGTGATGATGTACGTTGCTGCTGATGACACTTGTCTCCACCCGGTCCTGTGGTGACAACATTCTGTTTCTGGTTAGTTACGTTATCGGTTTGTTAAATGAACCAAAGATTATGATGAACAACGATGACAGGCGTAATTACCAAGACAAAACAATTCTGGAAGAAATCACCGTCTTGGATGAAGTGATAAAGTGGGTGACACTGCTGGAGATTAAGAAGCAGCTAACTGATAACCATCCTCACAAACAGCTGCTGAGACACAACAATATGAAAAACAACAGCAAACCTACAGCAACAAAGCTCTGCCCCCAATCTCAACTACATTCACTTGATCTGTGACGGCAAGACGTCTCATCTGCTCGCTTCAAACTCAGAGCAGGGGGACTGTCCCAGATCTTAATGGAATAATTACTACTGAGGTATTTGTCGTAGGAAATGACAACTTCAATGAAAGGGAAAAACCCAGGAGCCGGAAAAAACACGTTTTCTAGCCTATAATAGCTATCTGGGTGCATATAGAGTCTGAGAGTAGACAACTCTCTTAGCTTTGTATGACAGCTCTCCAGTACATTCAGCAGGATGTCAGCTTCTATTCACAAGACACAGACGAAGGTTTAACTATGAACTTCTACGTACATCTGCAAAAAATCTACATCACCATTCTGTTGAAATAGGACAAAAGTAAAATGCAATCATTATTATCCCTGACCTTACATGGTCACCCTTTCTATCTACAGCACCGTCACTGCTCGACGACTCATGCTGACTCATTGTGATGACCAGTGCGTAACTCGGTCTGTCATACTGGTGTCTGGCTCAACTTCCTTCAAATCAGCTCCTCATCACCAGCAAAGCATGACAAAGCATTAACTGTGATTAAGCAATGGAAGTGGGAACCTTGGTAGAAACAGCACAAGTGCAGCTCTTTCACCACACTAAGCTGAGTCCACACCACACCACTCAGCTGGCATAAATTTGAAACTCAGACTCCCACTGTGTCCAGGCCTGGTGTCATAGGGGATTTAAAAGGTGAAAAGAGACATTAGGACGTGTTTTACTTTGTGCTTGGAAGAGCATTTCATTTTAGGAAAAGTCACATTCACGCAGCCAAATCAGAAAAAAACCTTCACATCAGCCTTGAAGTTTTATGTAAGACATTGAGCCACAATATCTGTGTTAATGAAATGAATGACACACAGTAGTGTCACAAGCCACTGGCTAAACAACTGCACAGCTGCCACTACTGGCAGTTACATCTGCATAAAATACAACATTAACACTAACACAATTAATTAGGTGAATTTAAAAAGGAGCTTCATCTGATTTCACTTGTTAAAGATGTGGAGACACTGTGGAGTTTTTGACCACTGGCAGGGAGCAATGTTTCTATGAGTGGTTCCTCGTTTTGTTTTCTTGAGAAAGAAAATACATTCAGCATGTTTGTTAGACCTTAAGGATACCCAAAGAATTTTGGCAACTAACACTGAGTGTAAACAGAAACTTGTTTGTTACTAAGAACTCCATTGGGTATATTTGCTGCTCTAAATACATAACACAGCAAAGGTATATAATTGAGGTTAGGTACATGGTGTGACTACAAGGCTTGCACAATCTTGGAAAAACGTGATACGTTTTCCTGTTCTTCATTCTGTTGAAATATCTTGAATGCAGCGTTACGTGTCCTGCTTCACGTTCAAATGAATACTGCGTGCGATTCACAAATCTCCTACTCACAAGGAAAACACGCTACAGATGGATGTTTGAAAAATGCCTTAGAAGCAGAACCCGAACGGCATGTACCGATTATTACTGTCATTTGAAAACTGGCTCTGTTGCTGATTCATCATTGAAGTGGGAAACAGTGCGAACCAACCAGATTTACTACTTTTAACCAGTCAAAAATCACATATGCTCACAGCTGGCACTGGTGTGTGCTCACACTGGTGTGTGCTCACTTTCTGTGGCATGCGGCACATTTATGGCATCCTGTGGTTTCATACTGTTAGCTTCGCTCAGTCTGCACAGGACATGAACACAAGACTGAAAATTAAGAAGAAAAGTTGTGTCACTGTAGTAATAAAAGTACATTTAAAAGTAATTTTTTTTTCTCAAGCAAAAACAGAGAGCATGGTGACAGAGGTCTCCCCCCACAGCCACCCAACCACCAACAGGTTTGAGTCCCACTGAAGGCGCCTCTAACATTTCTGCCTGTTGCTCAGTGGTGATGTGGGTGCTAAGCCTTGACAAACACCCATTAGGAGAGAATCCAGTTTCCACATTAAAGGGATTAATGGATTAACATGTATTTGACCTGGCGCATATACTCTCCCTCTCCCGTGTAATATGACAGATACATTCAATCGCAATCTACTAAATGTGAGCTTTGTCACAGGCCAGCTGAGGGCAAAAGCTGGCTACTCTGTAATACAGGAGGAGGAGAATGTATTGTACCAAACAAAACAAGCATTTGATCACAAAAACAATACATCTTAACTGCCAATCAGTGGCTAATGCTGAGATTTGAGTTCGGAGTGCAATAAAAAAACATGTAAACGTAGAAACTGTAACCATAAGGTCGTTTTAAATAATAAATGACAGAACTTAAACTATAGGGATTTTTTCTCCATTGTGTCCATGTCGTGTTTTCACTCTGAGCTTCTGCATCCAGCCAGGTGTGCTGAATTCCTGAAAACATCGCTTCAAGCAGATATGAGACTGCCATTTGATAGCAGCACAATGCCTCGCCTCTAAACCGAGCTTCATGAGCATGCTGCAGTTAACTACATACCAGCTGTAACCTCATGACAGCAATTTAGAGATACAGCACAATGTCTGGGGTGTATCCGTCATAATTAGAGGTTCAGTTCAGGATGATCTTATACTCAAATGTCATATCATTCAAAGTCACATGCTTTATTTGGAGCTTCACAAGGCTCAGATCCAAACCCAACTGCAAATTAGTGTTCATTAAACTGTATGTACAGACATATTTCATTCTGTTTGAGTGTTGCAAGTGTGATGAAACATGCACACACTCTTATTAGTGCAGGTACATTGTCAGATTGTGTGTAGTTTTAATTAAGTTAAATTCAGAATGGTAGGTATATTTTTTATACTCAGAGACCATTTACAGTACAAAGTGAGAAATGCTTGTTTCTTTAGTTTGTTTTGTTCTGTTTCTACAGAACAAAGTTTAATTTCTTATGTGATCATAATTGAAATGTAGCGCTGTTTTACTAATGTTTTTACCAGTTTTATTTAACTGCAACTGACCATGCGTCAGAAAACATTAAAACCTGTATTGAAAGAGACCTGTCCTTAAATTTGGGAGTGTTTTTATTTGGGAGTGATAGTCTGATCACAGATTGTACCTTTAAAGAAACCTCGCCTACCCTCACAGCTCCTCACTAAAGTAACATTCAGCGTGCAGCGAGGTGATAACTCTTGTCCGTAATGTTGTGTATAAATCAAAAAGTGGAAGCTGCTCAAGCACTCAGATTTTTGCTCAGCCAGAACCACAAAGGGTGTGGAATGGGGGAGAGGAGGAGGAGGTGCTAGTGGTTAGCCTGCTGTGGATCTATATTAAGAAAGGCCAAGGCACTGAGGTTTTTATTAAAATCATCCTGCGCTGTCTGTCATGTAGCTGTCGCTACATTATCCTAGGCTTTGTGCTGAGAGACAGGAGAGGATGTAACCACTGTCTGTCACTCCGTGCAGCGATGTGCATCCCATATGGGTATTTTAGGGTCAGATTAGGGAGGGGAGGTTAGGTTGCTGCATGAAAACAAACTCCAAAGCAAAAACTTTCCAAAAGTCGGCCACTTACATTGCCACTAATTAAAGGTTTAGTATAAGTTTTCTTTTAAGGAGAAATGGAACTTTAATTCTTAATTAACGTCAGCTCAGATGGCACTATGTTCGACTGTATGTTTACTTCCTGCAACTATTAGTCAGTTCCAAATATAAGAATTGTGTAAAACTGTAAAAAAGAAAAAAAAAAAAAAGGTATATACAGTTATATACATTAAAAAATGCAATATGTGGAGGCGTATGGAGGAAATGGACTTCCCACCATAAAAAACCACAACCACATGTTCTTTTACCAGGCAAAGACTGACTTTCTCTGAGGTGAACCAGCTGCTCTCTAGGCTGAATGGTCAATTAGTGGTTGTTGTTGTTGTTGTCGGCCTATCATAGACTGACTTGAGAGGCCGTTTCTGAGAATAGCAAAGTGGATGAGCACTGAATGCTCTTTATGCTTTGGTGCTATGATGTACAGATCAGTCATTCACCAGTTTGTGAAGAAGATATTTTGTTACAAAAAGCAGGATCTGAACAATGTTTGATCAGGTTTTGCTTGGAGTGTATTTTTCAAAAAAGTCTCTGCATCCTCCATCGTTTGGATTGGTTCATGGTAATACAGACGGGGCAGGACACTGTCAGTGCAGACACAGAGCTGCTGTGAGCCCCCTGGAACCGTAGAGAACTCCAGAGTATGTCTCGACAGCACGTCAAGCTCTATCACAGCGTACGTCCAATAAGGAGGAGTCCGCAGGGAGAGGGTTGCTGCCACAGTATTACTGCTGTCTGACTACACACACACGAAATCAAAAGGGGGATTGATGGGATCAGTTGCATCACTAACAACTGACAACTCATGTTTATCAGTTATCACCTTCACACAGCCACAGGTGGGTGGAAAAGCCTGAGTATATGTGCTAGATTTGATCTTCTGTAGAGTTCTTATATACTTACAAAAACAGAAAGGGTGTAAAAGTGATGCATGCAACATTTGAAAAAATTTCCTAAATCTTGAATTCCACAGGTCACCCTTTGTCATAAAAACAGCATCGCAACCGCTAGGCACTCAGCTAACAATTTCACCAGGACTTCATCCAGCCGGTGCTCCCAGCTCCTCCGCAGCAAATTCCAGAGAGAGTAGGACACTTGGTGTGCTTTGTTATAACTCGTATCACTGGTTTGTCACATACACATGGTGTAATTTCAGTTTGGGGATGCTATCTTGTTGAAGAACGTTACAATTAATATGATGATCTGAGAGTAACATGTAACTGTAGAGATCAGCAATTCTATGCCCTGAAAAGCAACTTTAGACCATGACTCTGCCTTTTTCTTTTTGACTGCTGAAAATAAACAAAAGTCACATCTTAATCCTCTTTGGACCTCACAACATTTGACAGATACACCCAAATATTTCAGATCTTGAATAATCAGACTTCCAGTTTGTATATTTTTGTAGCCAAGGAAGGTCTCTCCCTGTTAATCTGAACTTGAGAAACAGTAACTTCACCCCGTTTTTTTCTTTTATGGTAATCAGTGAGCCTAAGAGGTGGTGTGGCAAAACTGAATCAAAAATATTGATGCAATGCATGCATACAGAATAAAAAGGTGTGAAGAAGATGTAATAATGAGATAAAGCTGAAGTGAAGGTGAAATTTTCCTTTGCAGTGGCTCTTCTCCTATTAAAAAGACACATCGCATGATCATATATTTTCACATAAACTTCTTTCTGCTTCCACTTCTGAAAATGTGTGTAACAGAGCATACAAACCATTGCCCCAGTTTCAACTCTGTCTCGGCCAGAGATAATGTATCAGTAATAGTGCAGACTGACTGAGAGAAGCCTGGATTTTGCTTCCAAAAGGAGGTGCGCCGGTCCCCCAGAGAACGTTGAATACGGTGCTTCTTATCTGACTTTCCATCAGTGTCGTTTCCATGGTTTCACACTTTTATTAACAGCCTTATTCAGTTCTAGTACTTTAGCACGGGTCATGATTCCTGTGATGACTCAGAAGCTATTTAGAACATCTACTGTCACCACTGGACAACCTCTAACAGACATATCTTGGTTTCAGTTACAGAGGATAATAATCTCAATCTACAGTGTTGTTTAGGCTACACTTACAGTGCAATAACATGATAATGACAATGAATGATAATGAAGGTCTCACAGGAAAGAACACTATAAAAGGAGCTCACAGCTGGAGCAGAATCTCCATCATGTGGTGGATACGGGAGGATGAGAAAACTACATGTTCACAGCATCCCATGCTGAGATGAGCCTGGTGCCCAGGCTGAAAGTGCAACTGCAGCACTGATAAACACTTAGCCCTGGAGCTTAAACAGAAGCTGGCTGATTACAACACTATTGGTACGACCACCTACTGCCATTCAGGGACTGCCCCTCACATGCCTCCACCTTAAATACAGCTGACAAACAGGTGTTGTATGTTAGGTGAGGTGGAAGCATCCACAGCTATTATTGGATTTGAGAGCACAGATGTAGCTTTAGAGTATATGGGTTTCAACAAGACAGAGCTGGAGCACAAGTGCTCAGTGTTAATAAACTACCTCAGCGAGCTTAACGATTTCCTCCGGCTGCCTCGACAAAACTCTGCTGTGACTTCATGGACTTTTTCCAGAACACAATCATTTTCATCTACCGAGAGTTACATAATATGTCCATGAAATTTAATGTTATCACCACCCCCTCTCCCCTCCCAGTTAGCTATTTTTTAATTATCTCCCCTGTTGATGAGTGGTATGTAACTAACTTCGTTACAAATTCTTGGTCTACCACGTGCCATCTTGACCCAATGCCCACTCCTCTGATAAAATCATGCCTGCCTGTCCTCTGCCCCCTGCTGACACAAATCATTCGTGCATCTCCTCTGTCTGGCTCTGTTCCTTCCAGTCTAAAAATGGCTGCTATCATCCCAGTCCTAAAAAAAACCTGGAACTGATATGCAGGACCTTAACAACTACAGACATGTCTCCAATGTCCCATTTATTGCAAAACTCATTGAGCAGACTGTCCCCAGCCAGCTCCAGGCTCATATGTCCAACAACAACTTGTTGGAAGAGTTTGAGACGGCAGAGATGGTCCTCACCAAAGTAACTAATGATCTGCTTATAGTTGTAGGATACTGGTTTTCTCAACATACCTATCCAGTTAGATCTCACTGCTGCTTTTGATAGTCCGTCATAGATTCCTGATCGACCGATTAGAAAGACTACTTGGTGTCACCGGTACTCCATTACCTTGATTCAAGTCCCACCTCACAGCTAGAAAGCTGTCCGTCTCCATTAGAGGCCCCCCTTCCCCCCTTCCCCACTTCCCCATGGTGTTCCTCATGACTCAGTTCTTGGGTCATTACTGTTCATTACTTACATTCTCACTCTTGGAGACATAATTCACATGCCCTCTACTTTCACTGCTATGCTGATGACACACTGCTCTGCATTCACACCCAACCCTCAGACATTTTGCCACCATCCAGCCTGACAGACTGCTTAAATGATACCAATTCTTGGATGACCTGCAATTTGTAGGTTACGCACCTATCTTTCCCGAACTGTCGTGGAGACTCTCATTCACGCCTTCATTGCATCCCAGTTTGATTATTGTAATGCCACTCTCCTTGGTGTACCCACTCAGGGATTAAATAGACTTCAGTATGTCTAGAGTTCTGTTGCAAGAGTTGTCTGTTACTCCTGGGAGCACATCACCCATACCCTTCAGCAATTGCATTCAATTATTTATTCATTAATGTATTCATTGTTGCTGCTGTTTTTTTGTTTTATGTTCTGAATGTCTTATTTGTATTTGTGTCCTTGTGCATCTTAAAAAGCGCTTATAAATAAAATGTATTATTGTCATTATTATCAAGCTAAAAAAACAAAACATGTAGATTGTACAGTATGCCTCCAGCTTACTGTGCTCTCTGAAGGCATCTCTAAAATGTGCAGTGAGATTTGCCAAGGCAGTCCACATGGCGCCAGCATGTCATGGAAGAGACAGTGTGCTAGGACCAGTTCAGTCTCTCCCTCCAGTACTATCAGCCATTTACACTGTGTCTGCTGGGAAATGGAGCCCCTACTTGAAAAAAACCTTTTAACATCTACTTCCACTTAAGTGTCACCAGAAAGTCAGTCACCATAGTTCCACTCAATTAGGCTGAGCCCAACTTTACTTAATGTCCACTGACTTACAGCAAGGTTTTCTTAATGAGGGATGTGGTGACTGGAAAAACCTTGCATTAATAGTTTGTCCTCATGTGTGTCTTGATGTGGACATGGCCCCATAAAATAACATTTACCATTCAAATAGACACAACAATAGAGGAGATGGGATAAACACATTTTCATATTTTCAAGACCTTGCTTTAGAGCTTAAAAGTGGACCCACAGTTCACATAGTAACACTATACAGACCACAAAGGCATTTATTACTGTTTCTTCCTCAAGTCAACTTTCACCAGTTACAGAATAATTTAAAAAGGGGGCCTGGACATTCAAATTCAGAGTTATACTGATGCTGATCATACTGCTGCTGAATTCATTAACCTATTAGACATCCTAGAATTTACTCAAAATGTCACGGTGGCTCCCCATCAGAATAGTAATATCATGTAGGCTACACATTAAAATGTTACTGTGTTTGACCCAGAAACACTTTGTTACAAAATGAAACAAGGATGTATCACAGTAACTGTGAGTGTCTGTACCTGCCAAGCATTTGGTCACTAATCAGATATATTCTGGAAACCCTAATTAATTGATTTTCATTAGCTGGTGATTTGCTTGAAGTCATTGTCACTGGGCAGTGGCATCCAAGTGCTCAAGCCAGATGACAACCCAGAGTGACTGATTTAATCAGTATGAGCAACTTTCACCTCATTGCTCATGATAATGATATGTCCACAGCTGAACTGAATCCATTCATTGACAACCTTGGATCAATACTATTTAGGAAATACTTGACCATGCATCTAAATTGTCAATTGTAATTGTCAGAGGAGGGATGAAATTTATGGGGAACTTGACTCAGGGCCATGACACACAACGTAGATCACACAGTTATTGTGTCAGCAAAGAGACTGAAAGCTTGAGCATAACCTTATCTGACGTCATTCATTCTGTTAGAAGTTGCATGTGAACACATCACAAACACTAGAGCTAACAGACAGCTGACCACGAAATGCAGTATAATCTTCTCCCTGAGAGGATATAACTAGTTGGTAAGTAATTATTAAAATTAAAATTAGAACTAAATTATTTAGAAAGACAAACAAAGCAAACTTATACACAATTTTCACAACAATAACTGTCTGCTCAGAATACAAATAAAACATATACTTGGGAAAAAAAAGAATTACAAGCTTTGCACGAGCATTATCAGTCAATGGTCTGTGACCTGTCACCTGTCAGACACCCAACTCACCAAAAAGTATTTAAAACAATGCAAAACTGACTAGTCACGGCCTCAACAGATGCTTGGATAAATGATCATTACCATGCAAACTAGTATTGATGCCATGAACAGAAAAGCTGAGTCAATCCCTATCATACAGCTTTGACGGTGTTATCTGTTAGAGCAGAGAAGAAACGCTGGGCAACCTGAGCATGTGCAAACATGGACGACACCTGTTTGTATTTGTCCATTAAAGAGCAAGAAAACCAAATATAAGAAAGAAAAGATTAAAAGGATAGAGCTGGTAACTTACTAGCTTTGTATCTATCACCTTGGTAACAAATCCTTTTGGAATAATACTACAACAAGGATATATATCATACATTGCACATCTAAATCCAAGACTGCAGTGGGTTTCTTTAAGCTACTGTTTAGAATTGGACACCATCATCAGCAGGCCTCAACATGTCAGCAGTAAATGGATGCTCTCTATGGATGCTGACTAATTCTGAGTAAACCGGAAGTCAAGCCAATGACACACAAACCAGTATTGATGGAGAGGTCAGATAGGCAGCACTGACCTCATTTAGACTAATGGTTTGGAACGCAGAGCTCCAGAACATGATTTAGTTTGGTTCCCAAGGCCTCTGGCATAATGAGCACCTTACTGAAAACTGCTTTTTAGACAGAAGTCATGCTATCACCATATTTCAGAGATACCACAGACCTCTGCAGCATGAGCGAATCTACAGCCCATGTTTTTGCTCAGCACTTCCATCGTCCAAGGGGATATCTTAAATGTGCTTGTTTAATCCAACCAACCAACAACAAATACATTCAGTTTACCACAATTTAAGACAAAGCAATGCAAAAAATATTACATTATTGGAGTCTGGCACCAGAAAAGATTTGGTGTTTTTCCCTGAAAAGTGATCCAAGCGATTAATCGATTGACAAAATTGTGACCAATTTCTGTTTGTCCATCAATTGCTTAATCGACTAATTGACCAGCTGCTAAACCAATCCCACAAACAGCATGTATGCCATCAGGTCTATCAAGCAATGAATTTCTATACTATTGCCAAAACAGTGTGCATCATGCTGTAAAAATGATTCAGTGTTCTAGCTAACGTTAGCCTAAAGGACAATAATGTTTATCATTGCTTGGCAACACTAGCTGGTCCAGGACTTACGCAATCACAATCACAAAAAAAGTTCAAGAGGTTTTAGACGGGATCTGTGAACCCGTCACATAATCTGGGCTGAATATTGGTATCGACCAAGGTGCAGGACTGGATTTCTCTTCCCATTGCTGGGAGGGGTGAATCAGCATTAAATTGGCCCAAAGCTCCTGTAGTCTGAGCCCAGTTTTAACAAAGGGTCAATTGTCTCAGCTCTAGTTTCCAATGTTCCTCTTTGCATCCACGTGATGATTAAACCAAGTTCAACATCTAGGAAAAAAAATAATTTATGCATAATGGCTCCAGATGCATCAGGTATTCCAAAGACGTGGGTTTTAGTCTGAGTAACTGTGAACAGGTGGAGGTGCATTACATTCCTGAATCCAGAGCAGGTGAAGCCATGGAGACACCTGTGTTTGGTTCTTGTAGAAAACTTGTTGGGTTCTCGTCTCAGGTTAAGCTCCAGGCAGTTGAATCACAATATGTTTCAAAGCAAATAATACCGTCTAGGATTACTAAAAGTCTGCTGTTACTTCTTCTTCTGACAATGACAGGGTGTATAGAATTACCGCATATTTTCTCTTGTTAAAAATTATTTTGTGCGAATGAGGAAATGCTATCTGGGTCACAGTGTACCAGTGATACCATGGCTGTGTGGGGAAGAAAGTTTGTGTGAGGTAAAGAATTGCATTTAGTTTTTTTCATTTCATTCAACCAGGATAGCTTGGTTAGGACGACAAATAATGAGATTACTTATCTTTAGAAATATCCCATTACAGAACATTTCCCTGTGGATTGGTTATACCTCTTGGCATTACATGAACTCAATAGCAGTAATATTGTCTCGTTTCTCAGGTGTCTTTTATGCTAAAATGGTTTGTTTGCAGACTGGAGTTACCGAAATGTGACTCTCCATACCACACCAGTCCTATTGTTTTATTCAAATAAGCAGCGGGAGAAAAGTAATAAAATATCCTGTGACAAAGCAGAGCTGATAAGAGACAAGAATACAGTTCTATACAGGATATACCTCTTGACATTACATGAACTCAATAGCAGTAATACCGCCTCAGGTTTTTCACATGTATTGTATGTTAACCGTATACAGGTATGTATATAGTCCCTCCTTGTTTAAATCAGGTTAGACCCCCGGACTACATTCATACATTCCAGTTATCATT
Organism: Seriola lalandi dorsalis; assembly: GCF_002814215.2. NCBI lineage: Eukaryota > Metazoa > Chordata > Actinopteri > Carangiformes > Carangidae > Seriola > Seriola lalandi. Next base: position 43,973 of record NW_019525039.1, read on the forward strand.
TTAACCTGAAAATTAACCTTAAAATGTTTGTTTGTTTGTTTTTAAACTAATTCATGACTTTATCCAGAAACTATGGACATTCTGACCAAAAGGTAGGTAACATCAATCTTAAAAACTTTAGAAGGAAAATTAATTGGAAAAACTCTCTGTCTACAGATATCTTAGAATCTGGCTGGATTATAAATTATCTTTCCATACTCACATTGATGAGTTTATTGAAAGATTTAAAGAAAGGCTTTCCCTTTGCAGCTAGAAAAAATCTTGTTAAGTCCACATTTTTAATTGTTTTAGATAGTGATAACCTGTATATGCAGGCATCAGACTATTGACTTTGTAGGCTGTCTATTATTCATCTCTGCCTTTTATTAAGAATGTTGGAACAAGAAGTAATCACTGTAATTTAAAAAAAATTAACTGAATGGACTGGACTGAAAATGTACCTTTTTTCATCTTTAAAGCCATCCTTGGTAAACTTCCTGTTTACTTTAGTGAAATGCTTTCTCCTTTTTCTCACAGCTAGTAGGCCAGATTATCTAGATGGATCATCTTTGTCCTTAGAATCTGCTGATAACCTGCTAAAACTCAGCATCTCAGTAAGCACCCTGGGCTGAAGATACTTAATCTGGAAACACTGCCTTCATTTCTGGCATGCAAATGCAATTGTTTACAATCTTTCAATTCAATCACTTTTATGCCTTAATGTCAGGTCTCAGATTTCGTTGCTTTGTATGTGACCATTGTAAATTAATGATGTATGTTCTTATGTAACTATGTGACACTTATCTCCCATTGCCCTTTTGGCCAGGTCTCTTTTGTAAATGAGGTAATATATCTCAAGAGACAACCTGGTTAAATAAAGGTTACTTAAAAAATGTGATTCGATATCAGACCAACCCTGCTGTTTTATTAATTTCAGTAGTAGGTCAGTAGGAGTAGGTAATGGAATAATAAGCCTCCAACAAAGGCACCGCAGATACAGTGACAAGAAACTAGTTCTGCACAGAGAAATAAGGATAATATTAGTTCATTGAATAGTAGTGGGGCAAAATTAATTTAATGAAAAACTAAATCAGTAAAGATCATCATCCCACCCTTTATAGTTGAAATTATTAAATGATGTAAGTGACATTTTAACAGTGATAGTTAGCTAGATTCTGAATCATTGAAAGACAAAAAAGGTTGGTACTATCCAAGAAAATGACTGAAATGACTGTAACAATGACTGTAACAGCCTAATGGGAACTCAATAGTATTTCTCCCTTCCATTTCATTGCTATTAGACATTCAGTTAATAAGGTGACAGAAACATGGGATACTCAATAGATGTTATATGTGACCTGGTGTATCAACCCTATACCTTCAGGACTCATATTTACACACCAGTTCCTATATTATAGTGTATCTAAGATAGATATAGGCACCTGTAGGTAGTTTGACTGCAGTATCTTTTCAAAATATAGTTATACAGTTATTCAAACATAGGGGAGATGTGATGGGACCTGTCCTCACTACAGAGTCATGGAGGTTATTTCCCTCAGTGACTAAAGAAACAGCAGTTGAAATTATTAATGTGACAAACAGAAAATCAACAACCATTTTGATAATCAGCATTAAAACAAACTATACACTCCAGTGATAGAGGCTTTAAAACCTCACCTGTATGCCTAATCTTGTAAAGGGGCCTTAATTTAAGATTTAGCCTAGCATTTACTATTTCAGTTTTGTGCTAATATGGTGCATTTTTATAGAACTGCAACTAACAATTATTATTATTATCAATTAACCTGACGCACTTTTCTCAATTAGTCGATTGATGGTTTTACCAATGAAATGTCCAATGAAATGTGAAAATGACCTGGGAGTCTATAATCTACAACAGCTCAAGATGTATTCAGATTACTTATTCGAACTACAGTCTAAAACCCAAATATATTCAGTTTATTGTCATATGACAAACAAAGCATTAAATTTCAGCATTATATTTGATAGGCTGGAACTAGCATATGTTTGGCAATTTTGCTTGAAAAAAAAAAAACTGGTCCATGTGTAAACAAGCGCTCAGTAATTTCATTTTCGTCTCAGGAAACACCGTGTTATCAACGTAAAGGCATAAACATAAAGTGGTGTGTGTAGTCCTCTCTCTGAACTCATCACACCTGTGTTAACGCACAGTAAACATTGCCTCTCGTTGCTACCAAAAACTCACCGTCTCTTAGATACTGTTGCCGGCCAGCGCGTTCTCGGACAGCGCGAGCCCACTTCTCTGCCTCCTCCAGGTTAGCGCGAGGGTCCTGGAGCGCAGCGAGCCGAAAGCAGTGCTCCACTCTCTGCCGCGACACCCCGGAACTCATCCAGCGGCGTTTGAGCGGGTAAAAGTAGGCTGATACGTACGCCGCCTGATCCGCATTGTCATCTTCCCAGTAAGCCCGGCAGCCGACACAGTCCTTAAGGCTGAGCACCACCTTGTTCCGCCCGACAGGTGCCGACGTGAGCTTCTGGACAACGAGGTCCCTTTCGGTCAGGCTCACAGCACACCTGACTTTTCGGTTACCAGTGACCGTGAATTCCCCGTATAGTGTTACCGGGCTGCTGCCAGTGTTGCAGTCCGTTTCTGCTCTCCTCTGATCCATCCTGAGCGGAAGCCGGACTGGGGAGACCGGGACGTAGCCACACTCACATCGCCACCCGCCTGAATGATGCGAGGAAAGTGGAGAGCACAAGACTGAGACGGAGAACCTGCTGCTCGGACCGGTGTCAATGGAGAGGAAATCTAACACACCACATCCGGCTACATTTCGAAATAAGAGTTAGACGAACTAATGTGTTATGCTGAACTGACACACACTGACACACACACACACACACACACACACACACACACACACACACACACACGAAATACATAAGATACATGTACTTAAAAACTATTTGACCATTATTTCCAACGAGGGGAATCTCAATAAAATTAAATATACTGAATGTATTTTCCAGTCATCTAATCAGCCTGTGATACAGAGGACAGCAGGTGAAAATTGTTAGTGTAAGTATGTACTTAATGAGGTGATAGAGAACCAGCAGTACCTAATGTTAGTCCTGGTGGGCCGGAGGCTTAATTCTCCAAAACACAAACCCGGACCATGAAACACATTTTTGGTAGTACAAGAAAAAAGATTTTTAGTTAGTAAATTTCTAAATCAATGATTTTAGCCATAGTTTTACTCTACGTGTACTGTCATAATTCATTATGAACAATTCACCAACGGCAGACTCACGCTTTTATTTTTAAGGATGCCCAAATTCTTTGTGTGGTTGTGCCGTGTTTCTTTGTGGCTTGACGCATTTCCACTGGGCTGCAGTTTACGTTCAACTTTACTGCTGTTCATTAAATCTGCCCGTGCAAAAGAGGTGGTGTGCTGCCCCCTGGTGGTAGGCTATCATGGGGTGACCAGAGGTTGCAAATCTAATAATCATCATCATGTAAACTGAAAAAAATATTGGGCCACTTAAAACTATCAACTGAATTAAGTACATATTTTAATGCATAGAAAACTAGCTCAAAAGATGGTATGTAACATTTACGTATATGTCCTCATGAAGTGAGACCTGGGTTTGTACAGTGAGCGAGTGATAATACAAGCACACAACGTGGAGTCAAATAGACGGAGACAGAACAGCACTGTCTGTGGTTGCTGCTGGGATTCACTTTCCTGTAAACTTTAAGATAAGACTTTTAAGATATCCCAGATATCCCAAAGAGACAGTAATATAAAGACTTAAAAGACTTACTTAAGTACCTTTGGAAAAGTAATTTAAAAAAGCTACTTTAGAAGTAATGAAATCTACTTTAGAAGTTATATAAATGTCACCAGTAAGAAAGTTTGTCCTCCATCATTGATGAATATTGATGCAAAGTCTTATCAGAAACTACAGCAACAAATGACTTCAGAGAGTGTGGCTCAGTGTTTAATTAAATTTCCCACATGAATACAAATGCACTTTGATTAGTGTTAATTGGGATGAGAAAGAAAGGTTTTGATCAAAGAATAATGTGTGTTTCATTATATAAGTGTCCTTAAATATGTCATTGAAAATCAGAACAGGTTGTCTGCAAGTGGAGAAAATGGTAAGATTGAAATCATTCATTTGTCGAGGGGTGATTTATAGAGATTCGTGGCCTAATTTTGGTTCAAATAAGTTCAGTTCAATTTAGCTTTTTCTGTGCTGGGGGTGATGACAATTGTGTGGTGGGCAGCTGAAGTGGAAGAATGAATCCAGAAGAACAATTATTATGCAGCACAGAGAGAACCATCATCTCCACAGAACAAATGAATTTCAATAAATCCCAACCTAGTGACCACTAAAGTTGTCAGGTAGGAAATACTGTGCCTAAATTATGCTCACACACACACACACACACACACACACACACACACACAGCCCACTATGTGATGGTGGAAAGAAGCTAAATACAGTTTTGAGGTTCTTGTACTTTACTTGAGAATTTCCTTTTTATCCTACTTTACATGTCTACCTACTACAGTTCAGAGGAGAATATTACACAACTACCAGCCACTTTGCAGATTAAGATTATACACTGAAAAACATGACGTATGATGAGACCTTAGAATATAATGTGTTGTTACGTAATAAACTACTCAGCAGTATATTGTTTACAGTAGTTCAAATTAGCTCCACTGTGACTATATACCAGTCACAGAGGCCATTAAATACATGTACCACCACTGCCACTATGTCACAGATACTGTAGATGGATAACTGTTGTCAGATTTTCGTTTTTCCCAGTCATCATCTGAATGGAGCAGGTGCTTTAGTCAACCAGCAGATGGTGATGTTGGATTCAGAAAAATACTGAATGCATGAAACTCAGATATGTTTTCAGTTGCTGTAACCCACAGATGAAGCCGTTCTGCACTAATTCATATAACTTCTGTGTTATCTGTACAAGGCAGAAGTTTAAAGTAACAGTACAATGTTTTAAGTGCAATTTTTAAGGCACTGTCCCTTTACTTGATTATTTTGTGGGACATTATACTTCTACCCCCTGCACATTTGACTGAGAATTACTGCAGATTTTACCACAACATTTGACACCTTACACTTTGCAGTATACATGCATAGAGTATAACACAATGATATAAGTTTTTGTTTATATTGGGGACTTTGACGACCAATGACTTTGGATTATCTTTCACTATGGAAATTCTGCTTTTAGTAACTTTTCAAATCCTGGTACAACCATACCTCTGTAGTGTGTCATCAGTGCCACTATAAAATGAATTACCTGCAACATCATTTATCTTCGTCATTGCAACAGTGATGTATAGAGGAGTATATTGCTTTGAGAGAGTAATAAAGAAGTTGTCTGACTTCTCCTTGGTCAAATCAAAGTCATTCTTGCGTTGTTGTTCTGCTCCAGGCAGTGGCACATGATCCACAGAGAGGAGAAGAAGAGTGGGAGGTGTAGGAGGAGGTAAGCATATATGCAGATGGGAATTAGTGGTCCCAGTAAACACCTGGAGCCAGAGGGGAAACGAGATGATCTTATTCACATGCAAGTCATGTGCTTCTAAAACGCACAGCTTTTCATCCACTTCACACCAGAAGATAGGTAGGCATCACCTTAATTCCTACTTTGGCTGTGAATGCAGCTTTCCCCCCAAGGCACTCCGGCTTTACTTTGAACATGAACATATTATGTAATTTGCTGCAACAGGAGAAAATGCCTCTGAAAAACATGCATGTTTCTTCAGCGTGAGATCATTATACACACTATCGCCTTCACAACAAAAGAGGCCTTTCATTTCAAACTGCGGGGTAGATGCTGATTTCCTAAAAGCTATTGATTGAAAATGGCACAGCTGAGGAGCGGGAGAGGAGCCATGAATGGAGACAGTAGATTCTCACTTCCACCGTTCTCCAGCTGTGAGCTCTATGGCTGCCTGGCCTTGGAGGGGGAGAGAGGGCCGTCCCTGCATATGGTGTTTTTCAAGGGATTTAAGAGACAATGCTGTCACTCCCATATGTGCTTGAGTCTATAGCTTTGAGAGGTTTCATCTCAGAAGAGCAATGAAAACCAAGTTTTTGCTGCACACTTTCTGCACACATGCTCCAGTTTGCACTAATTGCCATCGCCGGCATTCCTCACCATCTGGTTTTATCTCCTTAACATGAGACTGTTGACACAAGCTTAATAACTGATAAGCAGCCATTAGGGTGATGCAGCGCAGATGTCAACTCAGTGCATATCAATACGGTCAATACATTAACCTAATTTTTGCTTATATAACATACAACTCACTGAGCCTGTCTCTGCCCTATCACCACCCCACACCCTTCACGCACACACACTGACAGACAACTGAGTGGGAGGAAGGAATGTCATATACCTCAGCATTTAGTTAGCATTGGCATCCAACATGACAGATTCCCTGTCTGGGTCGCTTAGCCCTGATGGCTTGCAGAAAGGTTTCGCCTGTCTGCCTAGCTCTCCTTCAGTTGCCCCTTAATTCTGCTCTGTTTCTTCAGATGCCCACCCCCTTTGTCAAGGCGCTGCCATAATTATATAAGAGTTATGCAAACCTGTCTCTTGCTGGCAAACAATGAAACATTTCAAACCCTGAAATGAGAGATATACAGCCGCATATTCTGAAAATTATCATTTAAAACTAATAAAGTTGTCGCTGCCAGGGTGCCTTTCGGAGAATAATTTTGTGTAATTTCATGCAAAACCATTCTCAATCTTCTGTAGACTAGCTACTGTGAAAACTGAAAATGTGACTCTAAACGAGACAAAGAGTTGAAAGCCATGAGAGACTATTAGACACAGCAGGGCTTTGATCCAAGTGGTAACCTCAGCATGCTAACATGCTAATAACAGCATTGATAATATGCTGATGTTTAGCAGATATCATGTTTATCATGTAGTGAACATTTGCTAATTAATCAATTTTTTGGTTAATCAAAAATTGCTTGTATTGTCTGACCAGCAGTCTAAAACAAAATATAATCAATCTGCTGCCATAGAAGACAAAGAAAACCAGCAAATATTCATATTTTACGAGCTGGAACCAGTAAATTCTTGATATTTTAATTAATTAATTAATTGTGGCACATCGATTTTCTCTCCCTTGAAAAACTTACTGATTCAACTGAGTCAGCAGTAAGTGCGTTATAAAACAAATGATTATTTACCATGGGCCTATGTTTTATTGTATTTATCCCTGATGTGTGAGTCATTGGTGATATCAAGTGGACAGCTCTCTTCTCAGAAGTTTGTTTGACCTGCAACACAAACAGCAGCCAATTCCAGTATCCTGAAAACACCAGGAGAAGAGAAGCGGCTTGTAGGGCCCACTAGGCCATCTTTAATTCAGCTGCCACCCAGCTGCCATGGGGCATTCAGGAGGCTGAGTCACTCACTGAACAGAAGATATGCCAAGAGGAACAGACGGGGGAAAGCCCAGGCCTCTCCCTCTGCAGTGGGGGGAATCACTCCTCGTTACATGTGGACGTGGTTTATCGGGTCACCTCCATTCTCATGGCCTGGTTGTTGGAGCGTGGTTGCGGGGGATTTGAAAAGAGGGAACTGGATTAGTATGATGGTATGAGCACTGATATGTGTCACAGGGGGTGATACGCACTCTTGCAAAATGACTGAACCAACTTGCCTGACTCGATTAGAGGGCGTCCATGTAACCCTTGAAATGCAGCGCCGTTTTAGAAATACGCTGAATATTGCGGCCAGTGGGCATTACTGACATGTCCTGGGGGTGTGTTCACTGAGATGTGCTATAGATGGTGTAATGTGTCGGCAGGCAGCAGTCACCTCTTTGTATGTACACTTTGAGATAGCAAATGTCATGGCACTGTGAAGCAGTCAGAGAGAGAGAGAGTTCCACTTAATGTTCAAGTCTTTTGTGTCTGCTGAGTCAGGTTCCTTCCCTGGTCAAAATATTTAATGCGGTGTATCAGGTATTTATGGCAGTGACAGCTACAGTACATGTTTCTGGGCTTCTCACTGCTGTGTTCTACATCATCTCATTTTCCAGTCAGTGTCAACCACAGGGTCAGCTCTCATGATGCTTATATGTAACCTATTAGAAGTAGCTCCACTGTATATCGCCGCTCATTTCCTGAAGTGGTTGCCTGGTGGTGCTGAGAACAGAACAAACATATCACGCTGGTTGAAGCGACACCTTGCTATTCTCATAACCTCTCCAATCCACTCAGGCCCCCCGACAAAACCACAACCTATAAAACCATGGAGAAAAAGAAAGCAAGTGAATGTGTGTGTGTGGGGGCGTTCTCAACTGTGTATGTCTGAGGGGGCTGGTTGAGAGTTTGGAAGGCCGTTATTGTTGCTGGTGCGTGTTAATTGCCTCTGAGTGGATTCTTATCAGACTTTTGCTCTCGCTGCAGGAGGCCGCTGCTCGCTGTATCAACCTGCTGCTGATTATGAGGTGCTCCCCTCACTGTGTGCATTACCTTAAAAGCAAATTCATTTTCAGACATTTCAAGAAACAATCACTGGGAGTGATCACACAGTACCCATGTGGATATCCCATCATCATTACATTAAAGTACAGCATTAATATACACATGTTACTTTAAGGTACAAAACACATGCTGGTGTTACTGTGTCCTTAAGTAAAGCATAACTCATGCAGGATGCATGATGATTTAATTACTGCTGGGTGTATCATTAATTCCTGTTGCTCACCATTATGATCAAGTCACTGTTAGTTAATGAGATTAGTTAATGCTTAATGGATCATCAATTAATGAATGTTATCTCAGTTATTTCATACATTCATGTCACTGGATTAGTTGTGAACCAGTTAAAGGGAACAGGGCATTTAAGAGAGTTGCATCTCTCTGAAAGCCAAAATGTAAATGCAGTATTCTCATAACATAAATAAGACGCAGCATTATTCTATGGGTTGCAATGTTGGTGTGTCAGACGGTTGTTCAGACCACCGCTTTGGTCTAGGCTGAAATATCTCAACAACCACTGGGTGGATCCGCACAAAATTCATGGTCCCCGGGCAATGAATGCTAATGACTTTGGTGATAACCTGACTTCTCCACAAGCTTCACCTGAGGTTCACATTTGTGGTTATGAGTGACATATCTAAAAAATTATTGAGTGGATTGTCATGAATTTTGGTATTCATGCCCCCCTCAGGATAATAACTCTGATGACTTTTCAATTAGTGTCATCATCAGGGAAAAATTGCTGTTTGTCCAATATGAACAAATACCTGCAAAGCTAATGACTAAGCTAACATGCTAAACTAAAGTGGCGAACATAGCAAACATTATACCTGCGAAACATCAGTATGTTAGCATTGTCATTGTGACCATGTTAACATGTTGAGCACTGTTGTTCCTTGTTCCTTAGCCTAACAGAGCTGCTAGTTTTGGCTGCAGAGTCGTGTTTTTACTCTCTACTCTAGTTTCCAAGTCAACAACAACGATTACAACTGTCCTTTAATTAAACCATAACTAAAGCAAGCCACTGTTTTTTTGTGTTCATCTCCAATCCCATAGTGCAATACAGAATATACATTGGTGTATTCATTTTCTGCCAAACAAGTTTAACCTTAGGTGCTGTACCTCAGGGAGCATTCACTTACTAATGGGAAAATGACACCTGACCTCAAATACAATCCTAAAACAAAGTGTCAAATGGATGAATTTATTTTTGAGTGTATAAAAAAAAATATATAAACACTAGGTCTGTGTTTCCACCTTGCCCTGCATGACGTGACTAATACTAACAAAAACTGGCCTATGTATGAAGCTAACCGTTGACCCCTTCTTTATGGTACAGTAATATGAACACATACATTAAACAATGCCTGTAGGCTATGAATCATGACTGATAACTTTAAAACAGGTCACAACATTGAGTTGATGTCTAAATGCCCTGCAACCAATAAGTTTGCTTCTGTTCCTTTGAGTCCCGCCAGTCCTCGCTCAGGGTTTTTTCTATATTGAATCTCAAAGTCTAGAGGAGAGATGATTAAGTCTGCTGATCAACTGTGCTACCCAAATGATTGGGGAAGAAAGAAGGCTCTGTATTAGAGTCTCCTTCAGTCCCTATACCTCTCTGCATCTATTTCTCTCTGAGGCCATTATGAGTCGTGGCTCTCTCCCCCATCATTAGATTAACTCCCATGCTTTTCCAGAGTGTGCAGGAAGACCATACTCATTACCCAAGCTGCTCTGCTTTAGCGAGCACACAAAAGCCCCGCTTTCACCTTGTAATTTGAGTCAGATAGGCTCGTCAGGGCAGGAGGCAACAGCGAGATATGGAAGTGCTGCCGCCACTATCTGCAGATACTCGTGTCCTATACCTCCTTGATTACACAGGCGGATTCAGAGTGCACGCTTGGCAGAGGCGATGTTCCTGGGGACATATTAAGCACATTAGTTCCCCTGGCTTCTGCCAATAGTGTACTAAGGCTGGAGGGATTTGGTACACAGTTGTCAAAATGACAAGCAGAAACATTTAGGATAATAGAGTTCTTAATAGAGTAGATGCATAACATTAAGCCATATTCCTGTCACAATGGTGCATTTGGTCCCTTTACAAAAATAACTCTGTGGCCTGGTGGTCCCAGTGGAGCATAAATTGAATGCACACTAGTGTCCCCCGGACAACAAACAGGAAAACAACCTTAATATCAACAAGGATTCAGTCATAAATGTAATCAGGGAGGATATAATAAGATCTCATTTGGTGGCATAGGAAATGGTCAAGCTCATAAAAAGACATAGAAAAGAGCATCCACTGCAGAGTACTGTATATGACTATTATATTGGTCATTTAATTGGTTAACATGATTGGAAATGAATACAAATGATACAATAGAATAACCCTGGTAGCTTGTTTTTTGTGTGTGGCGCTTTTGTGCTGCTGACAGTGTGGGTGTGGATTTCCCTCCAAATAAAGACGTAACAGGTCGTGTACAACACAGAAAACACTTCTTTTTTGTTTTTTTATTTCTGATCTGGCAGCAGAGTAATTTAGCAGTCATTCCAGAGAACCTTAAGTTGGAAACTACTTTTCATTGCTTAAGGGACAGTTGAATAATTATACAGTTACTTTCCTCTCCTGAAGGTTAAACAACAGCTTTATTAAGAGAAGAGGTCATTTCAAGACTGGCTGAAGAGGTGAGGCTTGCTAAGGAAACTGGGTTCAAACAAGGTTGACTATAACATCTGTTACAGTTTTCATGCTCAGGACACAAAGCATACTTTCCATGGCAGCAGGCACACAGCAGGCCTCCAACGAGATGTTGTTATTTGGTTGAATGTAGTTTGTGATGTTGGGTGACCAAACATCAGGACAGCGTCTAATGCCAATGTAAAAATTACATAGAATACTGACAACAGCTGATGTTGATATTTTATTAGTTTTAAGGTGTTGTTAAGTAACCAAAATCCAGCATCTTCCCGATGCCAACGCCATCCTGACATAGAAGACATTATAGACTTGGGTAAAACCCAACATCTGTTAATGTCACAGTGTCAAGTAGCCAACGTTGGGTTTTGATGTCAACCTGATTTTTATTACCAACAAAAGTTTAACGTTTGTTTACAGTCAATGTCTTTCTGATGTTGGATGTATGGTGCCTGCTGGGATAGGTGCCTGAATCTTGGTGACATCCCTATTTGCTGTAAAAATTTAAAACAATTTACAGGACAACTTCAGTCTGTCTGTTTGTTTGGGACAAACAAAGTATGTGATATGTCTTGAGTTCTGCTGTCAAATAGCTGAAGAACATCTAAAGCCACATCTTTTACTGGAGAGAGACCTGCTGTGGTTTGAAGAAGATGGAGGAGGACACACTGGACTGTTTCCACTCATATCGCGAGGATATTTCCCCAGAGAAGCATTCTGGGAACAAGAGAGGGTTAGTTAGTTTGACACTTCAATGCCCATAATAAGCGACAAAGAATCTCATCCAAAACACTTTGTGACTTTAGAATTGAAGTTCTACCTGATATTTTTTGTCAAAAATAGTTTCTTCATGTGACACCAACAAAAGATCATGTAATTGTGCCAAATGTGATGTTTTGAGACCTAGTAAATGATTTTAAAACAGACACTGTAAATGAGACTGTTACAGATGCCAGCTAAGTTGACAAATATTTTTTTAATCAGTTTGAACTCAGTGAAAAGTGGGTTTTTAACATAATTTAAGAAAGACTGTTTGCTAGTTCTCAAACTAAAGTTTGTTGATAACTAACCTCATGCTACCTCTGCCGTGCTGCTAGCTGGGTTTGTGTCTGTTTGGCTTGTAACTTGTGTATACGGACATAAAGTGACGACATTCAAAGCTCAAACTCTCACAGTAATAACTGCAGCTTGATGAAAAGTGAGTCCAGAAGAACAGCAGACAAAGGGACTGCAGCAGAAAGATTGATAAAGATTTTGATATTTTATAATGCAAGAGGGGCGGCACAGTGGTGCAGTGGTTAGAACTGTCACCTCGCAGCAAGAAGGTTCTGGGTTCGAACCTCGGTTGGGGCCTTTCTGTGTGGAGTTTCTCCAGGCACTCCGACTTCCTCAGTCCAAAAACACGCACATTAGGTTAATAGGCAACGCTTAAGTGCCCATAGGTGTGAACGAAAGCATGATTGCTTGTTTGTCTCCATATGTCAGCTGTGCGATAGACTAGTTACCTGTCCAGGGTGTACCCTGCCCCTGCCCAATGTCAGCTGGGGTTGGCTCCAGCACCCCTGCCACCCTATACGGATAAGCAGTATAGATAATGGATGGATGGACAATCAGAGAGTCTGTAGGCTGCCTGTGGTTTTGCTCTGCATGATGTGAAAACAGTGAAGCTCCCTCCAAACCACACATAACACAGATAGAACAATATAATTCTAAGGTCACAACGTGTATAAACTGAAAAGAGCCACTGACATTATTACTTTACTATCCTCTCTGACTTTATCTATTCAGTCATATACAGTCAATATTTGAACACAGCAGGTTAAGCTCCCACAACCATCAAACAACAAGTCCTGTGGACTTCAACTCACCAGCTGTCTGGCCATGGACCTGAGGACACCCTCCACATCTGAAACCCACATCTGTGTGGAGGAGGGAGAGAGGGAGGGAGAGAGGGAGGGAGGGAGGGAGAGTCAGAGGGGGCAATAGGAAAGTGACAAATTAAGTATTTCATCATTTAGAGAGACAGTTTGCAAAGGGGAATTGGCTCCTTTTGATCATAGCAGACCCAGTTCTGAGTGAAAACAGCAGTTTCACATTTTGGTTGATAAAATATTAAACAAGCTCAGGAAAAGTTCAATCTTCAACCAGCCAGATGAGCCAATATATAAACAAATATGTACCAACAAGCTCAGCGTATATTATGCGCTTCTGAAGGTAAAACTTTACTGACTCAAAACAATGGGACTCAAAAGTCAAACAGATAATATGTGCAGCAGTAACTGTTCATCAAGTTTTTTCCTTTCTCTTTTCTTTTTCTTTTTATATTTGTGCAAACATACAAACACTCAAAACACTCAGGAGAGCTATTACACAAGAGCTTCAGCACAGTTAGGAGATAGGAAAAGGAGAACTGCCATTGACTGATCTGCTGGACAATACCCAGAGGCATTGTACATAGAATAGCCTACATAACAGACTGTCTGAATGACTTAGTATTGACTGAACCAGGAGAAAACAATGGACAGCAGCTCTGCGTTCAGTCTGTTTGCGCTGAAATGTGCACGAGCTATAAGAAGGACTGGTCCTAGAAAACAGCATCACAAAATGTTCAGGCCACTAAAAAACTGTCTTACTCTGTGGCTTTGTCTCTTCTCTATGCTCCACTCTCGCACATCCCTCCAGTGCTCTGGCAAACATGCATCAGTTGCCCGGCTGTCTCCCCTCCTAGCCATGATGTCCCCTCCACCAAGCCAGTGTGCTGGGTCACTTCACTGACCACGTCCGCCCCCTCAAGTGTCCAACACAGTTTCCTACAATGTAACTCGACTCTGGTAATTGATACTCTCCAGCACAAAGCTGAACTGTGGGTGGTAACGGTGTGCAGGATCAAAATCATTCTGCTAGAAAGACATAGCTTAGCAGTGTAGATAGATGATGTGGCTGCACTACACTCCCATTATCAGTCCACTGAAAGCTGACAAAATGCACATCTTTAAATCCAGACATCCTTTCACTGCAGTGTTTCCGATTAATGGAAAATGATTCACTGTGTCATTAGAGGATGCCAGTGTGTAGGTTTGGTTACATGTGACAGTCAGAATAATGCAGGTCTCACCTGGTGAACATATTCCTATTAAGTCTGATCTTTAAATGCAGTTCCCCGCTGGAGCCTGCCTACATATCTGTGGAGAAATAAAACACATCATGATTAAATGGGGCATCAGTTTTATTCCAGATATAGTTTCCTCAGTTACAGCTGCAATTGTTATTAGAATGTGGACTGATATTTTATTGAAGTCATACAAAAACTTTTTTGATGTTTTATGTAAATCCTAGAAAATGTCAGAGACACTCGAATTGGACAACATAATAGAAACACTTTACTGTTCTTTCCAATCTAACATCACCAAACGATACAGCCATGAATGTGTCCAAAGACAACACAATGTCAAGAAAATCTGAAGAGAGAGGACAGCACTCCACTGGTCCAGCGGACTCACAAAACTAATGGCACATTTTTCCTGAATTTGTTTACAGAGCTACCAAACAAACTGGGAAGTGTGAAGTCATTCTATCCACTCATTGCACCACTATAACTGTATTGACCATAGTGATGATGATTTCATTATTTAGCCCAGATTTTAAAAGAATCTACTATTCAATTTTCTGTCATTAAGGCACTGAGGAAACACCACTTTAACTAGCTTTATCATTAGATAAAACCTTTCTAATACACTTGCCTGAGTCTTTTTGAGTTTTTGAGTCACAAAATTGAGCAACACCAGACCTTTCAGACTCAGTAGACACAATTTAAGATGTGGCTGGTGGTTCTGGTGACACTACACAATCAGAATGGTTCAGCCCTGTTTCAAAAGAGGAAGGCTTTCAAAGAAAAGATCGCCCTCTGACCAGCTGGTTGAAAAACAAATCAGAGTATCCACAAACTGCAGATCACAGGGTCGACTCTGACATCCCAACCTTCTGTCACGAAAACAGAAACAGTGACCCATGGAACAAGAAAACAGTATCTCTATCATTGTATACCTGAGGTGGATGCCTGGTAACACACTGAGGCTCACTTTTCCGAGTCTCTGCTGCTCTGCACCCGGGACGCCTCGTTCTCCCCAGAGTCTTTTGGAAAGCTGAGAGGAGGAAGCGATGGAGGTGAGGGAGAGGTCAGCAGAGTGGGAAGTGGGTAGAACTGTACATTACCAAGATTATAATGAATTAAATGAGGGAGACAATGATGAGAAACATTTTTGAAGGTGATGAGTGGAGTGATTATGGTGAGATAACGATTACCAGCAAGTCAGGAACAGTAATCTGAAGCCAAATGGAGAGTAGTCACACTTTCACAATGTGAACGTGTGTGTGTGCGTGTGTGTGTGTGTGTGTTTGTGTGTGTGTGTGTGTGTGTGTGTGTGTGTGTGTGTGAGAGAGAGAGAGACAGAGAGACTTTGTTGAAGCATCACTTCAACACAGTCTTTTAAGTCATTTGAATACAAATGCAAAGTGAATCTTTCCCTGTTTGGAAGTGGTTTATTCTGCATGATCACTTTCTGAACCAACAGTTATGTTGTTACTGCAGTTTGTAGTAGGATGTAGCTGGTTGGTACAATTACTCAGTGAGTGCACACAAAGCCAATTTGATTTCCTGATGATGTCTTTTAATCCTATCAAGAGAGGAAACAGTGTAAAAAGTTAATTTTCTGCATGTGCTGCTGAACATTTTTATAAAGTGGATTTTAATGAATGTATTTTCTAGTTTCTAAGCAGCCACTGGTTTAAATTTACAACACTGTAAAAACAACTTACAGAAGCTTTAAACTTGCTTAAAATCCTGTACATCTAAACACATTTTTTATTTTATTTTGTTTTATTAATCTGTCATTGTAAGAGCTCGACCGAGAATGTAGGCAAGCCAGTTTTTCAGCCAATTTGATGTCAGATGATAGGTAACAAGAAATTTCCGCACAGAAATGCCGAATATCTGGTTACGGCAGTTTACAAATATTGTCAGCAACATTATTTGCTCACCAGAGAGCACTAACAACCTGATTTTGAATTTTATAGTAGCCGTTCAGTCCAATACTTTGCATCAGACAGAAATGAGATGAATTGTCATGAGACATTCATTGTCCCCAGAGGATGAATCATAATAACTTGAACATGCATAATCACCATACCTGCTAAACATCAGCATAGCATAGTCATTGCAATCATGTTAGGATAGGGAAATCAGCATCAGAATCATGAATTTCCCCCAGGGGATGAATAAAGTATGTATTTATCCATCTATGTATCTAGATGTTGTGAGGAAGAGAAATGTAAAAGGTTGACATTTTTGACATTTTGCAGATTCATCCAACAGAGTATAATCAGGATTAACATAACAAGACTAAGACTCTACAGCCATGCCAGTGGCACCAGGCTGTACTTTGAGCTAAATGCTACTGTCATGATGTTAACATGCTGATGTTTGATAGGTGTAATGTTTATACCATTTTCACCATGGTAGTTTAGCACGTTAGCATGCTAACATTTGCTAATTTAAAGTAAAGACAAAGTACAGCTGAGGCTGAGGCATATGTCAACATTATGTCTGGACGTCAATGTGTTTTCTCAAAGTACATTTAGTTGGTGCAAAATAATTGTATATGAATGTAATTAATTTAATAAGGCATTATTAGCTGAGTGTGGAAAGAAGGGCTATTTCATTACTGGCCTTTAACACTGTTGTATTTCTGATAAAAATTAAAAAAACAGAA
This sequence comes from Seriola lalandi dorsalis, assembly GCF_002814215.2. Classification (NCBI taxonomy): domain Eukaryota; kingdom Metazoa; phylum Chordata; class Actinopteri; order Carangiformes; family Carangidae; genus Seriola; species Seriola lalandi. The sequence continues at coordinate 60,950 of NW_019525039.1, forward strand.
ACAAATCCCTTTCCATTTCCTCTCTCTCTGCGTGTCTTTTTATCCTTTCGGCAACCAAATACAATATAATTATCTGTTCTATGTTTATTTAGTTGAATGTCAAAACAAATAGATGGCTATTACTGGATGTACCTGTATAATTAAGAAAATTATCAGTTAGGATCTGTGATATTTCATGAAAAAAAATATGTTCCTGAGAAAAAAAGAGTATCTACATCTCTATCTCTATCTTGTTCAGTCTTCAAGCCATATACAGTATGTCGCATTTATGGCATGTACTGTATGTCATTGTATTTATAACCTTTATTGTCAAGAACCAACCTTAAAATCTGTCACATTAGAATGAGGTGTTTGTTCAGGCGCTTATGCAAAACAACCCCTCTTAACCCTGCATCAGCTTTTGAATCTGTCAGTGTTACTGCTCTTCTCAACATAATAATCTTGGCATTTGCAATCAGTATTTACCAGCTCAGCTCAGAATAGCATCCGGCTCTTGGAGATTCCCTTTAGTGACAAAACAGTCACTATGAGGCTGACTAACTGAGACAGACAAAAACATTTCACAGTAATCAACACTCGTTTCCCAGCACACCGTCACCTTGGAATCAATTCAAGCCTCAAACCGTGGTGTTATTCACACCACATAATTACTTTGTTCATCCGTGGATGTTCAACGTCGTAATGAGCTAAAGATCCAACAACAGGCGCTGCCCAGGGTTGAGCATCTGAAGGCAGGAAAGGTTCTTGGAAAATGACTCATGTAGTGGTCTATACTTGTCATGCTCTGGCATTAGACATGGATCTCCAACTGAGGCGCCGTGCCTCATTACACATAATTCTGTGGAGAGATCAATGTCTGACAACCTGAATATGATAACATCTAAAGTAATTTATTCTCAAATCTGAAGATCCCTGCACATTTAGAGCACCTGAAGAAAGCAAAGCCATTTCACTGTATTTAAAGAAAGAGATTTCAGTCTGAACCTGCTGAGCCGTGAAACTGGACAGACAGAGGGTGAATTAATGTTTTTAACATCACTTAAAGACACTACGATTCTGATGAAGGCCAGAAAAGATCTGTATAGATTTAGTTTGACTGAATTTTTTCGAACATGTTTGTTGACTGTGTTGGATTTTTTTTTTTGGGGGGGGGGGGTTTCTGAGACACATTGTTGATTTGACCCATCAGCGTTTTTAGATGTAATTGGATTTTATGAAAATTTATAAATGTAAATGTAAAATATGAATTCACTTATGTATATGTTATTGCAGCACAAAAAAAGAGGCAAGAACAACTAACAAAACCTTGTTCTAGTTATGTAAAGGTTAAACAAAAAAACAACTTACGTCTTGGCTTGGCTGACGAAGTGCCGGCGCAGTACGAGAGCCAGAGTGGAGAGGAACATGATGGTGGTGCACATGGTCCCTAGAGACCACCACCCTGCAACCAAAGAGGCAGCAGTGTTAACATGAACCAGCCATAGTGGATGGTGGACTTTTCCAGTCCCCAGGTGTTTGTTTGTGCCTCTCTCTGCCTGTCTGCCTGGATCAGGAACGTCAGGGGATTAGTCAATCCCAGATTAGAAAAGATGACATGGTGCATTATTGAGGCACGGCACTGCTGCACATCTAAGCTATGTTGTGATGTGTGTGCAGTTATTGTGCATGATGCAGATATTTACTTCATAATCTCCAATGAAAAGCACATACCTACAAACTTTTGCCAAATTTCTTAGCTGTAACATTTCCTGTAATACCAGACTCTGCCTCATGGCCCAGCAGGTGTGCTCTTCCTGCTGGTCTCCAGTCACCTGATCATCACCTGCCTGCACCTGCCCCTCACTACCCTGGTCAGCCACCTAGTATTATTATATACAGTATACCAGCCCATCTACAGCTCTTGTCTGTGGATAGACTGTCTAATGTGCTCCTCGGCCTTGTTTGTTGATCATGTCATAAGAACATATATTCCTGTATATATTTGAAGATATATTTTTTAGAACCAAAAACCATTTCAATGTAGTTTTACATCTCTTCTCTCAGGCTTCTCTCTGGAGCCCTAGCAAAAACTAGACTTCACTTCAGAACCTGTTTTCTCTTATGAACCAGTCAAATTGTCTCATAACCTTACCTGCTAAGCCTCTGTGTCCTGCTCTTGGGTCCACACAACACTTTATTCATTCATAGTAAACTGATGGCAACAACCCAGACTTTTCATTACCATTATATTTTCTAGCAGCATCAGTAGACGTTAACAAAAAGCAATGACCCACAGCGCTAGACATTACCTTTTACTTTTCACTTTTGCTGTTCATATGGCAAAGTATTTCTATGTGAACCTGTCAATAACCGAGGATAACCTGCAGTAGCATTTCAAGCCACATTCAAAGCTGTATCCCACTCAGGTGCTTTAGCATGATGACCATTGTTAAATGGAACAAAACAACAACCTGGCAACATAATGAGGATGGCTACAAGACAGAGAAATGCTATAAATACACACAAACACACACAATGGACACACACACACACACACACACACACACACACACACACACACACACACACACACACACACACACACACACACACACACACACACACGTGCACAAACTATTCTCTGTCTCATTAGGCTGCAGTTATATTTCTTGCAGACAGCAGGACGTGGATATTCTCAAGCCAGGGATGACATTCACCAGCGTCTGTGACTTTGCTGTCACCGCTCTGTCATGAAACCTCTGGTGCACGGACGGCAGACAGATAGAAGTTCACACAAGTGGCTGTCAGGAATGTCAAGTTGCAGCGATGTGGCTGTGCATCTCATCTGCAGCTTTGAGACAACCTCATGCCGCCTAATTGGAAAATTCTTCAGGCTTCCTCTCAAGCTTTGTGTTGATGGAGAGCTGCTCGGACTCACCAGTGCCTAAAAATCAGGGGGTTTAAGTGCCACAGAGCTGTTATTTGTGTTGACCTGCATGTGCTGCCTGGCTTAGCCGTGCTCTGGGCTTGTTTGAATCAACGAATTAAGGGATTTATTGCAGCAAATTTGTCAGTATTTTGAGCAGTTACATTTAAGGAATTGCATTCAAACTGTTCAGCACATGAACGATGGATGCTAGAACAGACCTGCTATTATATTCTTTATGCTGGATAGATTTAAACTCATCCAGGGAGGATAATGTCGGTCCACCACTCTGATCCAGACTGAAATCTCTCAAAAGTTATTGGATGAATTGTCATAAAATTTTGTTCAGATATTCATGGTGCACAGAGGATGACCTCTAATGAGTTTTCCATATTTTTAGAGCTCATAAACAATTCATGGTCTCCATGCCACTGCCGTGGCCATGAGGGTTTGCATGACATAGATTTCGTCACTTGCCCATGTCCCTGTGAAAATGTCCTTGTGCAGAGATTACATGCACGGACTGATCCTGTGCCAGGAAAGTATACTCGACGTTCATTTCATGCACCACACATGCTGTATTCCACATTCTTCGTCTTACTCAGTCTAAAACACTGTTTTTTTACTTTTTGATGTATTTCCAACAAACAAAGGAGCTCTTCTTCTTGTTGTCAGAAGGTGAAACTCTTTAACTACTCACTAAGCTTGACCTTTAGCTGTGTGGCTCTGGGCAGTGGTGGCTTATCAGGGTTTTTTCTGTAATGTAAACGCTAACCAAACAATATGATGAAAACAATGAGATGAAAGATGTTAAAAGGCTATCTAGAATGACTATCACTATGATCAGCCTCTTTCACATTACACATATGATCCCTTGTTGACATCACAGTTGAAAAACATGGATGAGTGTAACTTTCCTACCAGTATACCACCTGCCACCAATAATACAAAGCTGGTGAATCACCAGAGGTGATCTCTCACCAAGTTATGCTCCTGTGTCCGTTTACCCTCAGAATAATTGGTTAATCTGAATATCTCATTACCTGCTGAGAGAGACATACGTGTGAGTGTGTCTGTATGATTACATGAGAAATGTTAATGCATCTTCAAGCTTAAGGAATTTATGTCTAGATAATATGTCAAGCTATTTCTGCCTGTTTCTGCTAGTGATCAACAGATGCCTGTTGTTCCTTTCCAGTTTTAGCCTCTGTGTGTTTTCAGGTGGGTGCAAAAGTAGTTTGTCCAGTTGGGTTTGCACATCAGTCCCATGGGATGCGATAAGCCCCTGTTACCAGCGCTCTCCGGATCTGACAATATCTGGCAGTGGGAAAATGTGTCGCCATGGTGACAAGTCAGTGTCCTGTCGACCATGCTGTGCACGATGGATACACTAATGGGAAAATGACTCTATTTTCTGACTCTCGTAGAGCTGTTTACTTGCTTCACCTATTCCTGTTCCTCAAGCCAGACAGAAAGAAAGAAGGTAAAGATTATTTCCTGAATATCATGTTGATTCCCACAGACAAAATATTTTAACCCAACCGCTGCACAGTAATGTACCGTGAGAAATGCTGAAATTGTAAATAGCTATAATATTTATAGCATGTATGAATGCTTTTTATGAAATATTAAATATTAAATATTAAAAACTCCAAAACACTCTCCTGCATTCAGAAAGCAGATATAACAAAGTCGTCTTTTCCATTTGCTGAAAGGATGTACGGTCTGAATAAATTATTGTATGGATTTGAAAAATTAGTGTCTTCTTCCCTGCATGAACCTCCCACTGGAGTCTTAGATAGAGTCTCGCCTGGAGCATCAAGCAGCGAACAGGCAACCATTAATCATTGATTAAGAACATTTACATCTCATTCCATTTAATTATCTCTTGTTCCTGAAACTGTGTGACTGCCAAGCAGAGTATATTTGCACTGACTTCCTGCAGGCAGGAGATATGTGTGAGGCTCGGTTTTCTGGGTCAAGTTCACCTTTGACTGAGGAGATGCAAAACAAAAAGAGAAATTTAAAAACCAGGATTAGACTGGAAATGCAGAAAAAAAAAAAACATTTGTCCTCGGAGAACAAAATATCTTAGGAAAAAAATCCTCTCTCCTCACTCACTCAGCAACACAAGAAAGTGGAACACGTCACACCAGTTCTCAGATCTTTGCACCGGCTCCTTGTGTGTCATTGAATCGATTTTAAAATACTACGGGTTTATAAAGCACTGAATGGTTCAGAGCCAAAAACACATTTCTGCTACGTTATGAACTATCCAGGCCTCCCATGGAGAAGCAGCATTCACTTTCTGAGCATCACATATCACACCCTCCAGCTTTCAGCTCTTTTAAATCAAAGCTTAAAACCTTTCTGTTTGCCACTTTTTATTCATGTGTTGCAATGAACAGTAAGGTCTCATTCTTCTCTTTTATCTTGTTTTCTTTTAAAACTTTCTCATATGTGCCCATTAAACTCCCTTGTGCTTCTTTTATATTTTGTTTATATTCTGTCTAAATGTCTTTTATACCCTTCATGTTGATTAGGGCACAAAGCCTCTGACCTTTGCACTTGTTTTACCTTCATGATTTAATAAATCTAATCTCTAAGCACATGTGTTTTTATTCAAATCTATATGCTGTGCTGATTTATTATTGATAACTACATAATGTTATGTTTTGTTTTTCTGCAAAAAATACTACAGAATAAACAACAATGAACAACATCAGATTTTATCAGAGGAGACCGCTGTAAGTGCACCCCTATAGTTTTTATTTCCTTACACAAACAGTGAAGGGAATTCATTTTTTCCAGAGCTGGGAAGTGAGTGAAGTGAGCCATTAGGGGTTAAGTAAACTGGTGGTTTAGCTTTACACTTCTTAAGCCTGATCTCTCCCATACGCAAATAATAATTTTAATATATGTACTGAATTGTATTGAATTTCCATAATTATACGACATGTATGTACATGTAGAATAAAAGCACATATGTAAAAATTATATATGAAATGTATTAAAAATTGGAGCAATTTCATATATTGACATATATGCCCATACAAATAACAGATATCCATTCCGAAGCTTGTCAATATATGTGGATATTATACGCAATGGGTTCCAAAAGTCGGAGACCACTTTCCCAGAATGGGAAGATAGATGTTTAGAGTTAATGAGACATTAATAAAAAAAAACATATATAAGCATAATGATTTTTTTTAATGTATATTGTTTTAATAAACTTGCATATATAAATCAACATATATGGTTGCAACACCATATAAAATGAATCATATAGAGTTTTTAATATATGTACATATACAAATATTAAGGGTATTTTATGTTATAAACTTATATCTTCATATATCCAGAGGATGAACAGTATATATGTGATAAAATAGGGGCGATGTACGGCAACATCACATTCATATTACAGTTTTGTTACTTGCAATTTTGGTGATTGAGGAATTGACTTTAGTCCTACTCTTGTCCACACTCCAAGTCATTCTGGATAAAAAAAAAAAAAAAGGCAAGTCTCCGTTAGAGTCAAATGTACAAATGCAATTTTTTTCAGGTGATGCAACCTGAATGTAATATTTCTTGGTGAGCATGGACTAGCAGATGCAACAGCCACACACCTTAGTTAACGTCTGTCTTCTCTTCCTCACTGGGAACTGATCATTTCACCATTGACAGATCTGATTAATTTTAGGCTGAATGTTGACCTTAGGTCATCTTGCTTGTCCGTTGTCTGTAGCATTAGATGAAGCTAGAAGTCACATCTTCATTTGGATCACCTATGTATGTATAAAATCTAATGCATTCTTTAAAAACTTCTGTCAGGATTGGACAGACAGAGACAAAGTTACTTAAGTATATTTTATTGATGGTCATGATTCATTTTAACCAGGTCTGCAAAGATACAAGTTTGTGGTAGGCTGTGCAAACATGCTCAAAACACTACAAAGCCACTGCACTCGCTCCCACCAACAACGCAGTATACAAGGACATATTCATATACAGTATTCAAATACATAAGATTCCTTCTCATAGATATATTTAGAAAAATATAAAGTCCTAACTTTTCAACTGATAGACAGAAACATTTCACAACAAAGACACATAGTTCCACAGATGCTGTGATGCCCTTATTTGCTGGAAGAGAATGAATGTGAAATGAATTAATGAGCAAAGGAAGGTTTGTCTAATTTTCAGCTGAAAATGGTTCAAAATATAAACTGGTATAAGTGCTGCAGTTGTACACTTGGCATGCGAGGACATGTCCGACTTGGCCAATTTAATGCAAGACCATATTTGTGTGTGCATGTCTGAGTGAGAAGCGATAAAGAAACTGAGTGAGCGTGATTGGGTTGTGTCTGAACATAATTGAGTGTGTGTGTTTCTAGTGCGATGAGAAACATGCTGCATTTAAGGAAAAGAGACACAAAACCTGCAGCTTAGCAAGAGAAACACTTAATCTCTATTTTGTGTGAGTGTGTTTGCAGATGGATTTCATATCACACAGTGTTTAATAAACAAGATGTCGGGGGGAACTCTGCTTAACAAAAATATTCCTGAACCTCAAGCTGCTTGAGGTTTGACCTCAGGGGGACACAACGTCAGGAGTCGGGAAAAGAATAGGACTGGTGTGTACTTTGAAACGGATCTTTTATGACTGACAACAGCTTTACGGCCTCCAGACCTATTTAAGCCAAAGTGGAAATAGTTTAGCTTGAGGTTTGTTTGACTCCTGTGTGTATTTTTATCCATTTGTGTGACTTGACTGGCTTATGACTCTCCAGTTAAACTTGAAAGTTTAATGTGAGCTTTTCATAAACTTTTGCAAGAGCTGGATGTAAATGGCCTGTGTGTACAGATACTGAAGTTGAGAGTGGCTTTGGTTGCTATAATTGTTCTTAATCGTGTTATTTCAAGTTAACAAGTTATCTCATGATAACCAAATCTTGCCATAGCAGATTAATTATCGCATTATCTCAAGGAAAGAAACTGTTATATTGAGCGCATGAGTAAGCAAGATAACAAACCCATGATAATGGGACTTTGAAAATGCGACAGCTGTTCTTGGCATTCATACACCTATGCATTAATTTAAATGACATTTCAGAGGCGATATTTAGCAAAATTCACCCTGAATAAATCTGTCAGTAAAATCCACCCATCCATTATCTATACTGCTTGTCTTTGTAGGGTTGCAGGGGGGGCTGGAGCCAATCCCAGCTGACATTGGGTGAGGAAGGGGATAACCCTGGACAGGTCGCCAGTCGCCAATTAACCTAATGTGCTCGTTTGGACTGTGGGAGGAAGCGGGAGCACCCGGAGAGAACCCACACAGGCACAGGGAGAAAATGCAAACTCCAGACAGAAACGCCCCAACCGGGAGTTGAACCCTCTCACTGTGAGGTGAAAGTGCTAACCACTGCACCACCGTGCTGCCTGTCAGTAAAATGCCTGAACCATTTAAATAAATATTTTTTTCTCCAATCCAAATGTAGTGCAAAAAATCAGCAAAGGAAAATGTTAATTCATATACATTTCCATCCACCACTTTTATGCAAATGATAGGAACTGAGCGCATAAAGCTGAAGAGACAAATACACAGAACAGACAACAGTCGCATTTTCATTTTTAGAAACACAAAAACTTCTACCTCAGCCAAGCGTATTTCTGTCTTTTTTCAAATTTCTGGCTTTTCTGATTATACTTTTTATGTGCAAATTGAAAATGAGCACAGAGCCAGGTACATTTAACAGCGTGGTTGAAGGCAGTGGAGCGCACAGAGCCAATACAGGGGGAGCACATATGACCAAGGGAAAGAAATGAGCAGACATTTTGACTTGACAAACACAGGTGTTTCTAATAGTCTTTTAATCGCTGTGTGCCAAAGATTGCTGGATCAGAGCCATCGTTAATGTTATTAGTTACACCTCTGCATGACAAGTAAAAATGTCTGCTGTGGTTAAAGGTCTATAAATCTGAATTGTTTGTGAAAGACAAAAGGAGTCAGGTTAGCAAGATGCATCCAGAAAGCAAGACAACAAGTAAAGTACAGGATGAACAGATGTTTGACCGTGAGGAAAAGAAAAACTGTCAATACAGCAGCAGAGCCTTGTGTCTTCCTATGCAAAGACAGTTTTAAGAATTGTACTTTGCACTTATGGAACAGAAACTAATTAGCTAAATAATTAAAGACATACCGATCAGATTTTTGATTATGTTAATTCAATTAGATTTAACTTGGCTCCTTTTTATTAATTCATTTTTTACCAGTTTCCCCAGTATTTTGCCTAGTGGATGAAAAGTCAATCAATTTACACACCGGGGGAGAAAGGGAAAGCATGATAGAAAAAGTTTGGAAAGCAGTGGTCCAAGACAAGGCATAATGTGTAAATAATGCCCCCAGGAAGTCACTTAAAAAATTTTTTTATTTTATTTCTGATACGTATCCTTGAATGATACTGTGCTCAACTCATTCTCTTCCAAGTAAATGAAAGAGATTTTTATAAAGTGTTGTTGTGAATTGCTGCCATGGTGTGGTGGCTTTAAGACCATCTGCCCAGTCATAATTGTTTTTGTCCTCAGTGACGCGGCCCTAACGGAGGCAATGGGAAGTTACAGTAGATGAATGACCAAATGAGGAGGAGAGGAGACTCATTACCTCCTCATTAATGCCAGATGCCGATGCCAAGGGGGGTTCAGACTGGAGATACAGGACGTCACTGGAGCAGATGCAAACTGAAGATTGGATCAAATGTCCATCCTAAACTGATTTGCTGTGTATGTTTGGGAATTGACTGGAGAGAGACTTGCACATGGGGACCGCAAACAGTGGTGCATGCACCGGCGACAAGAACGTGAGGTTAAGTAAGGTAAAGAAAGGCATGTTTGAGGAAGGGCAGACAACTAAATATGATGTCTGCAGAGTTTAGGGAGAAACCGCAAGGAAAAATGACATTGATCTTGCGCCATTTCCCTTGTCAAATATAAAGAAAACATCCACTACGTTGGAACATAGGCAGCACAATTGAAATTATGCGGTTCATGTATTTGTATATGATTTCTTGTGTTGAATTGGTAGGAAGTCAAAAGAAACGGACTGATGGCACTTCTAAAGCTGACTTGTTTCTCGCAGACCTCCAGAGTGAGTTTCAAAAGCCCTTAATGGAGCCTTTAATGCAGCATGTCTCTCTGATGGGGTTTTGAAGAGGTAAACTAACTGACAGTCTTGTAAATATTAGCACAGGGGAGGTCTTATAGCATGCCTCTGTGTGAATGTGTACACGTGTGGTTACTGACTGTGTCCACCTGCTGATACTTTCCTTCACAATGTGTGTTTGTGTAATGAAAGTGATAGACAGGAAAAAGTTTAAAGCGTTGTTGATAGTCCAAGACGTAGCAAAGAAAAAAACAGCCCTCTTCAACACGTCAACAGGTCAACATGCCAATGAGTTGTAAACAAAGGCAGAAGAGTATGCACACTTGCCCACTGTACAGTTATACAAACAACACCTCAGTAAAGTTAAACAAGACATTAAGAGCACGCAATGCATCAATAGAGAGAGAAGGGGGCGCAGGTCCCCTAAACATGAGGATATACTGTAGTAGAACACAAAGAGAATCTATTAACAGTCAGCAGCTCCATGGTCCCGTAGCTGGGGCTTCAACAACTAACTGCCCCCCCCTCATAGCTTAAAAATCATTCCTTGTCTAAACATTTCTTAACCTCTCTTTCAAAATATCATGAAGTATATTCATATGTGTGGCTTAGCCCGAGGATGTTTCTCTCACTGCAGGTTTCCACAGAAATGAACGCTATAAAGTAATAATCCGCAACATTTTTGTATAAATAAATGTCTGTTTCTGACATCCCCAACTGACCATTCACTAAAAGCCTACCCTGACCAGCGATGGTCCAGTCACACCTTAGGTAACTAGGCATGGCAAGCCTGTCAAGCTTTGGATTTCCACACATGCAGTTAATGAAATCAGCATAAAGAGTTTGGAGAGTGATGTCTCTCTCATAACCTTTACAAAACCATGTTTATCTGCTCTTAATGTAAGCCGCAAGCAATAGCATGTCTGCCCCAGTAGCTTATTACATACAGCAGAAACATAGCTTTAAGGCTAAGGAGCACATCATTAGCTATTTTGTGGGATTATAAATTGTAGTTCAATTTTATAGTATTGAAGCCATTCCCAGGTGATGCGTTCCTTTTTATTTTTCCTTCAAATACGTAACTATAATACAGTCTTTTTCCCCTCATACTAGACCATAAGACTAGGCTTAACTAGCTACCCTACAATGCAAAATCATTTCATTTCATTTCTTCTAAATGGATCTTGGTCATTTAGCCTCAGTCTTTTAGCATGATATCATGTAGCTATTATGAACTCTTCAGGTGTCTTTTTCAAGGTTCTTGATTTAAAACAAGTCAGTCTGAGACAGCTAGGCTATTTCAATTTTAATTTTGAATCTAACATTAATTAACTAGCTAGCAATGAAATCTGCTAGCCACAGTTGTCATTATGTATAGGAAAGTGAGAAATGATACACCTGCCTTTGCCTATCGATGTCTTGTCATGCCTTTTTCTCTCTCAAGGAACAATTGTTTCAAACATTACTGAGGATTTTGATTGGTGAATCTACCTCTACCTTTTATCACTGCGCTAGACAGGAAAAGCTTGACAGGCCACGCAACAGGCCGGGTGGGGCTTAGCGAAGGGGTTAATTGTCAATGAATGTAACAGACCAGTAAAACAAAAAACACCAGTTCATTAAAGCTTTTGGATTTGTATAAGCACTTCGTAGATTTTTTGATGGGGAAGATCCCATGCTACAGAGGAAGTGATGTATTACATATTTTTGGTAGCAGTTTGTCTGGAATAAACAGTAGAAGAACTGGACAGTTAGCGTTAGCAGTGATTGCCTCCGTGGCCATAAACACACACTAAAGCACCACTATCATGAGCTAAAACTTAATTAGGAAAGTAAAACGACATGTGGCTACATCATTTGGTGCCCAAGTGATCCCTGGGAAGTGCATTGCAGAAACACCACCACAACGAAGGCTTAGCACCAAAATGTCACCAAAATAAAGTACAGAGTTGCACGGATTACCACATTAATCTCATCCATGTCTGTGAAACCATCCTCACAGAACCCCTTGAAATCCCACTCGTCTACATGATCACAAACACATATTTTTCCCTTTTTTTCATTTCATTAAGTCCACTGGAAACTCCTTTACCCCCTCTTCCTCCTAACTCTTCACACCGCTGAGCTGGAGACCTGGAGCCAGCCCACCTCTGTGTAGGCCCCCGTCACGTGCCAGTACACCGCCCCCATCAGTTTGGTCCACACCATCTGCACCTCTGCCGTGAAGAATTCTGGGAAATCTTCAGACAACACCTCCAGCATCACGCCGCTCAGGATCTGGGAAGAAGGAGGGTGAGTAAGAAACTTGATTAACAAGGAAAAAAAGAGGGCGATGGTATGAGAACAAGAAGGGGATAGAAAGAGTGGGAATATGTGGCTATCAAGATAATGGCAATTGAAGGGAGGAGAGAGTAATGCACAGAAATAGTATTCGGTAGGTAAAGTGGGAGCGAATTGGTGGACAAAAAAGAATCCAATTCACTGAACATAAAAGGGGGCGAGACAGGTGAGAATTGAAAATGATAACAGTAAAACATGAAAGCAGTGGGTGGACAGGCAATACAAAGGGAATGAAAATGACAAAGCAGAGAGAAAGGACAACACAGGTGGGGAGTGAAAAAAGAAGTAGGTATAAAGGGAGAGCAAAAATAAAGACAGAAACATGAATTTAAATGCAGTGATGATGAGCAGTGGCATTAAAGCTACAGCAATGAAACGCAATCTATGAGAAATGAGGACATGTAGAAACTCCTCAGGTCTCATGTTTGTGTGCCAATAAAACCATTACAAACACACTGAATAAAAGCTCTTTCCACAGTATCCATTTACTTTGTTTACAAAACCTTTAGCCACATGGAGATAGTTGGGTTGTTATCATGTGACCTAACTATGGAATTTGGGTTGTGTGATTAACAGGTGGTTGTATATATGGGGGAAGATTGTAACCCCTGTCAAATGTCAATGGCCTCCCTACTGTTTTTCTTTCCATTTCCATGACAACTGAGCAACTCCATCTACTGAGGAAGGTGAAACTGGTGTTTTTAAAGTCAAAAAAAGAATCTTCAATGATCAATATTTTTATCATGATAAAAAAAATTTTTTAAATGACAAAAAAAATGTGACAATGTGCAATGGAGTTGAATTATCCCACAAATTGGTAGCTCACCTTGGCTGTAGTGAGCTTTATAGTGAGTTTCAGTGAATTGTTTATCTGTCCAGCCCAAAACTTAATCACACAATACGTTCACCACCATCGTGATAAGACAGGTGGTGACAAGCGTGTTAAACAATGACTTTAAGTTCAGTACTGGAGTTCACCCTTGTACATAAGGGGGTTAAGAGTTCAGGAAATACACATAAGGACTAATCCATTTAATGATTTATTCAAAAACTGATCAATTAGATCTTAAAATGTATTCTAAAGGCAGTCGGAAGTTAGTGGTACTTAACTGGCAGCAGTGTGTTTTCTTCACAGCTGCATTTGTGAACCAACTGCAGACGACATTCAAAAGACTTGAAGAGGGAAGCATATGCTTCCCTCTTCAATCAGATGAAGAGAGGAAGTATATTGGATTTTCACACTGAAAATTATGCAACCATATGGTCTAAATTAAACACTGGATCTTAAACATTCTTGAAGATACTTATTCTGTGACTTTCTCCCACAGCACTGTTATCTCTGGTAACAGCAGCACCCTGAAATGATTTTAACATTTATTAGCATCAATAACTTCGACAAATATAAATATTATATCCGTAATATAAAATACACTATCCGTGTGAACTGTCTAACATTTGTGTATGTTTTTAAGTACAGTTGTACTTAATGTCTCTGATAATTTGTTTAATTACTTAAAGAGTAACTCCAGCTGGAAATCTAGTTTTTGAGAACCTACAGTGATTTAACTTCTTTCATTGTTGCAGGTTGTGACTTTAAAGCCGGTGAGATGAATTCCTGAATCATGCTTGATGTGTATGCACAGTTTTCTGTCATGTGACTGCATTACACTTTTGACATTATACAGAACATCAGTGATCAAGAAAACCTGAAGAAGCTGGGGATGAGACACGTTGTCTGCCCCATAAAACTCTTTTTTTTTTACACTCTTTTGTCACGTTTTCAAGGCTTGATATGATTAAATAATTACACATGAAACAATTTTGATGTATTTTTCTACACAAGTGCAAACTGATGATAGCTATATTTTAAACATAATAAAGAGATAACAGCGAGTAGATTTAAATAAGCAGAAAAATCCCCAGTGATATTAAATTTGCTAATGAGAAAAATGTCCTCTTTAACATGGGGTATTTCCATAAGTCAAGGGGCTGCTGAAGCAATAAAATACTTCCACTGTGCAGGAAAGAGAGAGCTCGACAATTTTCTTTCAGGAAACAGTCTTCTTTGTTTCATAGATACACCAAACAGATGGCCAAAACAAGAAAACAACACCTCTGTGGAAATGTAGTTTAAGGGATTGTTGGCAGCAATAATTTTGAGAGATAAAGAAAAATCACTGAGCAAAGTAAAGCAGAATGTGTCTGACAAAGTTTGTTAGTATCAGTGCGTGGGTCAGTTCCTGAAGTTACCTTGAAGTACATGGGCTCCACCTTGTGTTTGATGGCATGGGCCTTTCCCACCAGGGCCAGCACTGACGACACCTTCTCTGGGTCATGGAGGTTCTCCACCACAGTATTGATGGCATTCATCACCCTGCGGGCATGGTGCCGAAGTTGGCTGCTTCGCTCCATCTCCTCTGGGTCCTCCATGTCCTGGAACTGGCTGAAGTATTGTTTGGCTGATGGGAAGTTGACAAAGAACCTAAGGAGGCAAAAAAGAAAAATCCCCATTCACATTAGACTTACAGTAGAAGCTTAAAAGACAACTTGTCTGGCAGCGTAGCCCTTGGGATGACAGTGCTGGTCGGTCAAGTATTTTGGTCCAGACACACTGAATATCTCAACATCTACTGGATGGATTGCCACGACATTTTTCATTAAAAAAGGTAATTAATTCTAAGAACTTAAATTAAACTGACTTCACATCTAGAGTCACCAGCATGTCAGAGTTTCCAATTATCCAGTGAAGTTTCTCAGCATCTATGAATAAATTGGGGAAGAATTAATATAAGCAGGTTCCTAGATGAACCCTAATGTCTTTGGTTAACTCCTTACTTTCCTTCTGACTTCACCAGCAGCTGCATTTTATGAGCTATATCTCAACTATTAACAGCACTGCCATGAAAATGAGGTACTGAAGCTTGTTTCCCTGAGAATTAATTGTAGTAACTTTGGTGAGACCATAACTCTTCATCCAGTGCCATCATCAGGTCAAATTTTTTTACTTGCTTTATGACAAGGTACCTGCAAAACTAATGACATCAGTCTTCAGTCTTAGTGTTATTTCAGTATTAGTATTATCTGAAATGTATTTTTACTTGTCATGTATGTTTTGTATGTAAATGCTGTTGCTTGACATCCAAGCTGAAGCTCTACTTCCATGCAGAGGTGGAGAGTAAAGTTTTTTTGATTTGATTTTTTGAACAAACGCTAGCATGCTATAACACTAAACTAAGATGCTGAACATGCTAAACATGAGCATTTTCAGTGTATTTTAGTATTCTGACATGAGCATTTGTAGCTCAAAGCACTTACTCACACACAGCCTAACAGAGCCACTAGCATGGCTATTGTTATGAGGTTAGCTGTGTTTCACACATTTTATCCTATTTCCTACATGCTAAGTGTAAAGAGATGCAGTGAAATACACTGAAATTCGTACAAATAAAAAATACTGGTTCTGATCAGGCTAGTTTACTTTATCAGCATTCATTAGCTACGTTGAGCATAAATACTCAACGCTAGCCTGTTTTTGCTCTAAAGATAAAAAGAAAAAAGTCTGCCTAACTGCATCTCTAAAGTTAATTAATTAATATGTTGTATCTTGCTTTTTAATCAGTACAAAAAAAGTGTAACAATAATAATTTGGCAGCTACATATTTATCATTAAAGACAAGGCTGTGGTATCGATCTTCTCATCTAACACTCAGAAAGAAAGCAAAAAAAGCAGATTTCCCAAAAATGCTGAACTGTTTCGTGTGTTAAAACCAACACAAGCTGTGGACAGACAATTTTCCCTCTCATTGGCTGCCCGAACAATCAGGGTAATAGAGGTGTTTAAAAAGAAATGCAGGCTAGCATTTCTGCTGTATTTGAACAGTGCCCCCTCACATTTTGTCTGTCCCAGCAAGGAGCAAGACATGCCATTTCATGTGGTCTGAAAATGCCACCAATGAGGTAGTTTGTGCTGCAGCATGTTAAGAGGAGAAAAGGAATACAATGAAGTGAGGACCGTTTTAAAATTCATGGCCTGATATAGTTGCGAGCGTCAGACAACAATAAATTCAAGGTATAAATGCATCAATTGTCATAGTTACAAGAGGGCCAGGTAATATTGTACATAATGATGCAATAATGGTTGTTCACACAGCAATCTCTTCCCCAGTCGCTACATCGATTGTCTGATACTCCTGAAAAAGAACAACATACTTTTTTGAGACAATAACTTAAATAAACCCAAGCAAACATTATAGGATACATATCCCAATTTTTGCAACAGTGGTTTGTATGTGAAGAAAGGCTGAGAAAAGCGAGAGGAGGAATTAGAGAAGTGCTCCTGCTGTGTGTAATTTTCTGGTCACATACTGCATTTCTGGAGGAATTTTGAAAAGAACATGTGAATCCTGAAAACCAAAAGCATTAAGACTACATGCACAAGAACAAGACAGACATCTTCACCTGAGACTGTTAGTATTTATTCTTGAATTGTTATTGGCAAATAAAGATGATAGCTATGACAGCTATTAGGCTTAACTGGGACAAATCCCTTTAAAGTCCCATAATAAATCCAGAAAGATTGTGGGGGACTCATGCTTGAAAAATTAGAATTAACCAGGAAATGAATGACCCAGGGCTAGAGAGTCACTCTTTCATATTACAAAAACACGAGTCAAACTATGTCCTGAAGCCTTTAAATGCACAGCATGACATAAAATCTAATTAGTCTCTTATGATTTTCCTCCTTAGAAAGTAGCTTTTTTCACCAAAGTGCAGTTCACACGTTCACATGTGCTTTTTCATGTCTGTAAAGTGTGTAATCCACCTCTGCGCCATCAGTATGACGGGCAGGAAGTGTCTTGGCAGAAACCTTTACAGTGTCGCAGTACCGATGAGACACCGATGGTTAAGATTGATCAGCCTCTTTGAGTGTAATTTGATGCAGGTGTGCTGAAGAGAGGTGTTTAATTTTCAAGCATGTCTGGTGCCGTTTGTGACAGTGGATCAACCTGAAAGATGCCAACTGAACGCAGTTTCAAGCAGATTAAAAAGCTGTATAATACTTTTTTTTTTCTTTTAAACAATATCATACCCATGAATGTTATCAAATCAAGCTTTAATCAGTTATCAGAGAGCAGCAGACAGTGTGTATTTGATCTCTCTGAACCATGTGTGTTGGTTGTGTCGAGATTTTTACATAATAGTGAGTCGGACACTTATTCATTCATGAGCCCGACATGTAAAACTGCCATATATACAGTGGAGTCCCACTATGGGAAGGTGGTCTCACACTTTTGAATCCCATTGTACATATCTACATAATGCTGTGTAATCTGAAAAAGGGATGTATGTTATGATAGGTTTAGTTTGCTCTTTGCTGTTAATATTTACCACCTTTTCTCTTAAACTCCAAGGATCCACAAGACTGAGAGAACAGAGAAAATAACGGGTCCATGCCAAGATTCACTGTAGAGCTTTTCAAAACTGTGCTCCGCATTAAAGACTGGTGATGTGGAAAAAAATGACACTTATCTCTGATGAGTCTGGATTGTGTTTAAGCTTATTTTTTTTAAGGAGCTATTTTAGGTGCAGATGTAGTAAATTCCATTCTCGAACCACCCTGGTAGATGTAAGCGAACATATAAACAAAGAAAATGTAAATTGTCCTGCGGGACTGTAGTTACGAAGGCCGCTTTGATTCAGGGGTTTGACAGTTTTCATCACAGTTGACTGTGAGCTAACAGCAGCTCAGTATGAGAGAGGAAAGAGTGTATGCCAAAGAAATAAGAAAGTTTCCACAAGCTTTGCTAAAGTGGTTTGTGAGAAATCTGACAGATTAAGTAAAATGACAACAACAATTCAGAGTGTAGCTGACACAAAGCTTCAGAACTTTAGAGACCAATGCTGACCAAAAAAACAGATGGATTTACATGTTTACACACACACACACACACACACACACACACACACACACACACACACTGACCCACTTTAAATCTTGTCTGTCCTCCAGCTGACTAGAATTGCTAGTACAGTTATTTCCCAGTTGGAGTTTGGCCCCCGGCAGCACTGCTACACTACATCCACATCCCGCAGATCCTATGTCATGCTAGGCCTACAAAGGCTCAGCTTGCTTGTAGCACTTCTAGCTTGGCTCTACCAGCTGTCACGATACATACACACACGTCTTTCCTCGATTAGAGGAAGAATACCGACCGTCTAGCAGCTCTTGTATTGCTTAGACAAACATGAAAGTTAACTGCAGTGCCTTAAGAAAACAGGCTGCTGCTCTGATGCTTTCTTTGAGGAAAAACAGAGTGCCTGTCCTCTTGTGTTAGGATGAAAAACGTTTAATCCCCTTTTTGATCTGGTGTTTCTGTATTTAAAAGTCTAAAAGTCCCTATCATCCCTTTAAGTTGGACCCTCACAATTTAAGATTTGAATGGTTTGTTTTCTTAAAATAAGGGCACCTGATGGAATACACTGACTCATGTGGGGTTTGTATGATCACCTCATCTTATTTAAAAACCACAAATGTCAATGTCATGGTGACACTAGAGGAAAAGACAGGATCAACAGAGTCATTAGCAAACATCGTCTGGGAAACATAAATATCTGCATCAAATGTGCCACTACATTCAATGGATGTTAAGATGTTGAAAACTTTGACCTGCTGATGACATTAATGGTAACGTCACCAAAGTCAGTGTGATTCATTCTCTGGGAAACATGCATGTCTCTACAAAAATAAAATTTAAAAATCGAGTCAACAGTTGCTGATATATTTCAGTCTGGAGCTAAGTGGTGGGTAGACCGACTGCCTGGTCAAAAGACAGACCAATTGACAGAATGATAGACAGGATGATAGAGTGCATCCTCATGATCCTCAATAGATGTCAGAACTGTAATACTACTTGAATACTGAGACATGGTGGAAAACATTCTGTTCCTGTGTGAGAGGAGTACCGGTGTTTAGTACTTTGGAGAGCTCTGAACACATTCTTGCACCTGTCTCTGCATTTAAATGAATTCATCAAAGCCATTAGTGGGGCTTGTTAATCACACTTTGATTAGACTGGAGCAGATATTCATGTCCCCCCCCACAGGATGAATCCTGATGACTCCCGGTGATTTCCTGATTTGTCCTCTA
Organism: Seriola lalandi dorsalis; assembly: GCF_002814215.2. Lineage (NCBI taxonomy): Eukaryota > Metazoa > Chordata > Actinopteri > Carangiformes > Carangidae > Seriola > Seriola lalandi. The sequence goes on from NW_019525039.1 coordinate 80,510, forward strand.
GTGCCACCAGCATGTCAACGTATTTGGTTTTGAGTGTTCTATATTTTATATTGTATCTGTATGAGTTAAGTTAAGAAAAAAAAATGAAGTGCTTCCTGCTGTTTGTATTTCAGTGGCGATTACCTCATCACACACCACTAACCCCATTTGTATGTCCTGCTCCAACGGCCTGTTACAAATACAGCAGGAAAATACCTCAAATTAACCAAGTGAGATTTTCTCTAAATTCTGTTCCATTGTGACACTCAAATATCTTCCACTATATGAGAATGTGCTTGAATCCACCCATCGGCACTTAACTATTTCAAAGTACGCAGGATTTGATTGTATTCACAAAGCTGCCATATGCACTGTTCTGCTGACGCCCGGGGTGCACTCACTCTTTGGTGCAATTGCATTTGTACGCATTGGTGAGATCAACTGAGGCTATCGTCGCCGTCTATTCTCTCCATGCATCCAGCAGATGGATCGACATAATAATGCAAATCCGTGGGATGTTGTGCACTGATCTCAAAAATAATAATCTCAACCATGCAAGACCCTGAACCCGGAGTCAGCCTCAGGTTATGTTAGGTAACTGAGGAACTGCCAGCCAACTGTTGATAATTACACAGAGATAGAAATATTAGAAAGATTTACAGAAAATTACTTGACACACTACTTAACACTTTTGATAACTGATTTAGCATTATTAAGCAAAAATGCCACTGATACCTGGAACAATATGATTTGCACATTTTCTGTTTTTTTATTTTATTCATCAATATTGTGATGGACATTTTTGCAAAATCTTCTGACATTTTACAAACAAAATGTTTTAAACAAATTATGTTTTTTCTAATGCTCCTTAGCTGTGAGAAGCTAGATATCAATAGGTATCTACACGAAAGTCAGCAAAACTTATTTCTGGATATGTAATGTGCTTGGCAGCTTTGAAATAATTGATTTTGATGATCGTCACAACCAACTGAGAATTGGAAGAGGAAGATAAGTCACCTATCCATTATCAAGGGAGGAGAAAATGTGGCAAATGAGGGAAAGAAATATGTAAAGGATTGAAAGTAGTGACAGAGAGAAGGCAGACAGTAAGGCTTGGAGGGAGGCATTGAAGTGCCAAAGCTTGTTGCTGTCATCCACAGATAAGAGCACAAGACACACACACACAAACGCACGCGCGCATACACGCACACACACACACACAATCAAGCTGAAGATGGTCTTTGCCCCTTCCGCTCTCTCCCCCTAGGGGATTCTTTTCACCCCAAACTGAAAATCAGTTTGTCTCACTCACATCGGTCTCCTTGGCTACGACTCGCTGTCCATTTTAACAAGCCCTTAAAGGCCTTCTTAGTGTAACACTGAGACAGTTTAGCTGGGGACATTCAAACAATCAAGTCTTTCCTCTGTGACACATAAAAAAAAACATGAAAAGAAGCAGGAAAAACACAGTCAAGCTGTGTTACATCCAGTTAGTCTGCAACACTTTGCAGCTCCAAAGCGCATTACTGCCTGTTGAAGATTAGGCTCTTGGAGAAAATGTCTGATTTTCTGTTTACGGATACGTTTTGACAACTTAAGAAGACAGTAGCAGTGGATGAGCAAGAGCCGTGAATAATATGAAAACAAGGTGCTAACAGTATATCTAAAGATGAAAATGTATGATGCCTGAACTGCCTTCTATACATGAATTATACCCAAACCTAATATAAATGTTTAAATGCTTAAGGAACACATTCAGCACATCAACCATCTTAAAAGAAGTTGCATGCCTTGTCAAAGTGTAAGAACGTGTGAACTATGGAGATTTTCTTCAGCATCCTAATGAGAGGAATGCAATGTTCCCTCCTTCCCTACACTTGTCACAGCTCAGTTATTGGTGAGAGGTTGAGGGAATGGGTGCATAATAGCATAATGTATGTGTGTGTTTGTGTGTGTGTGTGTGTGTGTGTGTGTGTGTGTGTGTGTGTGTGTGTGTGTGTGTGTGTGTGTGTCCCATACAAAATGCAGCCTCCATTAATCGTATGACTGATTACGTCTGATTACGTATGACTGATTACTGATTCCTACATAGTGTGTCAGTATCTGTTGCTGCCCATCTTGATGCTAAGTCACATGAATTACTCTACACGCAAACACAGACCATGAATTTCTTCTTTGATTTTGTGCGTGTGTGTGTGGTTCTGCATGCTTCCTGTCACTGAACAAAAACATCCCTAAACATGTGGTAACATGAAAGGATTATTTCTTCAAAACATGGTGTAAATAAGGACTTTATTATGATCAAAAAGCTATCAAATTACTTTGCAGCCTAAACTCAGTCACAACTTACAGTATATCATATACATGGCCCTCTGGTTTCAGGTCTGTAACTCCACCCCACAGTGATCACACAGCGCAGCGACACACCCTGGCGTGCACCCCTACATCACTGCAGCAACATGGGACTTTGGGTCAGTTTAAAGAAGATTTTTAGCTGCTGTTAACTTCTCTTTATGCTTTCATGGTGACTTTGTAAGGATATATTTGGTTGTCCAATTCCCAAGACTTTTATAATATGTATATGACACACCAACCTGTCTGGGGTGTACCCTGCCTCTCGCCCAATGTTGCTCCAGCAACCCCCCCCCGCAGCTCTCAAAAGGATAACTGCTATATCTAATGGTATGGTATGGCACATGATTCACAACAGTAAGGAGTGTGCTGAGTAGAAAATTGTCACCTTGAGTTTGTATTTGGTGTACTGTTGATCAGAGTGCTGTGATTGTCTACACTAACTGGATTTAAGTGACTGTGTTTAGGTGTGATCCTTGAGATAAAGTGTGAAGTTGAAAATGGTCACAATGAAGTGAAAGACCGCTGAGGTTAGGTGAGAGCTTGGTGTGGTGAATGTGACATGAAAAATCTGGGAAAACCTTCAGTCTAGTTCAAAATGGCCACTTTTGTAAGTAAGGTCCATGGTTAATCATGGATGGATGCCATGCTCCAAAATGGCTCCCCATTCCTTCTAGTGAAAGTTATACATTTGAAAAGGTTTTCCAGGTTTCCTCAGGCTTCTGAGTTTCCTACTCTGGTTCAGTCAACACTCATGTTGATGACATAAAAATAATTTAATTCTTCTTTACTGTTTTATGAAGCTAATGGATCCGATGCTGGTAATAGAGACAATTCAGAAAACATTTCTCATAATTTTAAAGACGTGCCTTTTGTAATATCTTTGTAATGGAAAAGCTGTTTTGGGCCTGTGGGCATAATTTTACCTGCAATTGTCCTCACAGCCCATCACTGTTCAGCAGGGGGTTGGTAGGGATTTGCAGAAACTGGGCACAAGTGTGACTGTATGCTCTGTGCTCTAGTTGCCTTGACAAACTCTACAACACTCTGGTTGTAAACTGTGAAACTGGCGAGTAGGTCGGTTCATTCAGAAACCACTGAACCAAATAATCAAGAAACTTTATAAGCTATAAAACCTTATCAGTGAACGAGCAGCCACCAAAATACCAACACACTAAGCTTTAATACACAGTGCACTGCTGATTTCCTATCAGCTCCAGATTATTAATCTCATTAATCACATTACAGATATAATCAGATTGAGTTGTTATTATTACAATATTATGTTTGAGCTCATGTGGAGGAAAGTTTTAAGCCATTTTACTCAATTCAACTCAATGTCAGTTTTTTAATAAGTTTCTCATATTTCTTAAATCTGACAGTAATGAAATGACACCAGTTTATATTAAACCATGACTGCTTCTATTACTTCTGATGCACTACTCAGATGTGGCCCTTTTGTTTTTCTGACATTTCAAACACTGTATGAAACATTTTGTTGCTACTGGTTACTTTTCACCACATTTTATTGTACTGTATGTATATCACTGTATTTCTTGGTTATTCACAACCAAAGCAAAAGAAAGGGAGATTGTTGAGATAAGAAAACCTACTTCAATAAACAATAGTTCAGAAATAGTAAAATGATTTGATTCATTTATTATGATACTCTTTAAATAAAGCTTTTGCAGTTAGGTTTCATCAAATCTTTGCTTGGTTACAGTGACACCTCGGTCTTGAAAAGATCTCTCTTCCTTTGCCTTCACGTGGGCTTCATTATGTGTTTGATGCAAAACAAAGAATAATTCTAAAACATAAGACTGCAGAGGACAGAGGACAAATAAGAAGAGTATTCCCACTACCTAACTTTTCAACCACTGATTGTTTAGGATGCAGTGGATGGTGAATTGCTGGCAGAGAATTAATAGAAAGTGCCGGTTTTCACTGCGAGAATAAAGCATCTACATCCAAACAGACCTACAGACAGTGAGAGCTCAAGCAGCGGGGAAACTGAACTGATGCTGTTACATCAGCACACACAGCCTTAAACTTAAGCATCTGTATCTGTGAAGATGTGTTCACTCATCTCTTGTTCGTAAGTCCTCTCATGCTGAGACAAATTTGTTTTTCACAGAGACAACAAACACCTCTTGACAAAACTCACCTTATGAGCACAGACACCCCCACATCCTCGCAGTTCTTGTAGACGTGCCCCCACGTGTCCTGGATGATCTCCCTCTCGGCGTCGGACAGCGGCTCGGCGCGCTCCGGACGATCCTCGCACTGCACCTCTCCTCTCCGCACTCCCAGCAGCTGAGGAGGTGGAGGTGGCGAGGGCGGCGGCGGAGACTCCCTGCGAGACATCCTCCTGCGGCGCAGCAGCCCAGAGGCTCCCAGCAGGGCACGGGGGAGGTAGGGAGCGAGGGAGGGGGGGAGGGAGACGGAGAGCTGAGACCCCACGGCGGGAGCTGGGAGAGGAGAGTCGGGATGAAAAGAGGAGCACAGAGGAGGAAGAAGAGGAAGAGGAGGAGGAGGGGAGAAGGAGAAGAGCAGAGGCAGGCAGCGCTCACAGCCAAAAAAAGAAAAGGGAAAATGGAGCGGCCAACCCCCCCCACTGCCACCCACCAAGATCTTTCACTCCAAACTCTCCCTCACTTGTCCTCCTGCCTCCTAAAAACTTATTTCTCTCACTGTTTCGCTCCCTCTCTTTTTCTTTTCTCCTCACTCTTGCCACTTCTCCTCTTTCTCCCCCTCTCCCCCAGCGAGGGAGATGCTTGTCAGTGATGCTGATGTTGCTCCACTGTCACTTCTACTCTCCCTCTCTCTGATCCTCTTGCTCTGGTGGAGGAGATGAGGCGTTCGGAGGCTGCGGTGTGTGTGTTGTGAGGACCTGATGGAATGAGAGCGCCGGGGTGGGGAGACAAACACACAGAGAGAGAGAGAGAGAGAGAGAGAGAGAGAGAGGTGGAGAAATCTGGAGATAAAGAGGGGGAGAGAGAGAACGAGAGCATTAAGGGTCTCTAACAACAGCCCCCAACACACACACACACACACACACACACACACACCGTCTCTCTGCACATGTCTGAGAGCACATACTGACACATTCAGGGTGAGAATGTATTTGTCTTTTTAAGAGACATACGTTGACATTAGAACAGATGTATAACGGACCAATTAAATTACTATGTATAATATGACAGGCGTTACACATGAAGATGAACCCACAGAATATTTTCACCCAATCAGTCCCTGCAGCTCCACACAGTGTTGCAGTGTCTTTCAGCTCGTTGTTTTGGTTTTCCAGCCCACAGCTTCACTGTTCTGGTTCACTCTCACAGCTCTCGGCAGCCTCTGTTCCAAAAAAAAAAAGGTCTGGTAAAACGCATGCACTGCATACTAAACAACAGAAATACATAGTTTAAGACTAGCTGTTGAACATACCCGGGCATTCAACAGATAAAGATCCAGATATTTCCCTGGTGGAAACCAAAGCAGAGCTAAAAGGAGAGTGACTAACAGACATTTGTCAAATCACCAGATGCTGTAAATAAAAGCTACTGTTACTCCATGAGTGATAGATGTGTAGGCAACTGTTTACTTGCCATATTAAACCTGCAATCACTGTAACAGGTTGTGAACACAATATTGAATCATCAAGTTGATATGGACAGCCTGTTAGCAAAGCTGTCTATTTACACACCTAGCAGGTAAGGAGAACAATTATGTTGTGTTGTGTTTTAGGGTCGTGTTTCTGACCACCTGATGAAGTCTTCACCAACTCACTTTGGTTGGAAAAGCTAAATGTTAGTGGCTCCACTAACTTTAATTTTAAGTGAGTTGTTAGGAAAAAATAAAAAATAAAACAAATTTCTTGCTAGTCTTCAAATCCACAGGTACTGATGACAATAATACACATTTCTCTACTAAATTCAAAATATCTTGGCATGTGGCTTGATAAGAGATTTGCATTTAAATATCACGTGGAAATCCTTGCTGGTAAACTGTGAGCTTGGCGACTTGCACAGAGGCAGAACCATCTGTCCTCTGACGTGTAAAAAGAAGATTGTTGCTGCTGCCTCACTCTGAGGCCCCTCGATCTCATTTACCACTCTGCCCTCAGGTTCCTCACGGCCGATCATTACAACACTCACCACACCACTATCTATATGATAAAGCTGGATGGCCTTCGCTGTCTGAGAGATGAAATAACCACTGGCACTGATACAACATAGTTGGAAAATTGCCATCTTATATCTCATGTTTGCTGGCCCATGTCTAACCCGTTCCATTCCAGCGACTGTCTCATGGAATAACACACCATGTCACCTACAAATCAAAACATTCATACCTCTCTGTAACTCCAAGAACACACTCGATCTGTGCCTGCCTGTGACTGTTTTCACTGAGCCTTTACCTTGTTTGTTGTCAGTAATGGCTCTGTCTGTCCTTGCTGTTTTCTTTCAGCTGGTCAATTAAACTGTTAACAGGGCGGTGCTGTCAAAGAGCGTGTATGCTCAGCCTCCCCTGTATAAATAAAGGAGCTAAATAAATTGATAAGCACAAAAAATATGATCAAAGTTTTGAATAAACTAATCCAGACTTCCTGAACCTGACAGATGATGAAAAACTTACTCTGTTGTGATAAGACAGAAAAATTTTAAGACTAGGAACTGTGACTTACCTGCTGACACAAGGCAACACAGACTTATAATAATAACCTGCCAATGTCGCCTTTAATGACTTGTATAATATGTGGAAAATCACATGAATCATATGATTTTCATTTATTGTTCACCATTTATTAGGGCTGCAATCAATAATTAAAATGATTGCTTTTATTATCGATTCATCTGTCAATTACATCCTTAAGTAACTGGTTAATTGTTTTGTTAATAAAACATCAGAAATTCCCACTCTCCACGATGAGGTATTCAGATACGTGTTCTATCTGACCAAAAGTTCAAAACCCAAAGGTATTATGTGACAATCATATGTGACAAAGAAAAGTATCAAATCAGCACATTTAAGAAGCTCGAACCAGCCAATGTTTTAGTCATTTTTGCTTTAAAAAAAAAAATTGGCCATGGTCTGAGGTCACAAGCTCAAAAATGAAAGATGTTTTAAAAGTACCTGCTCTGAGACAAAGTATCCATAAACAGCGAGACACAATGAGAAGGTTCTGCTTCTCCACAAAACTCTCTCCAGACATTGCAGCAGACAGTTTGCCAGGTAAGGAGGAAGCTGAGGGCGACCTGGGGCAGGAAAGGAAACTGATCAGAATGTCATTACTGTCGGTGCATTGCGCTGCTACATAATCACAATATGTCTTACTTTTTTAATCCTTCAAATTCTAAATAATCACCATTTTTATACAATACCATCATTCTCAGTAATGAAAAGCAAACTGTTGTGGCAAAAGGTCTCATTCTGAACAGGTCATTTTAAGTCACAGGACTTTAAAAATACTAAGATCATGAGTCCCCACGCGCCCTAGAATTTTTCCCTCCCCCAGACACTGAAAGTACAGTCTCTAAAATGTTGCAACTATTGGGGTTGGAAATGAGAAGTGATGTCTCAACACCTGCTTCATACTGCCAGGAATATAAGGATCTAAAAACACTCCTAGAAAAATAAAGTAGACATGACATTATCTACTAAGTAATGAGAGAATGATCTTACACTAATTCACCTGTTTCTAACAGATGCTTTGCTGTTTTTTGAATTTTTTTTTTTTGTAGGACAGAATAACAAACAAAATCAAAAGAAATGACACTTTTTTCTAGAAAATGTTTCAAAAACTGAAAAAAAAACTATTTAAACCCAAAAGAAAATACATTTTAAGAATTCAACAATAGACAAAATGACTTATTGAGATTGAGATTTTTGCAGCGAGCAAGTGCCAAGAGAGCAAATCAATCTCTACTTGTGCAGAAAACCGAAGTCAGTGCACGAAGAGGTCAAATATTTATCTCTATGTAATCTGGCATCTGGTATTGAAAGCGCCACATTTGACATTCCTTATCCGAACAAAAAAAAAAAAGAAAAAAAAGATGGAGATGTTTGATAAACTGCTGTCTAGACAAAAGCAGAAGAGGGATGGTGGAGGACGATGCTGATGACAGGTCTATTATGCCACAGAGGCGACTGGAGAAGCCAACAATTGAGAGATGGAGCTGTCACAGCATTTTGCAAAATGGCAGATTTCTGCGCCACACCAAAGGGTGTCACTCTGTCACTCGTCAAGAAAGGTTTGAAATAACTCACTCAGAAATCTTGCATCTGTCACTCAAGCTATTCCAGTGCTCAGTATGTGACATGAAATTTAGAAAAAAATATACTCAGTCTACAATTTTGTGACTGATGAATCTGTGTGGTTCACATATGAAGTGATACTGGAAGTGAACATGGAGAAGGAGCATATGAGGAAAATACAACCAGTTAGTTGACACCTCTGTGCCCCTGATGGAAATCTGTCTGACTCTCACAAGCTTAAAAACACTATAAATTATAGTTTTCTCTGTAATATACACAACAGTGTTTCATAATACATGTGAATGTGTAGTTCAGTAATGCGTCCGTCTATGACCTGAGCTGAATCTCTGTCAAAGCTGAAGGTCTGCAAAGCTTTAACTTTACTGCTGCTGCCCTCTACTGTCTGCTGCACGTCACAGACCATGAGGCAATTCATTTTGTCAAATAACTTGAGTAATTCAGGCATCTAAGGTGAAATGGTATGATGACTGCTATTAAAAGGGTTGAGCCTTATACCAAGGTTTCTAAAAAAAAAAAATGCAGTTTGCAATATCCAGTGAATTTGAAAGTTGTCTCTTTGTAAAAACGTAAAATTAGATTTTTTTTTTCTTTCTTTCTTTTTGCACAGGCCACTTCGCTGCAGTGGGAGAAAAAAAAATCACAAACTTAGCTACCTTCTTTATAAACATTACTGTTCTGGTTTTGGATTCAATGTAAAAAAAATAAATAAATAATTACAGTAAGAATTATTATAAATAATTATAATAATTAGCATGTCTTACCATGACTGAAAATCTTCATAGACATTTCAACAAGTTTCATGTCTCACTCTCTATTTACCCAAATAAATCATGCCAAACCAACAACACCAAACCTCATCTAACACTGGGCTCCTTAGGGACTCTTTATCAAATAAAGCTAATTTGTAATCCAAAATAATCTGCTGGAGGGTCCTCACCATGGCAACTGCTGCTGTGAGCTGCTTCACTTCAGCAGCTGTGGAAAGTAACTAAGCATATCAGCTCAAGTACTTGAGGTACTTGTACTTTACTCAAGTCTTTTCTTGTCCTCCCACTTTCTACTTCTACTCTGCAACATTTCAGAGGTGAAAACTGCAATTTTTACTTCACTACATTTATTTGACAGCTTTAGTTACTATTTACCAATTTATACGAAACATATGAAGCACAATACATATGCTTTGCTATAAATTAAACTGCCCAACTTTAAATACAAGTACAGCTGAAACAATTAGTCAGTTAATCAATTACTCAATAACAGCAAATTAATTGGCAACTATTTTGATAATAGTTAATAAATAATAATTTTTTTAATAATTTTCATTTAAAATGCCAAACATTTCATGGTTCCAGCGAAAGCATTGAGGATTTGCTGGATTTACTTTTGATACTTTAAGTACATTTCTGATTATACTTGGATATTTAACTTTTTTAAATGTTTGACCTTTGTTTTTGCAACAGAGTATTTCTACTGTCATATTAGTCGGTCCACTTTTACTCAAGTAAAGGATCTGAAAACTTCCTTCACCACTGCACTTCAGGATCATTGGACAGTAGCTCACTGGGTCCATCTTGTGACTCCTAAGGATAAGTGCAATTTCAAGAGAAGCCCGTTTTTGGATTTTGCCTTTTCCTTCTCCTTTCACCTGGTTTTCCTGCCTTCCTGTTGGTGACCACGACCACACGCCCCGACTTCGCCCGCTGTTTGAGTTGTGCCATTGAATCCTCCCTGTCCTAAGCTGTGACTCTCTCTGGGGGTTGTGGGTAATCACTAATCTGCTGCAAAAATTTCAAAAGGTCACTTTGTCTGTTAATGTATACTGAATAATTCTTGTAAAACAAGCGGACAAATCTGCTATAGAGCTAAGATAATTTCCCCTCTACAAATCAACTTGTTTCAAAATTCTTGATAATGGTGCGATTGTATTTCTTCTTTTGTCATGTTTGACAGAGTTTGACAATTCTGTTCAAATCCATAAAGACAGATAAAGATAAAGATTTTTCATTGACTTAAGGAAACTGTCTCGAAAGCTACATATCACAATATTAGGGGATGCGCCTGCAACGAGGTAAATTACAATTTTCAGAATAAATACAATCACAGAATCAATGCAAGTTGATCATCCTATATTGTATATGTTATTGTTTATTTTTTCTTTGAAAAACCCAGAATTAAACCTTAAACATCCCTAGTGCTGTTTGAAACTTCTGAAAACTTTTAAAGTGGATAGCAGGCAGTGCGGGGACAGAACCATGCTGCTGCTAGAGATTACTACAAGAAACAACAGCACCCATATATCAGGAGAAATTAAAAGAAAACTGTGCTGTTTCCTGAGGAAATAATTGTCCTGCATTGGATGTGTGGAGACGTGGAGATATGCTCAGCCCTTCCAAAATGAAATACATGGTCTCTCAGGTCCTGTTTTGTTATTTTGTATTATATCACATGTTGTAAATAAATGACACGTGTCCTTATGTAACCATGACTACACTTATCTTACACCGCCATTTTGCCAGGTCTCCTCTGCGAAAGAGATAATGCAACCCAAGAGACTTTCTGGTTAAACAAAGGTTAAAAAGAATTAATATAGCCACAGGTGGCAATGATCTGGACCCAAGCAGAATTTGGATGCTTGTTTCTATTATTTTCTTAATTCAGAGGTTTCATAATCATCCATCTATATTTTAGTGTGTTTTACAACAACAAATTCTCCAAAAACTTTAAGCATGATTAAGACATTATTCAGACTGATTTTTAGCTGAAATAAAACAGACTAGGATGAGATCGGAAAGTAAGCCTGAACACACGTCTAACTCTTTGTCTTGGATTTAAATTCATTCATACCCAGGTCAAAGAAGGGAAGATGATTTTGCAGACAACTCACATTATCAACACCACCTTAAATTTTCAAGATTTGCTACATCCACCTGTTCATAGCCAGATGTCATCAGGTGGTACCTTACCTTCACCACTCTCCAGTTGGTGGACTGGCAGTGGTGGCCAAATCACTGCCCATCTGCTCCTAGCTTCCAGCTTCCCTCCTCTCGTCTGCTCCACATCCAGCCAGAGCTCATTCTGCCTCCGGCCCCATCCTGCCAGCTGCTTGTGTCTTGCGCGTTTTGTCCAGGCCCAGAGCTGACAACATCCGCCATGTTGATTTAGCTGGGAAACCTATGCAGCCAATCTCCACAAGGAACAACCATGCCTGCCATCCCTCGTCCTTAAGGGCTGGAAGTTCTGCAGCCTCCTACCCACGTCCATCCTCATCTCCCAGGACCTGTCAGTTTACGATACCTCCACTGGGATTTGAACCCAAGCCAAAGGAATGAGAGATAAACAATTTATCACAGCATGTTTAGACACACAAAAAATACTCAGCACCCAGAAAATAAGGTTACTTTTCATTTTACAGCCTTGGTATTTGGATTAAGTGTTGTCTTATTTCTGCTTTGTTTATCCACAACAAAGCAGAAATAATCAGATTTAACTAACAGTAAAATGAAACCATGTCCATTCAGGTAACACAGTACAGTAACAAGACAGTGCTCTCAGATGCACGTGAACGCTATATGATACTCTATGATGAAGTGTTAATTAGCTGCAACAAAGAATTTACACAGAAAGCCCTCGAGCTACATATCTTACAAGTAGCGCAAATAACAAACATAAAAAAGTGTTTCAAGCTTGGTACTCACTGTGACATTAATGAGGCCTGGCCACCGAGTTTCATTGTGTACATAACTTCACTGTTCACTTCTGTAAAACGCACCCCAGGGTCACACATCACTTCCTGTTTTTACGACTGCCGTACGACGCATGATAAATCGTCTCCTTAATTGTTTGTGGCTGAGCAAGGCAGCTGCCCAAATGAATGCAATTCACGTCTTTACCACAGGGCGTCACTGTCAGACCTTTCCGAGAAAAGAAACGTCAATCTCATTATCAACCTGTCACCCGGAGGACGTCATGACAACACCGCTGAGTTGGAGGCATCTCACCTGAGCTACAAGTGCACGCTAATTGGAGCAGGAGAAGAGAGAAAGGAAGGAGAAGGGAGGAGTAACCCCTAGTTCCCCAACCCCTTTACCCCCTGTTACCCCTCCACCCTCCTAACTCCCACAGCCCATTTACCCTACATTTTGTTGGTGTAGTGGCTTCCTCCGTTCTTCTGATTTAAATTTCTGATCTTCTGGAGCAGCTCACAGACCTGAGCGCGATCCTTCAGCTGGTTATTGAAGGTATATTGAGGTATTGATGGTACTGGCCATTACATCTGGCCACAAGTTTTTGAAGGTCTGGGTTTTCAGGCAAGAACGCCTCAATAGTGGTATCTCCAAGAAGGTCACCACCAGTAAAGAGAACCATGCTGTATGTGTTTGCAGCCTGGCCAAAGATTTCTTGAATCCTTTGCACCGTCTGCTTTTCCTCGTCAGTGTATCTGCCCAGCCTGATGACAACCAGGAAGACATGGGGTCCAGGCGCAGCATAAGAAATACACTGGCATAAATCTTTAGTTGTTTCATCCATGCCAAACCTGGTGTCAAACAGGCCTGGGGTGTCAATGACAGCAACGCGTTGTCCATCTACTGTAGCTTTGCCCTTAGAGCAGTCTTCAGTCATAGACTTAGGACTGAACCTTGATTCAAAGCACTGTCGTCCCAGAATGCTGTTTCCAGCGGCGCTCTTCCGATTCCCAGTCTTCCCCACCTTCACAATTCTCAGCTCCTCATCATTCATCAGAGAAAATGTTTAACTGATAGCATCTTAATTTAAAAGCAACTTCAGACTCAAAAAAGCCCCAAATACTTAACATGTTTTGAGAAATCATGCATTGCTCGTACATTTATTAATTTTTTCAGTCAAAAATAACTGAAAAAAATTATAAATGTATGAGCACTCCAGAATTTGTTGTCAGATTACAAAATACTAAATAATACATGTGCAGTTCTGACCAGTATATGTCTATATAAACATCTCTCTATAGGACCTACAGCAGTACCTTACATAAAGTTAGATTCAGCATTGATCGCTAAAATAATGGTACTTTAAAACATAAATATTGTAACATGATTTAACTGAGTTGTTTGCCATGTTTGGATCGTAAAAGTTGCCGTCCGTGTTCCAGTTAAAGAGTGCAGAGAAGCCACTGCAGTCAAAGCAAAGAGTGAATTGCTAAGGGTCTCCCACAAATCCTTTTATTAGTCTTGAGTAATGCCTAAAAAGGGTTTTCTTGACCTTCGACCTCTGACCACCAAAGTCTAGTCAGTTTGTCCTTGAGTCCAAGTGGACATTTGTGCAAAATTTGAAGGGATTCCCTTGAGGAGTTCTGGAGATATTGCTTTCACAAAACCAAAATCATGTTTTGTAAGGTCACCATGAATTTAACCTTTAGCCACCAAAATCTACTCAGTTTGTCCTTTAGTCCAGGTGAACACTTTTGCCAAATTTGAAGAAATTCCCTCAAGGCATTACAGAGATATTGCATTCAGAAGGCCAAAACTGCGTTTTGTGAGGTCACCATGACCTTGACCTTGACCTTTGTCCCACATAATCTAATCAGTTCATCCTTGAGTCCCAGTGAACGTCTGTGCCAAATTTGAAGAATTTCCATCTAGGTGTTACTGAGATATCATGTCCACAAGAATGTGGAGAAATGACAGAGCTGGAGACACTGCTGCACAAACAAGCTCAAAACCCTAACCTTTCTTAAACATTTACAAGAAATGGCAGCAGTTCTTTTAAGCTTCACGCAATTCCCCAGTGAAATGAAAATGAAATGACATGGTTCAAATGTGTCCAGGTTTAGATGCATTTGGTAAAAACAGCTTTTTTCAACAGCTTTGTTTTACAGCTTTCTAAGTGATTTAATGTATTCATTTAACATAATTAATACAATGCTTCAAAGCATTTGCAAAATGCCATGTATAGACTGTCATATTAATTTTCTTAAATCAGCAAGTAAGAGCCAATTAAAAAAAGAAAAAAAACAGATTTATTAATACATTTCTGGGTAATTAAAATTTCCTTTGAGCAATTGATTAAAAACTTTTACCCCAAAGACAATTAGTATGGACTTCCAAAATAGCCAATATTAAATAAATACATCAAACTTTCTTAAATAAATAATAGTAGGCTATATGAATAAATTGAATAAAACAGTTGAATACAAAAGTTTGGGCACCACTGGGCAAATAACATATTTTTCTTGATTTTTTATATGAGAAGAGATAAATAGCCTACGATTCTGAAGCAAACAGATATTTAAAAAAGCTTTTCATCTGTTAATGCAGATTTTATTTAACAAACTTAGAAAATTTGAAAAGAAAAAGAAAACAGTAACTGTGGCGTATGCAAAAGTTTGGGAACCCTATAAGTAACAGCTTGCAAATACTTTTTGTAGTACCTTTCTGTTCTTGACTAATAAATTTCCAGCCCCTCCTCCTGCTTCAAGCTCTCAGACATTTCCCAGGCTGTCCTGCACACACAGCATTCTGCCCTACATCTGTACAATGTTTTCTTTCGCTGGCTGTCACACAACACCAAAGCAGAATTCTTCCACCTCAATGTTTAACAGTTGTTAAATTGTTCTTTTGACAAAAAATTCTGCTCCTTTTTTTCAAACACAACTTGGTTTATTGAGAGCACAATTTTAATTTATTCTGTTCAGCTGTTGCTTTTCAGAATTTAGATGTTGACTTTTGTGATGAGGTCGCAGGTGAGGTACTGTCAGCATTTAGCCAAGAGAAGTCCAAATGCCCTAGACTGCTCTTGCTCTGTTGATTTTATCAGGTAATGTTTTATGACATGTGGATAAGTATCCCAGGATACATTTTGCTTCAACCAGTGAAGATGGCAGACGGATGAACCCAACATTATTAATTTTCATTCAACAAATGCTATTGTGTCATCAAATTTACTTCTGAGTTTTTATAAGGCAAGAAATTAACTTTAAGATTTAAAATTTCAAATGTCGATTTATAAAAATTCAGAAACTGGCCTGCTAATGCCAAAATTACTGTAAAAAGTAACCAATTTTCTAAGTTCAACAATGCTGTTATGTATTTGTGTAATTCTTTAAAATGCTTTGACATTTTTTGAAAAGCATTTGGCAAGCATTGTCTGTAGATGATTCACACTGAATTTCAGAGGAATCTAACAGTCTCAGACAAGGTATTTAAGACAGTGTGGAAAGGCAGGAAGATTAACTTGCAAAAAGTAAAATTTATGATGTAAAAGTAAAAGTGTATTGTGGGGAGCAGGACAAAAAGGAATTTTGAATTTAGGTCACATCCTTTCTTACGTATCGGCTTAAACGTAAACATCTTTGGTGTTATACCTCGAGGCCATTTGTGTCAATTTTGATTAAGTTGGATTTCAGGCGAGATGGAAGAATAACAGATGCCTGGAAGAGATGAGTTACTAAACACTGATGAAGTAATGTTATGTCACATTAAGCTTCTGTGGAAATTATTTGGATTTTAGTACCAGCACTGCAGTTTTTTTTAGGTTATTCTGACATCTACTGACTGAATAACTTACTGCTCTTTTTCAGCTATTCATTATCAATCTTTTTTACATGAAGGCACGTGGTGGGAAGTAGTAATGTCTGTCTTTATGCAACAGAGGGCACTATTTAAACACAGTAAGATGTGTTGCAAGTCTGAATGGAAAAACATATCCAAACATATTCAAGATAACTGTTAGCAGGTTAGGCTATATGTTAGGTTCCTCTCAGCTGGTGACAAAGGGTGACTGAGTTTTTGCAGCTGAAGCTCCCAGTCTGTGGAACACTCTGCGCATTGAGATTATTGGCAGTGTCTTACAAGTCCTTTTTTGTATGAAAGCTTTTTGTAAAATACATTACGTTTTGGTTTACCTTGCCATTCTTTCAATTTATATTCTTCTCTGTTTTTAACTCAAATTTTATCCTCCTGTATTTGCTGATTTCATGGATTGTTTTTATGATCTCATACTCCTATTGTTCTTATTTGCATTTGTCTTTGTTTAAATTGTTTGCTTTGTGTTTTCCCTGTAAAAACTTAAGTCAGTGCAAATTCAAATATACACATTTTCTATACACAGTATAATACAATATATTTTTTATTTAAAAAAAAATATATACAGTGTATTTATTTACAATGTATTTACAATGAAGCTTTATTTTCCCTGGGGTAACTTAAAGATATGTAGGCCTACAGATATAAATAGGCCTAAATAAATGAATGAATAATAAGAACAGAGTGAACAATAAGTAAACAGAAATCGGAGAAAGCTATTTAGGATATAGGATAATAGAATGGTAAACATCAGTAATGGATATAGTAGTCGAACTATTTGCACAAAATGACATAACATGTACTACAATAAAGTACGGTGTGTTGTTTCAATTGTTCCAGGTTTCATTATTTTCTATAATGTAGGCCTATGTGTCTATTTGAAATTGATAGATACAAATACGTTCCCATTATAAATACTGACAAAAAAATTAGTGACAATTTGAAGGTCCTACAGTATGTGCAGCCGCAGCAGCATCCACTGGCTGCAGGTGTCGGTATCTTGGGCGGCAGTCGTCAACTATCAAAGTTTTGGGATGGAAATTATTTTGGACCAATCGTGATGAGGCATGAGACTTTGCTATCCAATCACATTCCAGATCTGTTTTGTGGGCGTTACCCAAAAAAAGAGTGTGCGGCGGTGCGGTGCATCCTCCTTGGCCGGCAGGAGTTCGGTTGAGAGGGTGCTGGATGGTGGGGGAGTACCACTGATGAGAGAGCCGAAAAGAAGGGACACATTTAGCACCATTATACTTATCCACTGGATACTGTTAAACACCTGGGCAGATTTTCTTCATCTACTGTGTGTGGTGAGTTCAGCAGAAAAGCCAGGGCCGGTCATTTCGGTAGGGATGTGGCGGTTAGCAACAGTAACCGTTAACGTTAGCTAGCGGATTATTGTGCCGTGACTTTTCAATGATGGAGGACCGTCAGCTTTGCTAATGTTAGCCGGCGCCGCAGAGCCACAGTGCGGTCTCTGTTAGTATGAAATAGTCCTGAATTAATATTTGTGTCGCATGTATCCCTTTTAGAAGTTTAATCCTGAAAAGCTGCTCTGAAACGGTGTGGTCATTGTCCGCCTGCTTTTATCCCCACCCAGACGTCTGTGAGCCACCCACACCCATGATGGGATTTTGCTTGAGGAGGCTGCACGGTTCATCCCTAAAACTCCCATCTGTAGAGAAATTTGACCCTTTTTCTTTTAGAGTTTTTTGTTCGCGTTATAATGGCATAGTAATAAAAACGATAGTATAGACCCCCTCGGTTGTGCTTAGTTGGTTGCTCGGTGCTGGGTCCTTGCAGGCATCTTTTCAAGCGGGTTGGATGTGAAGCACAGCAAGCCAACTTTGAGCTAACGTTAGCAAGCTAATCTAGCCGATGCAGCTGTGTGGCCTGGTCGGGATTTATCAGTCCACGACAAGCAATTTTCAGAGCTAATGTTGAAATATCCTACTAGGGGTATTGTGTGCTACATAGTCCCAGTGGTCTAGAGCTATCCGAGGGATATAAGTAAGTGTTTTCCAGCTCAGAGTGAGGGGATGCATGACACGGCAGCCACACTGATCTCTCCCCCATCCCGTGACCTGACCCAGATTCATGTCTAACCAGCGGCTGATTTAAGCATGGGACTTGATTGTAGGTTAAATATCTCTGAGCGTTCATCAGCTGAAGTTGTCTCAGATTAATAAGAAGCAAGCTGGAGTGGCGCTCTCTGTTGTGCCTAACATTCAGACTTGTCCGTGCATCAGCTGTTGAGGGCATCAAGTGCCAAGTTTTACAAAGTTACCCTGTACTGTCTGCTGCTGTATGTGCTTTTATTATTTATTATGCTTTTATTGATGGGGTGATTATACCCTCTATTGTAAATGTAAAAGCACTGGCCGGTCTTGTTATACTGCATGTATAACAATTATCAATTAATCTGCTGATTGTTATTCATGATTAATAGATTAGTTGTTTGGTCAATAAGGTGTTGGGAAATACTGGAAAATGCCAGTTGCTGTTTAATAAAACCCAAGGTGACACCTTTAGATTAGAGCTGAATGTAGCAATTATTTTTTTTATCTTCACATGTGGATTATTCTCTTAGGTAATTGGTTGGACTGGAAAATATTAAAAAGTAAAAATCTGAATTTCCTAAAGCCCAAAGTGACATCTTCAAACAGCTTGTTATGCCCAACCAACATTTTAAAACCTGAAGATATTCAATATACTATCGAATAAGACAAAGAAAAGCAGCAAATCCTTACAACTGAGACGCTGATACTAGAGAATTTTTGGGATTTAAATAATTAACCAGTCATTAAATAGTTGCTGATTAATATTCTGTCAGGCAATTATTGCTCGATCTTTTAAACTTTAATAATATTTCTTGGATGGCAGTTCCAAATTTCTTTATAATGGTAAGTAAATAGCTTTGGTATATGGACAAAAATTGTTGTGGCCTTATTTTGATTACACAACACAGTCAGGGTTTCTGAGGAGGCTGAAATGGCGAAGTTACTGTACATGTGGGTTGGTTATACACAGGGATGGAGGTGCAAAGGCTTGACACTCACACACCAGTCAGTGTGGGCCAAACAAAGCCATAAGCAAACGAAAGACAGCAAATGAACCCCACTACAAGACAGAATACACATAATTCACACTAGATTTTTATTTTACTAACATTTCTCTCATTTGGTCAGAAAAAAATGCTTTTGGTACTCTCTCAGGCTCACTCTGTCACTATTTATAAGAAATGACGATTGAGACATTAGTATTGTTCAATTTGATGTTCACTCGTTCCGGTGTTTTCAGATGACCCACATTTTTTTACTAGCAGTATTTATATGTTAGTCATCACAAGCCCCTGCTGAGTTATGACAGGCGAGCAGCAACCATCATGGATGACTGTAATAAGCTGAGACACTTGTCATTCAGTCAGACATGCCCTGAAGTATGCTTGCTATTATACCTTAATATTTCCTCTATGAAACAATAATAATTGTCACTAAGGCAAGCTTTAGAAACAAAGGCATTAGCATTGAGACTATAACTTCTTGTGGAAGAATTGCAGGCTTTTGATATATAACAGATTCCAGTCACTTAAAGTATGATCTGAATGCTTTTGCCAGCATTTTTCTTTCTATCAGGCATTAGAGCAGCTGCAGATTCATTAAAGCAATTAACCACCAACTTCAACATTCAGATGTATATGTTGCATCTTAGTCAAATCAGTGATCTTTCCTGAAATGGTCAAAATGTTAGTTATGTTGCTAGCACCCAACATAAGAGATTTTGCTGTCCGATCCATTCAACATATTTGATTGTATTTGGCCATTGTGGTTGTCTCTGAGCAAGACTGCTTCACGGCCATATTGGAATTTTATATAACTTACATCAGCTTTGATTTTTAAGTTATTTAATTGGCTGGATTTAATGACGCAGACTCTCTCTGGTATTTGAATCCATCAACAATTTCTCAGTTGATTTAACAGAAAATGTATTATGGTGATATATTGTGATTTGAACTAACATATATTCCATTTTGTTGTTATTTGTTGGTTCAGTGTCATATTTTCATGGTTTGGTGGATCACTTGATCACAAGAACAGAGCCATCATCAATGTTATTAGTAAAATGTTTTTATACTTTAACAAGACTTTTGTACACTGGTGATCTCATCTGTGCCTTACAGTATGAACAATGCAACATTAGTCAGCTGTATAAATTTTAAATGTAGCATTTTTTTATTGGTCACAACACTGTACTTTCTCTCCTCACTCCAGGTGGCCAAGTGTGTTCTGCTTCTGGTTTCCAGCAGCAATGTCACAGAGGAGTGGGCAGGAGGACCCGGAGCGGTACCTCTTTGTGGACCGCGCTGTGGTCTATAACCCAGCCGCCCAGGCTGACTGGACTGCCAAGAGACTAGTATGGATCCCGTCAGAACGCCATGGCTTCGAAGCTGCCAGCGTTCGCGAGGAGCGTGGAGATGAGGTGGTGGTGGAGCTGGCAGAGAATGGAAAGAAGGCGGTGGTCAACAAGGATGATATCCAGAAGATGAACCCACCAAAATTCAGCAAAGTAGAGGATATGGCAGAACTCACCTGTCTGAATGAGGCATCTGTGCTTCACAACCTCAAAGACCGCTACTATTCTGGCCTCATCTACGTGAGTATTTATTAAGAAGTGCAGTCACATCTAAGAATTTGTTATCATCTTCTTTTACATTCTAGAAACTAACTTAAGGTCTAAAAAATTACAATTTGATAGTTTAATTCTAGTGATATATCACTTTGTCAGCCTAAGAGTTAATGAAAGCAATGCTGTTGAATTGTTAATGTCACACAGAGAAATTAAGTATTATTATTGCTATCACTAAAATTTTTACACTGCCCTAGTAATTGTTCAGAGCTCTGTGGTCAGCAACAATAACTTCCTCCCTAAAAATGAAAAAGGTCATTTTGGAAAATAGTGTGCTATTTTTGTTATATGTAAGTGCATCTATCTTACTGGCTTTAAGTGGAGTAACAACAAAGAGAAGCTTCCCACCAGCTTAGTTAGGAGTCCATATATTCAGCCTATTTGTCCCATTGATGGTTATGGTGTGGTTATTGGCAAAACCAGCAGCAGAAAGATAACAAGCATTGTGCTGTGTTAGTGTTACTTTTTTTAATTTGTTTTTGTAAATACTATTGATTGTTTTTTAAGATTACTTGGTCCACTTGACAATATACCTAGAATGCTTATTAAACAAGTCTTGCCCATTGTAAAAACCAGAACCTCTACATATCATATCCATAGCATTTCACACTTGAGTCTCTGAGGAGGCTAAGAAACAAATTTCCTTCAACGTACAAGTCGTCATGTCCTACATAAGCTGCCGATTTCCCCTGTGATTATGCCCCACTTAGTGACATGCATTCCTGGAATAGCCCAGACACGGAGCTTGTGGGGCACTTGAGACCCAAGGAGGAGGCAGGGGCTGAGGGGTTCACACTTAAAGGCCCAGTTGCAAAGACAGAAATGAATTTGCTAAACCAGATTTTAAAATGATTGGAATGTCAACGCTGGGCATGAAATGATATCAGAAAAACTGGTTAGGGCTGGGATTGTCTGAAATCATTTTCATCTTATATGTACATCATTTTAAGATATCTTTCGGTTTAGGTCATTATTTATCAGCTGTTCCAGTTGTACTGGGTTTTAGTGGAAATGAGCTGCAGTTAAAAGTATTTTTCTGGTTTTCTGCATTGGCAAGTGAGACGGATGTTTCGAAGCATTGCGGATGAAGTCATGACATTTGAACGGTTAATGAAGACACTATGTATTCTTTGTGTTGATGAGGCATGAATACGTCAGTGTCATCATTTAGCAGATGGCCTGCCAAACCACCAGCATTATGGCATTATGTCCCTCGGTGGAATAATTAAAGGAAAGAATCTACTTGCAGGTATTCCTACTCTGCTTGGATTCAAATTGTCTGTCATCTTCAATTTATCCCAAGACCTATTTTATAGTGATGTGTTTGTACTTAATATTTTGCACACTTTACTTACCCTACATTACAGCATACTGTATATTTTAACTAAAGCCAGTATTTACTACATTTCCCATTGCTTTTAAGAGCTCTCATAATGTCTTTAAAGTCACTTTCTTCAGTCTATAAAATGAGAAATTGTGATTTAAAATTTCCCAGAGCTCAAAGTGATTTATTCAGAGAGCTTGTTTTGTGTGACTAACAGTCCAAACCTCTAAAATATATTGTAATGCATTTTTGTAGAAGGCAATGAAAACCAGCAGCTATTCACATATAAGAACCAGTGAATTTCTGGTATTTTTGCTTCAAATATGGTTAAATAATTATCAACATTGATGAGTCGATTGACAAAACATAATTGAATCAATCAAAGGGCTAATTCTTTTTGCTCTAAATATGTTACATCGCAATCTATTAAGTGTACTCTCTTTTTTGTGTGAAATATCAGTGAAGATTAGTAACGTATGATTATTTATGTAGATTAATATATAGTCTATAATAAAGACCTTCGAAAAGCACAAATGTGATACAAATACATAATTACAGCATTATCAAGGGAAAGAAACCACACTAAAACCTAATACTCTCTTTTGAATTTGCATAGATTTTTTTTCTACTCCTCCACTGTATTGTACGAAAATATAATATTTAACCACAATATAATTGATTTTCACAATAATTTCACATCATGTAATCATTTTTCAACAAGACAAATAAACATTCACTAGCAAACAACACAATAGACCCAGAAATCCAATGTACTTTCAGAGTAGTTTGTTCTGTAGCTAAGGGGGCAATTGCTAACATAATAAAATCTGAAAGTGTTTGCCTCTAGCTTTTGTTGCAGCAAAATTAATGACACCATAAGTTGATGTTTAGTTAATAAAAGGCTTACCCTGTTGACGTCAGCATGGTGGGGGATGTTAGGACCAGGCAAGGTGTAGCAGGGTGAGCTCTGCCATGTGGTGACTGTCTGCTGATGGCTCCCTGCCAAGAGACTGCTTGGTATGTTTGTATCTCCTGAGAGCAGAAGCTGTTTGCCACCATATTACAAGAATGATGATCTTTCCATGACCATGACCTTACAAGAATTTTCAAAGTTTTCAAATGTTTTTTAACATAAATGAAAGCCTATTGCTTTGTAGAGCTGTTGACAAAAGTTAGTAATCGGTTCCAAATTCTCACTCTGCAAGTGCTGTGAAAAAACTCTGGGTGCAGTGTGACCTCTTCAGCCTTTTTCCAACATGAGCTACTACAATAAGTAAAAAGAACATCTTTGTATTTTTTTATATTTTCAGAGGGCTTTTAATGGAAAAGGAAGTGACCCCAGCCCCATCTCTTAGCTCTGGGAGGCTTGTGCTGAGTCACACTGTAACCCTTAACAGAGTTCTTTGTGTTCTCTGATAAGAAACAGCTGTCTTCAGAAAAATAACTGAAATATTTTTCACTTTTGCTGTCAAAAAACTGCTTATGCTTAATTAACAGCCAATCCATGCCAGCTTTCGAATGTTTTTACTGTTCTCTTGGGTCAAAGACATGATTGATGACATGATGTTCTGATCCAGTTTGCATGCTTTGTCAATTTTTCTGTTGTGTCCCCAAAGTCCCCAAGTGTGAAGCTAATGAACAAGGACTTTTTGAAAGTCCTTGAGATTTGAATAGCTTGCATGAAGATCTTTGCATTCCTGACTCTGCATGTTTTCCTGTCCTGATTTTGAGGATTGAGCGACCTTTTAAGTCAGAGCAACATAGCATAGCCCTGACATAACCTACTTTATGACTCCCACCCACACAGAAGGCAGTGGATGGAAATGTAATAATAACACTTCAAACTTGCATCAGAACATAAAAGGAATAAAACTATTTATGGACTGGAGAAATTGGCAACTTCTTGAGCTCAAAAGTCATTGAAATTTTAATGGATATACAGCACAGACCCATATACAGCTCCATATCATGCCTGGCTTTGCTGATTATTGTGGTTGACTAAATATGGTTCAACCCAGTGGCTGAGGAGAAAGGAGGACTGGATATAGTAATGATGTCACTGTGATGTTTTATTGAATGCAGGCCACTATGTGTTCATCCTTTGTTACATTGTTGGTTCAGAGTGTACATCCTGAGGAGGATGAGTAGCAGCTCCAGGCTGAGAGCTTTGTGTGAATATCTGTATTGGCATGCTGTTTCTCTGTTCATTAAGCCTTCATCTGACTGCACAACTGGTCTGTTTGTTCATAACTGAAACCTGATCAAGATCCTTTCTCTCTTGAATATATTTTATCAAGAAAACAACATCAGGCTTGTCCAAGATTTTTACTTTTTGTCCACATGATAATGTTTATGAGTCGGCTGAGGAGAAATACTTTATCTGGTTTCTTCACTGGTTCCTATTCACATGTATAGCATGATGCTGCACAGTATCATCAGTAGAAATCATTATTCATGGTAATTACATCTCCATCTCATCCAGCTTTGCCTTGATTGTGACTCTTTTGTCAGTTGGCTTGGCTTTCTCTATCTTGTGTAGAGGTAAAGACTGTTAAAACCCCAAACTTCTGTGCAACATCACACTCCCATGTGTATACACTAGTAGAACTATACTGTTTCATGGAGGCACTACAAGATGTTTTTCATTGAATTTCCTCACAGATTATTGGCATTTATTTATTGAAGTAAATTTTTGTGTGTGTTTTTTTTTTCATCATCCTTGTTACACTTGCCCTATGTAGCATCTGATCCTCTCACCTGTTTGAATTTAAGTTAGCTCCCTCTCACAAGCAGCAAGAAGAACAGTAATGAAATGTTTTTTTCCAAGTACTGTTGAATGATATTAAGAGCAGCTTAAGATTTAGAGCAAATATAGAGTTGCTCTATATTTTCTTAATTGCAAATGGCGAAAATACTATTGTTTTAGGCAAATGAATTTCATCATTTGCTTGGGAAGTCAGTAAAGATACTTACATGTTTTTTTAGGGTTTAAAAGACATTTAAAGCCCAGTTAGCCCAGTTATGTCAGAATGGAGGGCACTAATTCATGCAATAGCAGAGACCCCAGAAATTTTTCCCATTGAGAGGGGCCCTGTTGCTAAGCACTGCTTAGTTTACAGACATTTATTTGGACATTTCCGGAGAGCTGGGAAGCCTTTCAACTGTGTCAGAGTTCTCATCTGTTGACCATAGTTTATCTGGGTAGTGGGCTCAGGGCTGTGTTGACTAGCTCCAACTCATCTATGAGCTCAAAATAACCTGCATTTAGTACTCAAAGATTCAGATGTAGATATTGTTGACTGACTAGATGTTCCTTTGTGCAAACTCTTTTTAAAAGAAGGAACACACCACAGCACACTGGCTGGCTGGTGTCTTGTTATGCCTGGTTGTTCAGGCGTTCAACCCCTTGCCCTCAAAACACCACTAATCCCCCAAATACCTTCTGGGGTCCACCATCAAGGACAGCCAGCAGAGTCATCCCTTACCCCACTGCATGTGGCCCATGCTGGGTCAGGGGCACTGATCTGTCTGCCTGGCGCTATGCCCACCGTAGGGGGCCTTGGACGGGGGTTATTATGGCAACAGCCCCACAGTACATCCTACAAACTGAAGTTGACGTTTACAGTCAATGCCAGTTAGCAAGGTGTAAGATTTAGTCTTAGTAATGTCAGTGCCGATCAGGAAAGGTGATCAGTGTCAGTGTCAGTTCACTGTCAGATACAACTAGTGATTCCAGAGTAACAGATCTCTACAGTATGTGACCAGGTTGCAACACAGAGTTGTTTGCAAAGCACCTTGCACATGGAAGAGATTGAGGAGGGGGGGTTTGATGGCCATCTGGTTATCTTGCCTCCACCTTCCACACATGGGCTATAGCCACACATCCACCACCAGTGACAGCCTTAAACTGTGTCAGTCTTATACTTATACATTTCTTTTTTTAAAGTATATTTTTTTGGGCTTTTTATGCCTTTAATGGACAGCACAGTGGAGAGTGACAGGAAACGGGGAGGCAGAGAGAGGGGGAATGACATGCAGTGAAAGGCCGTCGGATGCGGGATTCGAACCGGGGCCGACTGCAGCGAGGACTGTAGCCTCTACACATGGGGCGCCTGCTTAGACCACTACGCCACACGACGCCCCATACTTATACATTTCTGAAGGTTATACTTTTAACCCCCTTTTAGTAACGTTAGGCTCATTACTAGCAGTGTGTGGATTTAATTTAAATTTGTAAAGTTGTAGCATGAGCTTGATACTTATAAAGTCCTACTTTGTTATGTGACTAACAAGGGGTGGGTGGTATACTGTCAAGTTCTGCCATGACATGGATTTTGCATTACCATCATTACCATGATAAATACACATCTTTTAATTTATCACAAGACACATTTTAGTTTTAGCACACACACAAGGGAGATCTACTTTCAACAACACCTGATGAACTATGTCACACCGACAGGTTACACACAGGCAATAGGCCCATTCAACTTAATGTGGCGCTGCTAACTTTTACTATGTTAGGGTTGCATACAGACATTAAGTGATAATATTCAATAATTACCAAGTCCAGCTTCAACATTACAGTAACTTCACAATGTTATTTTTTTACGCTTCACAGTATCAAAGTGTAGATGCGGGGTGTTGTGAACTTCCAGTCAGGTGACAGTTGAGTTGTGTTTTAAGAGGTCTTTCTCTCACTCAGTCTCACACAATCCCACAGCATGCTTTGGTCATGTCACCACTGTTCCAGTTCAACAACTCAGTTAGCTGGCCCTGGGCCCCCAGCAGCCCACTGGCAGCCACAGAAAAAATAATTAAAAGAATGTGGCTTTGCAGCCTGGCCTAGTACAGAGATCAGAAAGGTGAAAAAAGATTTAAGGATACAGTGAAAAGGAGTAGAGAGCAGATGGAAAGTTGGGACCACATCATGCACCAACAGAGTTTATGGATGAGAGAAAGTTTTTATTGGCAGATGAATCAAGACTTTTGATCTCAGTCACTGATATGTGATTCAAAAAGTCTTAATCCAGCAGCTTCTTCTGTTTACTGTGTATCCCCTAAGTTTATGGAGTGCTCAAGGAGCAGCTGACATGTCAGGGATTAACCCTGTCCTTGGTTATATGACTACATATCTGTCTGCATTATACAGCTGAGGGATGAATATTCTGTTGTGAATTAAAATCACCACCCCTTCAGTCTAATTTCTGATATCAGTCAAAGGATGTCTGGCAAAATTTGCACCAGTTAAATGTGAAGAACAAATGAGATAGGGAATTGCCACATACTGTATAAGGAGGATAAGTGAGTGGAGTAAGAAAATCTTAAATACATACTGTTGGATAGTAAGCAGTGTGCCAGCAACCTGCAGTGATGTAACATTCTCTGCCATGATCCATGAATTTGTGCACTAATTGCACAACACAGTGTCTTTTGGGCAAACACGAGAACTATGAAGTTGGACAATAATATTTGGCTCTGGATGCAATGTGCTAACTACACCAATCATTGTGATAGTAGTAACTAATAAAAATTGTAAAATTGTATTTTAATCTTTCCTGGTAGCAATATCTGTGTCCAATAAAATCCACACTCAGCACTGTTCTCTCCAAATTCCTCATATGTCATTTCGTTCCTATGACAGTGTACTACAAGGATCTCAGAGTCCTTTTTGTGCTTATTCATTGTCAATTTAGTGCTCAACATAATCAATGCATATAAATGTATTGTAAACAGTATTAACAGTCAACCATGTTTTCTCTTCCTTTTATAGACATACTCTGGTCTCTTCTGTGTGGTCATAAATCCCTACAAAAACCTGCCCATCTACTCAGAGAACATCATTGAGATGTACAGGGGCAAAAAAAGGCATGAAATGCCCCCTCACATCTACGCCATCTCAGAGTCTGCATACAGATGCATGCTACAAGGTAAGTTTGAGTGGTGTTGTTAGATTATAGCCTGTTTTTAGGGTTAAGAAACAGTCATTACATTCATGAAGTATTAAGTGTTTTATGTGTGTCTAACAGTGTTACATGGAAATGTTAAAACTAATAAATGTCACAATCAACTTATTATCTCCTTGTGATTTAGGCTACATACTATTAAGAGCTGATTGTTTTGATCTTGGATTATCTGTGCTATGGTGCCTGCTTTTGTTGTGGTGTCACTGTTCATGCTGAACATTTATTTGGAAAGTATACAAACACTGAATGGTGTTTTACGTGCAACATATATTTTTACCAGTTGTTCTTTTTTGCTCTGCCGACACTCTGTTAAAATAGCTCCACAGCATTTGGTGGTACTTTTCTGGCCTCATCAAGATTTTGAACAGGGGGCCAAAATATGTTGAAGTAAAGCTACTCATGATGCTAAAACATTAATTCACCTAAAAGCATTTGGTGAAGTATCTTGAGTGATAAATACATGAAAGTAAAGATATAATTCACAGATATTTAACTTATTTCAGGCCTTCACACAGTCAAAGCATTAATTTTACATCAGTGTTACTTTCAAACACAACAGATATGACTAGTGTCATATTTGTGCTGAAATCTTTTGTAGATCTATTTCAGTTATATATTTAGGTGGCATCTTTTGGAGTTCAAGTTAATGCAATAACAGCTTGACACTGTGGTCATGTGTGGCATCCAGTCTGCGCCAGTTGTCACATTTATTCAGTTTTAATTCATTTAGGAACATAAAATCTTGGAGGGGAAGGCTGTCCATGGTGGATGATGTCTTCAAACATCCTTGCCTGTTGTTGGCAAGCTTCCAGGCTCTATGAGCAGTGACCAACTGGGATCAGACCAGCGAGAACAGAGAGGGTGACCCCATTGCACTCCACAATAGGTCCTTTGTGTGATTGTGAGGGCCGACCAGTGGGGGTGGTGACAAACTGGACAGTCCCATCAGTCCTTTAGGCTTTGCTTTTCCCATGTTGGTACACAGAAGGAAGTTTCATTAGTGTCAACAAGTAGCTGGATGATACCTTGGTCCATTTTAAACTAAAAATACAGTCAAGACAATTACAAGGCATGCATTAAATACGAATTAAAATGCATAGCTTTCTTATTTATATACTTTGTAAACTTTAGTCTAAAGATGCTCGTTGCAATGTTGATTGATGTTGTCGCTTTGCAGTTGATGATGTCGATGCCCAGGAGAATATTTTCAATACTAGCCTCGCTGTAGTTGTTGTTGAACTCTACCAGCTCGTCATTTTGTCCAGCTAGTTTCTTGCTGTCACCTCCTTCTCTTTTCTTCACACCCTCTATTCTCAACACACTGCGTTTCCACATGGATGATCATTGATGGTCATGGGGGCAGGGCCAGACAACCTGTCAGTTAGTGATGTTTTCATTGCAACATATTTGTGCATTTCCTTGTTTCTTTAATTTGAACGAAGCAATGACCTCTGCCCTCGAGCCTCTTAGAATGCTGCATGCATTTACTGTATGTCTCTGAGAACACAGGGCTGACCTCTCATTTTTAATGCAGTACTACTCCAACCCATTTCTGGTCCTATCAGAATTAACAGAGTTTCAGTTGAAAAAGAGGTTTGTAGGTTGCAGATTAGTGGTGGCCAGCTGTTGTTCAGCTGTGGCCCTGAGCATTTCAGTAACCTGGTTAACATAAGTACATAACCAGCTGTATAGATTAGCACTGGTGTTTTTTTCTCCACTTGGCATTAAAGTCATCAGTAAGCTAAATACTTGGCCAGATTGTAAAAATGACCAGCAAATTAATTGAAAATTAAAAAAATCATTAGTAGCAGCCCTAGTCAATTACAAACAAAGATTTTAAATTGATAACTACCACAGTGTAAACTGTCTGTCTGTCATCATCCCACTTTACTATATTGCCCAACCCTAGTCCCTCTTATCTCTTTTGCAGTGTCAGTTGCCATCTGAATGAGAGATCATTGGAGGCAAATAAGTTATTGCCTCTAATGTAGGACCATTGGAGCTGTGCTGATGGCCGAATCATATTTACAGCTGAAGGGTGTCTAAACCTTGCAGGGGTCTGTTAATTACTGCAACATTGCTGTGAAGCCAGTCAGTGCTCAGTCAGGAGGTTAAATGAGGTGTTACCTAACAAAGACAGGGTGTGTAAGCAGACCTCTAGAACTTGCTGCACATCTGTCAGTGATTAGAGGTCCAGATACTTTACACAATTTCCCTCACTGCTCTGCTGACGTGAACTCACTGACATACAAGAAGCTAATTTTATCATATCTGGAAATGTGTAGTAAGGAAATGCAGATGCATGCTTGAATGAAAACATGTGTTAAAGGAACCGGTCATGTCAGCAGTTGTGATGGATCCCAAGAGTGGACATACATCAGTAGCACTGCAAGTGTCCATAGATGTGGTTGTGAAACAGGGGGACTTTGTTTCAGTGGAAATGGAGAAAGACCCCCTTCTCAAGTCTCTCCCTGGTGTTTAATCAGGGCATTAGGTCAAGTCCAGCTAGATCTATCTTGGCTTAGTGAAGTTTTTCCCATAGCACAGGTCTTTGATTTCTCTCCTTGCGGTGCATTTTATCAACAATGAAGAAAGTGCTCCTCTCCTCATATGTCAGCACCATTAATGAAATTTAGATCATGAAAAATGTAAAGTATGTTCCATGAAGTTCTCGGTGAACTGTACAGTGTAACCTATCCTGTCAGGAATGTGTGATAAAACAGGCTTGGGAATGTTTATAATGGTACAGTGTACACTCTTCACAGACACTGACCCACCTGGCACTAATAAGGTCTATAGCAAACAGTAATGGCTTTGATGGCCGTTTGAACTGAGGCTTAATGCCAGGCTCTTTCAACCCCAAACATCCTCCTTCACTTACAGGACATTTTTGCATATCCTTTTTTTTTTTTTTTTTTTTTTTAAACTTATTTAGTTTCAACAACGGTACATTATACATATTTTCACTCAATTACTTTTCTTTCTCTACAATTCTTTTTCCTTTTACAACTGTACATAGCCTTTATACATATTAAATTCAAGTATTAAGCAAGAAAACAACACAAAGAAAAGAAAAGAAATATTAAAGAAAGGCATAAGTATCCACTCTGAAATACATATATACACATACAGTACATACATACACATACAGTACATACATACACATACACATATACACACACACACACACACACACATACATTTATACATATACATATACATGCATACACATATTCACTCGCATATATAGAACAAACCCATCAATGAGAAAAAGAAACTGAAAATTATCCACTCCAAGGTATAATAGCTTAGATAAAAAAATACAGGTGGAATATTTACTCTTGAGAGAGAGGGAATGTCATGTGTACATGTGGTGCATGCACATTTTTGCTTATCTTTTGAAAAAAGAAATGCACTACCACGTTTCAAAAAGACACTGCAAGGAGCTGTGCATGAGGTACAGATTTACAGTCACTGAAGCTATTGTTCATTTTCTTTCAAACAGTGCTCTTTTCTCCTAGAACAGATGTGGTTGTGGACAGTGAAACTGCTCGTCAGCAACTAGCGGAGCACTCGTGTTTCCTTTGTAATAGATCCAAATAAAGCCAATAGATTTTATCCTAAATAGTGCAAGCACAACTGGAAGTATAACTATCACTGCTATTCTTTTAACTATCACTTTAAAATGCTTCTATCCGCTTTAAATCAAATTGGACAGGTGACTAAGACTACCAGAAGAAGACTGCAAAATACAGATGTATCTACTCTGTGCCCCTGAAATTGAGGAGCTCTGTGGAGACCTTGTGTGCATCAAGCTAATACTTGCTTATCTGACAAACAGAACCAAATATGGTTTTACAGAAGCACTTATTATATGTTCCATTAAAGATAAGATCTGCCTAATGACATCAGTTTGATTTTCAAAGGATCAAACATGGTAGATGTAACTTGTTGAGGGGTGTTTGTATCAAGTGAAACAGTGTTTTATGTCCACTTATCTTGGCCATTCTTGGGGATTTTGAGGCTGAACTCAAGTTGACAGTTGAGCATTTGACATTTTGACATTTTGTAATGAAATCTCTCTTCAAAGAAAGCTCACCAAATTTGTAGTTGTTGTGCCTGCCAGTGCTTGTTGGTCCTCCATTCATTCATCTTAGAAATGCTCAGATGTGAATCCACAGTACAAATACTGCTTCAGTGTTGTCAACCAGTGTGAAATTTCTGGCAGACTTGGCTTATATGAGAGTTGCACATAAGTCTCAGATAGTTTTTCACGTACAGACTTCACCTGGTGTCTGTTTTTTTATATCAGCTACTGGAAGGGAGACAGCGTATCAGACCAATATTTTGTAATATAATATTATGCGCTTAATTATATTTATTTCTGCTGTTTTTTCTTCTTTTTCCCTTTTTATGTATATTAAATATAACCATCAGTATGTCTTATATTCCCTTTTCCACTCAGTGATTTCCTGTCTTATTCCTCCACTCACTTTTCTTTGGCTGCCGCAGTAGCTGTCTTCACTGATTCATTTTGCACCTGATATAGATATTAAGTGCAGACTGCCTAAATGATTTCCATCAGTTCAGTTTGCATGAATACCTTGGATTAAAAATCAAAATTCTGTTGTCAGTGTTACTCAAACACAGTTAATCTCCCTATCAGATTTCATTACTTTCTTTCTCAGAAATGCTCTCCATAAGAAACCAAACACTCTGGATCTACACTGCATTTGTTTCCATCAGTAAGCCCTCGGCTGAAGCATCAGCCTCAGTTATGGCCACACCAGAGCTCTTTGCCATCATAGCCCTAAAAGAAATGCTTCATAATGATTCATTACTTTGACTTTTATAACAATATTGACATATACCTCTGTGTCAAGGGATATTATAACCCTTTTTGACCAATAGTGAATGGTTTTCTTAAATTTGGAAGGTCAATTAAGATGACAGACAAGTATTGGTTCATTCCACTGAAAACATAACTACAGCCTTTTTTAAATAGGCTCTAAAGACCCTTTATTTCTGTGTCATAAGTATAACTACTCTGAGGTGTTAAACTAATGAACAATCACAAACCCCTTCTGCATTATGAGATTACTTTTTTCAGTTCCAGAAAAGACATTACAGACACCCAGAGTTCTTCAAAATCAGCAGTAATTCAGTTTCTGTTTTGTTGTTATAGTTTAGATTCATAGTAACTCCTCTGCTCTATCCAAGTATGCTTAGAAGCAAATCAAATAATTGCCACAGGGGATTCTTAACCACTACTTTATTTTAGTTGGAAAATTAAATATATGGCAGTCCATGCATGGTCATCACACAGCTTTTGAAGTGTTTTTATCGCTGATAATGGTCACTGTAGCTTTGAGCCAGTGGTGTGTCATAGCTGAATAGACTGCACTAATTTGTAGATTTATAATTTAAAGATAGATTGCATTGAAAAATCATGTCAGTATCTGTTTGAAGGATGCAACATTGAATATCACTGGACTTGTGTAAAACTTTCATCGTCCTTTTTGCAGTTACATAAAGTTAAGTTGGAGCTGTGAGGTTTCTGTGGATTTGATGTACTTAAGCAAACGTCTTGAGTGACATTATAGCAGCCCTTTTATTCACAGGCAGCACAAAGACAAAGATGCATCTTCTTCTGAGATGGCATAATAGTGGTCATGGATTTGTCTTTATTACCCTGAACATTCAGCTAATCTGTCCTTTTATTTACACCATGGTGCTTTTGTGGAGGTTTTTGTCGTGCTGTGATACTTTAGTAACAGCTAGATCAGCGTGCAGGACTGGTTTCTGAGGTGAGTGTTTGCACTTCATTCCCACTCCTAAATACAGGCATTAGCCATCAGTGATGGACACTGGCCCAAGCCCAGTGCGCCACAGCCTCACAATGAGCTCACTGTCGTGAGCTGAGATCAGCTCCCCCCTTTCCCTCTCTCCTTCTCCTCTCTCCTTAAAGGGAGAAACGCCACATGCAGAGCTGCTGTGTTTATGTCAAAGCCACAAAACATCCTCAAATTTTTCACTCTCACCACTTTGTAAAACCATTGATGCAGACCTTTTCTATCTGAGGACTAATTTTATCGACAACTGTGTTGCCCGTATCAATTCTGGAATATCTTTTCAATCTATGAATCTGAAACACTTATTTCAACTTTTATACAATTTTACTATCGTGATCTGAAAACTTTTTTGCCGTTCAAAAGATTGAAATCAAGTATTAATGATGATATTCAAACTTCTCAGCTTTCACTTTAACTAATAATATTATACATCCTGGGGGAATCTTCACTGCCCTCAAACATAATGGAGTCATGTGAAGCTGGCAAGAGCACTACCAATCATGCGAAACCCACAAAACAGTCCTTATGACCATCAAGTAATGTTACGGAAATAACAGCCCCTGTTTGGGTAGTTCTCATCTGCACAGACCCATAGTGTTCTGCCAGTAATCAGCGCTTTACAGTCTGGAGAGGCTGTTAAGGGTGCAGCCATGCTGGTAAGTTGGTGAAAGGCATTGAACAGTCTCACAATGAGTGGATCATATCATTCCACTGTGTCTGCAGCCAGACTGATAAAGAAGACACCAGCTTTCTGAGTGGTGTTGTGTTTGTGTGTGATTCAGATAGGGATGTGAATGTCAAGAGATGTGAAAGAGGTGAGGGCTAATGGGGGATTGCATGTGTGCTGTCATGTATGGAGCAGCGGTTGACGTCATGGCATGAGCTATCCTGAAGGATCGGAGCGGCTTAAGTGTGTGTGCTTACATGCATATGTGCGAGGTCAATC
Organism: Seriola lalandi dorsalis; assembly: GCF_002814215.2. Lineage (NCBI taxonomy): Eukaryota > Metazoa > Chordata > Actinopteri > Carangiformes > Carangidae > Seriola > Seriola lalandi. The sequence goes on from NW_019525039.1 coordinate 115,444, forward strand.
CCCCTTGTTACAATAATTAACTGCAGGAAGTGCCTGGTTGAAGTCAGGAAACCCAGGTTGTCCCTAATGAGCCATCCAGCTGTGTCCTCAGTCAGATAACCTTCCATCATTTTACCCCAAAGGAACGCAGTCAGCACTTCACTCCGGGAAACCTTCACCTCTGGCAGCACAGTCCAGCCCAGGACATAACGTGTGTGCCATGAGTTATGATATTCACAGCATGGCTTAGAGTAGTGCTTCCCAACCTTTTTTGGCGTGTCACCCTTCACGATGAAGCAATGTGTCTCCACATCACAGGTTATGGTCTTCATTGCCAACGTGAAGTGTGAGCAGTTCAACCAGAGAGTGATTTTCTTTCTTTGATTGTGTTAATTTATAGATTTTAAGAGGCCCGAGGCATCAAAAGTATCCAGTATTTCACAACAACAGAAAAATGGACATTGTTTTGTTGAACAGATTCTCCCCTTAATCCTCTTGTGACTCCTTAAATTTATATTGTGACTCCCTGGGGGGTTTCCAACCAGCAGGTTGGGAACAGCTGGTTTAGAGTATATACATTTAAGTGTTCCTGCATGTTTTAAAGTAATCTGGAAGTCTGAATATGAAATGTGCTCTACTTCTTCCTTAGCGGTGACAAGTAAATCAGAGAGCCATCAGAATAACCATGCTGAACTAAATTTGTACAGTCATGGATTAGACCATTAGCATTCTGCAAGTGTGCTCTGCTGCTCCATTTGGTTAAAAAGATCAGGCCTCTCTTCTAGCCACCTCAGCTACTGTGTTTTAGTCATATATATCTTGTTAGCTTGTTGCTGAAATGGGAGAGGAACCCACATTGAATCTTTTCTTCTCTAACAGTTTCTAAGAAAACAATAATTTCTTCTGAATAATTATATTGTAATCAGTAAAAATGTAATAATTTCCACCTACTTTAACACCTCAGATCCAAAGTTAATTCATTTGCAAGCTCACATTGCCTTCCAAACATTTGCCCCAGGCAATATTTGAATACATCTTAGAAGACTAAAAAGCCATCTTCGGATAAAAGGCTAGAATTGGCCAGTTCAGTGATGCAGCTATATTTAAATTCAGAGAAGATGTGAATTTCCCTGAGTTATTGATGTCTTGCCTCTCCCAAGTCGATCTACTAATGTACCATCTTTCCAATCACCAGCCACTGGTAACTCCTTCAATTATCTAACATGCAGACTTTGCAATACAGTTACAGTATTAATGGCCTCTGAGCTCAGCCCCCTTGATGAGCAGGCACTTGCTCATCAAATGGAGGTAAAGGAAACTATCTTAGCTGGAATGATATGGGGATACAAGATGCAGTATTAATCTGAAACTGTCAAGCCTGTCATGTGTGCTTGTTTGCAGCACATTTTGATGAGCTACCTACTGCCTCCAAACATGTTTACAGAGACAACCTGCAAGTATATTGTAGCCATTTTATGTATTTGAGGATAAATCCATATGATTTTATTAGATCTTTTGGTAGTATCATTATAATTAAGCATTTAAGATGATACTGGGATTTCATGTAAACAGTTTTATTTACGTATATTGTGAAATTTAAATGAGTCGATTTTAAATGTTGAAGTGAAATACAACTATTTACAAAGATTAATAATCTTGATAGATCTCAGTATTCACTTAATCATAAAATAACTGCTGTTTGTATTGAATAAATTGTACACAGTTGCAGCTCTCATTGCCTGAGACAGAGCCAGTGTCAGGGCCAACATTTTAGCTCTGAATGAACAGTGCAGCATCAGGTCAGTACATTGCAGAGAGTCTGATGAATTTTATCTAATCTTTGGACTTCTTGCTGCTCAACCAGCCATGTGACTGGACAGGGGGCCTGATCCCTGTACGGGGTGGGGCATGGATGGGAGGACAAAGAACTGTTTTCCCATGACATCAACATCACTATTTTCCCCTATAGGGCCTCTAGACGACTATGATATACCTCAATCTGAGCTCACAAGGCGCACCACTGGGATACCCCAGAGGTTTACGAAGACACATTAGATGTCATATTTTATTGCCACATGACCACAGTGCAAAGCAAATTGCCCTCAGCACAGCGCACATTAACATTTTCAGGATCACTATTTCTGTCATTACACTGTAAGTGGTTGATGTCATGTGCAGTTTAACTTGTGCACTTGTCATTTTACTAATCTAGCTCACATTGTTATAGATCTTCCATTATAATATTCTACACCCAGTATATCCCAAACAAATGAAAAAAGTACATTTTAGGTTTCATTAACCTCATTCAAATCCAGACAGCACTTTAGCCATGAAACACATTAACTGAGATTTTCTACCTAGGATTGTCCATGTTGAATATCAAAGGACATTTGAATGTTCCTAATTTTGTAGATGGACACTGTTGGTCTAACTGTGTGTAATGGGACTGAATGCAAAGTTGATTCATATGGGCCCTGCCTTTTATAGTCGGTTTATCCAATAATGACTACAGAAATGAATAATCTATTAACTTCATTCAGATTCAGCAGCTATACTGTGGATTTAACTATAATTACAATACAAAGAGGAAAGAGGGATGGAGGACAGTGCATTAACGGGATTGCAGATGAGGAGCCTGTATTGTAAACCAAATAAACATAATGGTGTAGACATGTCAAATTTGTTCAGCCACTCTGTTATATAAGGGATGAAAATAAGACTTCAGTTGTTCCTATCAACAGAAGAAACATTAGCTGAAGCCTGAAGGGGTCAGTACTGCTGCCTTTGTCATGTCTGTACTGATTTGGTATGCGTCAGAACACATGCACACTGTCAAACATTAAATTAATCGTGTTAACTTATGAAAATGAAATTACAGACAGACAGTTGAGAGTAGTCAAACAACTTATCCAATTAAATCTTTCAAAGCAGACCAAATGGTCACCCATTCTAGCCGTCATTCTGGATTTGCATTAGACATGGGCAAATATTGCTATGTTATAAAGGCACAAATACAAATGTTGTATAGCATCAGTTTTTCTTACTATGCAGGCTATTCTGTAATTATGTTTATATCTTGAAAAGTATTTATAAACTCAATTAGGGTACCCTGGTGGTGTGTGGGCATTTTCACTTTGTTCCATGAAGCTGTATGAAGGCTGAAATGGAGTTAATAGGTACTTCAAAGGTTTTTTTCTAAATTATGGAATCTGTACTTGAGTTTTATAAAATCAGGGATAACTGGCTAGAGACCAAGTCTCAAAATTATACTCACAGTCAGCACCTTCTGTTTACCCATATAAAGCTGACATTACAGTTGGCTTATCTCCCCTGTGCCATGATTTGACTTCACAGTGTTGCTTTTCTGCATTTCTGACATTGCATCCCAGGAAATACCTGTGGTTAAATGCTGTGGTGCCTGAGCCTACTGAAAAATATATCCTCATAAAAATGATTTTGCTATTCTGATAAAAACGAGTCTCAGGCTGTGAAAGATGTGATAATTTAAAATATTTGATGGCAAGCTCACATGCACACACTAAGCCTGACTTTGACCTTCAAATCCACAACCTGCTGATAAGACTCTACTTTTGGCACTGTGTTTTTGTGATGGGGTTGTCACTCAAACCATGTGACAGCGGAGTAGACTGAATCAAAGACAGACTGCTGAGGTTTACTTTTTTTCTCCTCCTCTTGTCTCCACAGATCGAGAGGACCAATCTATTCTTTGCACGTGAGTATACAGACTTATTCCACTACTGCATGACTTCAAAATTAATAGCCCAGGTTCATGGTTCATTCAATATTCTCATTCTCATTCCACTCAATATTCTTGGAAATAGCATCACAGGGGGTAGTTTATTCCCCTCTAGTTTCTTTTTTGTCTGAATTCAATGAAATTAAAAGTGACAATCATACATTCACCGGCTGGTCACTGCGCAATTGGGGACTTGATAGATATTTTAAACCGTGTTTCTCACTGACACTGACCAGACTATCACTACTTGAACAAAAGGTGTGAAATATGGGGTCTGAGAAATGCCTGGCATTTTTGCTACACAGGCCTCTGGCATATTTTCCATGACGTGTGTCTACAGATGACAGGAATGTCGCCAAAGAAAATGCCAGAGATGGTATCAAGACATAAGCCATGCAAAAGCCTTGTTCCCCATTCTGTGTGAATAGTTAAGTGTTCATGTTATTTCGTTCCTTCAATATACAGTACATGCAATCAAAATAACTTGTATTGCACACCTTACAAATAATTCACCATACAACACCACTACAAACAAAAGCTTAAAACATATTGTAGTGTGTTGTATTAAAAATAAAATCAAGTTCGAACTTCAGGCAAATAGAACTTAGATGTAAATCAAATTAATTTGAACAACCCATGATGTAACCTAATCCTAAACAATGTGTAGAACTGACATTGTTCCCTTCATTTATATTTTCTTCACTGAGTGACCAGGCAATTTCACATTTGTTATTGCTGTAACTCAACAGTAAGGTATTTTCATTTTACAAAATGGGCAAACAGCTTTACCATTATTGATGATTTTTCATCTTTGGTATCAAATCCAAAAATTGAAGAGAACAGCAATAACCTAGATTACTGAGGGCAACGGGGAAGTGATAGTGAAAGTACCTTTTATGAGCGCCCACTGGAGGGTAAGACAATGACTGTCATTTACTTTGAATTTTGAGCTTGGAAGTTTATTTTTGACCATGAGATTCTTTTTAAATACCTAGTATTTGATTCTCTATTATTACATTTTTGAATGAGCCCTAACATTCTCTCCAGAATTTAATTAACACATCACAATTACTAAAAATATAGAAATTAGGTAGGTTATTATTAACCATTACATGGTTATTCTGTTGGATTGAATTGTGTGGCTGAAAAAAAAGATGATGCACTTTATCAAAGGCTTTTGCACTGAGATAGACAAACTGATTGCAAACTAGAATGGAAACACTAAATATGGAAATACTAACAAAATGTTATAGCCTCACAAGACATGATTAAGTCAGCACTCCCTGTTTAAATGGCCTGTCTTCTGAAATGGGGGAGCTGAGGAATGTAACACCCAGCAGTCCAAGGCCAACAACAGGGACATTGACGCAATCCCTCCATGATTACCCTCTGTGTACAGTAGCCAGTAAGACTGACAGCACTTGACAGACTACTCTGCAATTGTTTACTCTCAGCCACATCACACTCGCTCAATCTGAAAGCAAAACAATATTTTGTGCATACTTGGTGTATGCAAATTTGCACTTACTGTAAAACCGCTGGTATGCTCTAAATCTAAATTGCTCCCACAAAGTTTTTGTGTGGCTTGGAAGACTTGAAAAGATTTCTTTCGGCCACTGTATGATAGACCAGTGAAAAGCAGGCTGAAAATCCACACGCCCGCAACCACAGGCCTAAACTGAAACTTAAAAGATACATACATGCATCGTCAGATATGCATCAGTGTTGGTTTTGAGTTAATGTTTTTAAAAGACAGAATATTGTTGATCCAGGATCACCTAGTGGCTCATGTATAAATATAAAGGGTTTTTTATGTGAAAAAAGGTGGTAACTGGTTTGGTTTTACTTGACATTACATTATTCACAGCACTTTGAAGACATAAGATGAACAAAAATATGAGACAAATTGTGTCTGATGCACGGATTACGATACAGCGCCACTACATTGCCATAGGGGCGTACAAACGTCAAATCCACCGAGTACCGAGAAGTACCAAGGCCTACTAGAATTTTGTTGGGAGGCAGAGGCGGCAGGAAATTTGATCGAGATGGCCGCCTCCCAATTCTCTATGCAGGAAAAACCCTAACTAATCTGAGGATGTCTGTTTGGTGTGTGTTTTTTTTTTTTTCTCGCAGAGGTGAGTCAGGAGCTGGCAAGACTGAAAACACAAAAAAGGTCATTCAGTACCTGGCACATGTTGCCTCCTCCCACAAAGGAAGAAAAGACCACAACATTCCTGTGAGTATTCTCCATATACTTTACTCTAATTTAGACTAGCTGTGCCTGCTTTAAGCCATAACCTAAACATCCCATAAAAATGTGTTGAAATACTAATGTTAATGGTGGATTTGTGTGAAAAATTAATTACTACTTATATGCTCTTTCATACATTTTGTGTGCCCCTACAACTCCTTACGACAAAGTTATTCTATTAATACTTACAGAAAAAAATGTACATGTGCGTCATCAGAACACTGCATGTGGAGTAACAGTCATTAGAAATAACTAATGAGCAGTTTGGCTGAGGTATTGTTGTGGGCTTCCCTGAGATCATAATAAGGTCATAAGTGACTGTAAGATGCTCTGATAATTACAAATAGTACAGGTATAGGTAAAGATACCAATCCCTGTAGTAGGCAACATGGCTTTGTGCACCCGACCTGTGTGCACACAATCTAACCGTTTGCATTTGTTTATCTGTAACAAACAGCCAGAATCACCTAAACCAGTGAAACTGCAGGCAAGTCTTTATGCTTTTTTTATACACCATGTTCATGTGCATGCTCTCTAACATTTTCCTCTTAAATAAAAACCAATTTTTCTATAACTTGGGTCATAATATATCTGTTAAACATGAGCGTACTAAGGTCATTCAGAGGAGGTTTCATCAGTGATTCCAAGGATATTAGTGATTATACTTAACAGTTTAGTTAAAAATTCCTGGAAAAAAAAAAAGAAAGAAGCATATTTAGCATTTACTTTTATCTCTCTGACAGGCTCAAAATGCAGTCGTAAGTAAATTTTCTAATTGGCATGATTATTCAGATTCTATTGTGTTTTATGTAGATTTGCCATACTGTAAATAATCACATGCATGTTTTTATTTGCTGTAGTAGTCACATGTTAAGTCTTAGCGGTCATCTTGTGCTGTATGAAGCATAGTCATTTATGCTGCCAAAGATAGTTAAAATGCTAATTGTACTCAGTACAGTAAGTGTTATGTGATCTGTGTTTTGGACTGTTGAGATAGAGCTGCTGACCACACCTGTCTTGCTAAAGAGCGTCAGCTGAAAGAATGTATATGAAACAAGGTTATGTTTTAAGTTTACCTACAGTACTGAAGTGATTTTCTGTCCTGGCCACTAGGACCCAAAGCCCTGCATGTAGTCTTTATAGCTATCTAACCAGTGATTGAATTATACCTGAGATACAGGGTGCCAACAATTAACTATGTGTTAACCTAGAACACCAGCAGTAATCTGGGTCTTGAGGGCCAGGATTACAGACCACAGAGGTATTATAATTGCTATTTCCATTTACAGACTGCTGTAGGTTGTGCTTAGATTCTGCTGTAATGCATCATTTTAGAGATGTTCTGCATAAACTACAGGTTCACTTGTATCCATGACATTAATGCAATTCATTATTTTCCATAATAACAATTGAATCTCCCCACATCCTACAGAGTGGACCCCTGTTTTATGTGAGTAGTATGTAGTTTCTCACCTATCTCACCTCACTTACAATATCAAAGGGGTACTTTACCCACTCTGTTGCCACTTACTCCTTAACCTCAAAATAGCTGACTATTTAACTCTTTACTATTTCCTGAAGTTGGGTTGTAGATGCTTTCCATCCACTTTAAGCCACCTGCTGTAGTTTTGCCTTAACGTTTGCATTGCATGATCTGAACTTTTGTCCTGACTAATTTGATAAGAGCTGTCTTTTTCAGATATTTAACGTTTATATTACAATGGGAGGACATCTCCTTTAGTTTAGAAATAATCATTGCTTCAATCTTCCTTTAATAAACAAATGTCCATCGTGAAGCTGATAGATCCCATGTCATTGGCCTGTAAAATGAAGTTGTTAACTTTACATATATATGTATAGTATTTTCCATTCCGTTTCCCATGTATGAACCCCCTGTTGACATGTTATCACTAAGATTTACAGTTTAGTTTATGGTGTGCTCTAACAACATCAATGTATGTCTAAATTTCACAACACAACGCAATTATCCGCTTTAATTATTATTTTTTTTGTCACTAATACTGTGATTGAGGTTTGAATTTCTATAATGCAGTTAAGACATGTAAGTTCAAACATAATCATGAAATTCAAAAGTGGTGTTATATATATTGATAAAACTGCATAGTTGACCAGTTATAGTACAACTGCTCGTAAGTTTCCTCTGACATGATATTGGACTGACCCCAATTAACACTGTTGACAGGTGTGTACTGTAGCTGCCTAAGCTAACTTTAGCTTCACAGACTGACTGGATAAACAGCACGGAATACTTTTAAGGTGAAAAGCTTAAAACGATGATATGATGCACTCCCTTCCTTACTATAAAACTACCATGCTAGCAACCTCTCTGAAATTAATGTGAGATGATCATATAGATCATTTCTCTAGGAAATGACAGAGTCCAACCCCTCTTAAACCTCAAAATGTCATAGATGGTGTTCTTCCATCTTTGGCAGCTACTAAATAGTAAAGGCACTGGCATATAGAGAGGTTATTAACCAGCCTACAGCCGAATTTCTTTTTTCCTTAACTACAGCTCAGTAGAATTGCAGACATCATTGTCATTATAGACAGTGAAATCAACAGCTACTAACTTTCACTTGCTAGAGCGTGTTAACACTAACAATGTAAGTCAAATATCTTGCGATTTGAAAGATAAACTTTAAAATTGTGATTTTAATACAAAAACAGTAAATGATTTAGCCAAACTGCTCGCCTATGTGTACACTACACATCTAAAACATCTGGCCATAAAGGATTTTGTATATTAAATCATCAGCGCTTTTATTTCACAATAACCCTCCTGTGAAAGAAGCTAGATAAGTTACATTACAAAGCGTTTAGTCTATTTTAATGATAAATATGAATGGAGTGGTTCACTGGTTTTCCTCTTGATCTAGTGGCCAATGCAGAACCTCTTGAACTTTCTTACATTAAGTTTGAATCAGCCTAAAAAGACTCTGGTGGCCTCGATGAGTTCTCCACATTAGCTTGTTTCTGTCCAGATTTAAACTCTTTGTGCAATTTCCCAAGAAATGCTCTAATTTTTCTTGCGGGTGAAAAGAGCCACTTGTAATGTCTCTCAGGCCTCGTGACCTCTGGAGCAGATGTTGAGCAGTGAAAACACATCCACAATTGGCCTCTGCCTTAGAAGATTTAGTGTGACAGTTTTGACTGATCCTCTTTTGCTTCACTCAGTCTGTCCTAAAATACTGCTCTGGGGCCTGCCAAATGTACAAACTTGTAGCTACGACCTGTAAAAGGTTTTCTATAAAGGCAAAAAAATTGTTTGAAGGACACGATTAGGATATTTTAGCTTCAAAAGCTTGGGGATATTTGTAGTGTTGACTGATAATTAGTCAGGTTGCTTACATGTTAACACAGTTACTCAACAATTGGCCATTCAAAGTAGAGGAGCCAGCTCTGTTGGCTGTCAGATGTCTGACTCTCTCATTTTGCAGTAGGAATGTGGGTCAAACTTCTAATGCTGCTAAATTGGACCCCCACTGGTGTTTGTAATCTGCTCTTTGTTTTTATGTGCTCACAGCAGACCACACAGATGAGTAGAGGTTGCCAATGAACAATTTTAACCACCAAGTTTCACTACAGGCCTGTGTTTATGTAAAAACAAAGGCTTTCGGTTTAAATCCTCTGGCCTCTGTGGACTTTGCCGCTGCTCTGAGACCTGGAAAAGAACCAGGTTTATCCAGTTCAGCCCTGCTTCATTCCAGCTGCTTAGAAACTCAATTAAAAGCAGCCCATCATGCTCTCCAGCCAAAGATCACATTACATGTCTCACATCACTAAGCGCAATGCTGATTCCTCAATTCCCTTTTGTGGAAAATGGCCTCCACAAACCCTTCAGTGTGTGCACCATTTTTGACGTAATGGGAAAATATTTCACGTAGCCACAAGAAAAAGAAGTGCAAAAGAAATTATTTTTCTCTCAGTCATTTTGGTTTCTCTGGTCATGACAAAGCCCACAATGTGGCTTAGATGGAAACATAGCGGGCCACCTGTCCAAACATCTGTATAAGTCGTTTGTTTGTTTGTTTAGTCAGTCTCTCAAAGAGTCCAGTCTGACAAAAAAAAAAAAAGCCAAAGTGTTTCTATTGTGTGTTGTGGACACATTCATCCAAACATGATAGAGTGCCTGTCTGGCTTTTGTCCCAGCAAAAAGTTTCCCCAGATATTTTTCCTTTATCACTATAAAGCACAGTAACACATCATAGTGCTCCATCAGCCAGAGCAGGGCTCAGATCAGCATTGATTTTCTTTGCAGTCTTAACTTCTGCTAATGGAATTAACCAGGTTGTGGAAGGGTTGAGATGTAGCTCAACAGTAACCCTGTTTACATGATTAGTTTATATTTTATGTCCTTGAGCAAATACAGAAACATTTTCTGCTTTTTGGTTCATATATGTTCAAATGAAGGGTTGCAAATATCTATTATTTGCTGTCAATTGTAAATAAGTAAAATAATGAAATAAAATGCCAAAGCGAAAAAAGCCCCAGATGAATTCTCAAATTGCTGGTTTTGTTGAAACAACGGTCCAAAACCCAAATATGTTTTACTTACAATGTCCTAAAACAGAGAAAAGTAGTAAAATTTCACATTTTGAAAGCTGGAAATCGAATTTGGGGCATTTTTGCTTGATAAATGAATTACGTGATTAGCTGTTTATCAATTTTTTTTTTTTTTGTAATATGACTCATCATTTAGCCACTGATCAGATCAATTCAGAACTTTAAACTCATGTATAAACAAGGATTTAAAGTATCTCTATCAGCATACCCGAATTATGAAATCTATTTGTATTGGTTTTTCTGTATAAAATACATGACAATTCTTCAGATGTCTGCTGTCTTTGTCTGCATGTTTGTGGTTTTTCAATTGTAAGTTGTTGAAAACCACAATTAATTTCTTGTCGTTTGTTTCTGTTGGTCTTAACTTTCATGTGATGACAAAGGCTGCTCTGTTTTACAGGGTGAATTGGAACGTCAGCTTTTACAAGCCAACCCCATCCTTGAATCTTTTGGGAATGCTAAGACAGTGAAAAATGACAACTCGTCACGATTTGTAAGTACAGAAAAATCATATTCGTGAAGTGGGTGCTCTGTTCTCCAATTGGGGTCTCAATATGTCTACTGCAGTGTTTGTGATCGTGTTTGTGATAGCCTCCTCCTGTGTCACCACCACCATGACTGAGCTTTATTTGGCACCTGGATCAAAGGATCAGATTTTTTTTTCTTTGAGAATAAGCAGAGGATGATTGAAAGTAATTTAATAATTCTACTTTTCCTGTAAGCAATTACACGGGCCATATAGTCAGACACAGGCGCCTGCTCGTCATTAATAATGCCTTTGATATACTGTAGCCTTTCAGATCGAAGGAAACTTCATTAAGCAGACTTCTTAATAGTGATGTAAGACAAGAGGGACATGAGTAAAGCCTTGGTTTAAGTGTTCCCGTGGCAAATTGATCTGTGAACTCAGAAGCAGACCTGTCATGTACTGCATGACTCATGACCTGTATTCAAAAGATACTTACAGGAAAATGTACTTAGAGTGTTAAAAATAAGTAATCATAACAAACATTTTAATAATTTATACTGTATAAAATATAATTATCAGCACTGTAAATGATCTGTATCAGTGTTCATATTAATGGAAGAGAGTCCTCAGCGTGTATTAAATAAGAGTCATTATTTTGGCAATTGATTTCTGTATATCTTGTCTTGTGCACTTCCTGAACATTAATCTTGTGTTAATCTTTGCAGGGGAAATTCATCCGGATCAACTTTGATGTCACCGGATACATTGTTGGAGCTAATATTGAAACCTGTATCCTGTTTTAAAACAATTTACCAGCACATTTCATTGTCATTGTAGGTAATATATGTATAAAGAGGCTAGGTACAGGTGTTTATTGAACACACACACAAAAATGAATACAATCCAATGCCATAGAAATTTGTTGCCAGTATTGAAGAGGTGGTTTATTTTTGAACGTATAAACCTCAACCGATTTTAAATGGTAAATGGCCTAGCACTTCTATAGCAATTTTCTAGTCTTACTGACCACTCAAAGCACTTCACAATACTTGCCACATTCACCCATTAACTCACATTCATTCATCACACTCATATGCACAGTCATACAATGATGGAACAACTATCAGGGACAATGTGTGTTCAGTATCTTGCCAAAGGATACTTCAACGTGAGGCCCGGAGGAGCTGGGGATCGAACCAATGACTTTCTAATTAGTGGATGACCTGATAAGCCACAGCCGCCCCAAACGAAACAAGAAAAATTTTAACTACACAAGAAAATGTGTCATGTATAAAAGAAAATAGATTTTAGGTTTTGATTCTACATCAAACTGACTTAGCAAATAGAGTTTTTTCCTTGACCAGTCTTTGCCAGACTTATTGGAGAAATCCAGAGCTATTCGTCAAGCCAAAGATGAGCGCACCTTCCACGTTTTTTACCAGCTGCTGGCTGGAGCTGGAGAGCACCTCAAATGTGAGTAGACTGATATAGCCTTTCTTCTCCTCTGTCTGTCATAAGTCCAGACTGCAGATGATTTTGGCAATGCTACTGTATGTCAAAGGCAAATATATAATTTATAACATTATACAGTACATATTCATTTTAAAATTAAAATTAAAGTGTTAGTCATCAAAATCTGCCACTCCCTCTTATAAGGGATCTTTCACAGTTTTTAATGTGTTGAATAACTATGCAGTTGTGTTATTTGGTGTGTCTGTACAGCACTGAAAAGTTATATCTTCAGCATGCAAAAGTTTTTACCATTTTTTCTGTCAATAGCGGACCTGCTTTTGGAAGGATTCAACAATTACCGTTTCATGTCCAACGGTAACATCCCAATCCCGGGACAGCAGGATAAAGACAACTTCCATGAGACGATGGAGGCCATGCACATCATGAGCTTTGCTCATGACGAGATTCTAGGTATGCTTTCTCAAACACCAGCACAAAACATACAGAAACCTCAAGGAGGTTGCTTTCACTTATTAAAATTTTTTTTGTGCGTCCTGCCTGGGCTATACCCATGTGAGATCATTTAAACATGCATACAATCCGCTCACTTCAGTTCTGTAATGTCACATGTTTCCGAATGAACAGAATATGTGGGCAGCGTGTTGTTTCATTTGGTAAATTTTTGAAAATTGGTTGATTACCAGTACTACATACTGAACTGTAGAGGACGGTTGGCTTCCGTCCACACTAGGGACAAGGTAGAAATTAGAGTGCAACTATTGTCTCTTGGATGTGTAAACAAAGTTGTTGCCAACACATTGAAACTCTCACCTCCCCCTCTGATATCTGCTGCTACATCCCAGGTGCTAACAGATAAATGACAGATAGGGTGAGCTAGTCACCTCAAGTCACATACAGGACTGCAGGAACTAATGTGTGAATTTATCTAATCAATAAATTATGTGCAGGATGAGCCATCAGAAATATATTAACATTTAACAGCAAGGCGAAAGAGAGGGATTTTGATGTATTGAAAAAACAACTCACTAAGGATTTTTGACATATTTGGTGTATACCAAGAGAACAGAACAGTAAATATAGGGACACTGGATTAGAATTTGGAAAGTACATTTTTTTTACAGGGTGTTACATTACTAACCCTTCCCCTAAAATGTAAGAAGTTAGTTAGATTGATTAGATTGATAATTTCCAATGAAATAAACATTTTACCAAGGTTTTCTCTTAGTCCCTTGAAACTACCTCGTGTTTGTCAGTTTGACTGCTTAAACTATCATGTGAGGCAAATGTGATGTATTGCTATAGTAATTTTATTTTCTCTGGATTCTTATACTTGTAGCCATGTTGAAGGTCGTGTCCTCGGTGCTTCAGTTTGGTAACATTGTCTTCAAGAAGGAGAGGAATACTGACCAAGCTTCTATGCCTGATAATACTGGTAAATATATCTCTCACACAAACACACGCACGCACACACACGCACACACACGCACAAACATACACACACACACTGCAATTCTTTTACATCTGCTTCACAACCCTGTAGCTTGACGCTCACAGGTCAAGACACTCTCCTCCTCCTTTTCCTCTTCCCATATATACTTCAACTCCTCTCCTCCCTTTTTTCCTATCTCCCTCATACTGTGGCACCTCATCCACTGAACAGAGGAACCAGTGATTTATGTCTGTTCTCTCCCCGAGCCTTGTCAACCTGCCATTAAGCCACATCATTATGAGGATTTACTTCTGAAGGAAATGGGGCACGGCCTTCCAGTTCCTCCACATGTGGCACTGCATATTTGGCTCTTAAAGGGGAGAGACGGGGAGAGAGGATGAACCTAATGCCAGTGATGCAGCTTGGCCAAATATTCCCAAATGTGACAAGCAGAACCCAGGACTAAAGCAGATGTTTTTTTTTTAGTAGTTAGACTTGGCTGATCTAGACCGGATCCTGCTTTTTCTGCTTTTCCACAAGGTCCAGCCATGTAAAATATGACATTTTCCCGGTTACATTTCACATGAAAACTTAACATCTTGGAAAGATTTGTGGTAAATCTTTAATATTATTCAGCAATAAGCAAACACCAGTGTTTGACAGACACTTCGCTTATTATACTTCTGTTTCTATGGCTTTTAAAGAAGTTTGTAAAAACTTGGGTTAAATGACGTAATTGTCCGACAATACTGTCAAAATAACACTGGGAAAGATCCTCATCTCTATTAAATCACTCTTGAAAAATAAACAATAGTTACCACATAACAGTCATTTCTGCTTCGTGTTTTATTTCTGCTGTCGACAAAATAATTAAGTTAGATGTACGGTTTCAAATCTGCTAAGGTGGCCAAATTAAAATTAATGTTTCTTCCATTTGTGTGGTTTCTCCATCTCCGCTTCCTAGCTGCTCAGAAGCTATGTCACTTGCTGGGTATGAATGTAATGGAGTTTACCAGAGCTATCCTGTCACCAAGGATCAAAGTGGGAAGAGACTATGTCCAGAAAGCACAGACTAAAGAGCAGGTCAGTTGGATGTTTTTTTTTTTTTTTTTTACTGACTAACATGATGTATATCTTTTTTTGTTGTTAGCTGAGATCTTCAGTGAGACTAATAATGATCTATTGTATAGAAATGGAAGTTGGGCCTTTATAATACATTCAATAATTTTCATTATGGAATAGTATAGTTCTTAGTTGGTTATTTTTTGTGTTCAGACTTCACGTAGTAAAGGTCTGTTTCATTTTCTGCATAGACAGTGTTTGGCAAACAGCACTTTGGATGGACATAAACTGATTTGAATCATCAATATAAAAGATCGAAACAGCAAAGTATCTGGTTCTATGATTTAAAAGGCCTGTATATATAAAAATACAAGGAAAGGAATCAACTATGACTCACAAGTTGAATTTTGGTAAGAAACATCCAATCACAGAGCTTAAGATTCAGTTATGTCTGCCACTAACAAGGAGTGGAAGCTAAAGATAATGTTATTTGGGAAACCAGTAACACAATCTGCATGTTGAATTAATTCTGGGTCTGTTTTGGATGAATTCTGCAACTATGGCATTGTGTTTTCTTTCCAGCTGCAACAATAATGCCTTTTGAATCCTCTATGAATCAGTTTGACTTCTTCTCTATACGGTAGTGGCTGAGGTTTATGGGTACTATTACATTAAGAGCAATCCATCATCCAAGTGATGGAAAAAATGTGATTGTACAGAAACAAAGGTGAAATAATTACAAAGACACAGTGAAGATGTGCTGTTAAGCTTGCTTTGCTATTGTTATATATTGTACTGTGCACAAGAAAATATTAGTGTACCTACTGTGAAACCACTCCAAAGCACATCACCTGTCATTCATTGGCACTTAAAGTGCAGTATTCTTGCAGACTTCTGATCATAATGGCTGAAGCTCAATGGATGCAGCTTTTGCCCAAACTGTTTGAGATATTTATGAAAGTATGACTCAGAAAATATATGGAACATTAACAACATACAGACTTGCCAAGACATACAAGTCCATTTGTCAGATGTCATTGTGAGGATCTGGCAGCATGTCTGAATTATACTGACTTAAGGCCCCACATGCTTGGACCCAATCTCTACCTGTTAAGCACGCACAGATTTATTGTCTTTCCTTCTCACACTTGTGTCATATCATTTCTCCCTTCCTGTCTTCCTCTCCTGTCTTCTCTGCCTCAATCCAGGCTGACTTTGCTGTTGAGGCTCTGGCTAAAGCAACATATGAGCGTCTGTTCCGCTGGCTGGTCCATCGTATTAACAAAGCTCTGGACAGAACCAAACGCCAGGGGGCCTCCTTCATCGGCATCCTGGACATTGCTGGTTTTGAGATTTTCCAGGTTTGGTTTAAAATCTTTTTTTTTTAATCTTTAAAGAAGACAGTATGTCCATTGGCTATAGGAAATTATAATGTTTGTTGTTGTTGTT
The DNA here is from genome assembly GCF_002814215.2 of Seriola lalandi dorsalis. NCBI lineage: Eukaryota > Metazoa > Chordata > Actinopteri > Carangiformes > Carangidae > Seriola > Seriola lalandi. The sequence goes on from NW_019525039.1 coordinate 131,903, forward strand.
GTTGTTGTTGTCATAAGCTATCTACATTTGAGGTTTTGATTTGTTGTCATTCAAGAACATTTCCATTGAAAGCATTGTTCTTTTTTGTATTTCTCCCCTATGACAGTTGAACTCGTTTGAGCAGCTGTGTATCAACTACACCAATGAGAAGCTGCAGCAGCTCTTCAACCACACCATGTTCATCCTGGAGCAGGAGGAGTACCAGAGGGAGGGCATTGAGTGGAGCTTCATCGACTTCGGCCTGGACCTGCAGCCTTGCATCGATCTTATTGAGAGGCCGGTCTGTCTGAGTCATTACCTAGTAACTGAATCAAAGAAATTATTAAAACTACACTATTTTAAAATATTCCTCCATAAACGCTACTTAGCCACAAGTTATTTCACTATGCTGACAAGCAATTTCGCAGTAAATAATACTTGCTTTACATTTGTTTTTCAACTTTCTCTTCTTAAAATGTAAAGGAAAAGCCATATCTGCATCTGGAAAAGTTATTGAATTCGAATTGTTGGAGTCTTTAGTTCTGTTGTGCGTTGTTCCTTCAGGCAAACCCTCCAGGAGTGTTAGCTCTGCTGGATGAAGAGTGCTGGTTCCCCAAGGCCACAGACAGGACCTTCATAGACAAGTTGATCCAGGAGCAGGGCACACACACCAAGTTCCAGAAGCCCCGTCAGCTCAAAGATAAGGCCGACTTCTGCATCATCCACTACGCCGGCAGGGTACACTGGTTTGATCTCTTTAAAAATCATACTCAGCAGGTTTCTGTAACAGCTTAAGTGTAAATACACTGTTGTGTGTGCTCGCTTCTTTTCAAAGGGAAAAAAGATTGGGGCTTTCCTTGGAAATTACAGTTGAAAGATAAAGCTCTCATTTTATGGAGCTTGTTTGTAGGTCAGAGGAACGTAGGTCAGACTCTGTTCTAAAAACCACTGACCAAAAAAGGCATATAGAAAAAAGTAATTACACTGATAGTCATAGCTGTTAGAACTGATAATATCAAGTATCACTGTTTCACTTGCTTTAGTTTGTCGTTTACAAGGAATGCCAACACATGCCCTATAGTTAAAACACTAATTCAGAACCTGGAAGGCTTGCACATACACATGGATATGAGATATCACTTGCCTGCTTTCTTTGTATTTAAGTTCTCTGTTGGACCAGCTTCTTTATTTCTGTCTGCATTCATATTTTCCAAGACATCTCTTTTCTTCCCTGATCTTCTCCTACAATAATCAAGTGAAAAATTTCTGCCTGTCAGGGCGCAGATAAAATAATGACACATGGTTCTCCTGTGGTGGGATTTCAGGGAAGTACTGAATCCTCGATTTATATGACATTGTATGGGAGTGGATTTGGACATTGTCAGTGGTGTTATGTAACAGAAAAACACAGAATTTGTCCCGCAGAGAGACCTGCTGAGTAGCACATCTGCTCATCCTTATGCGGACTGTGTCATCTTATATCACAGTCACAAATTTTTGAGCTCTAAGAGCATCGCTGTGGAGAAAAATCTGCAACACCACAAAGCTGTTGTAAACGTTGTCAACATTGATATGCACAAAAAAAAAATTAAGTCATGTATACAGTATGAATCACTAAAATAAGACAGACTTCCAGTTATATCCCACCGAACTCTGTGACCTATTTCTGGACTAAGATTTCTTTAACGTTCTACCAGGTGATTTTGAATATTTTTGTATTTTGAGATAATGTTTTAAGCTTTCGCGGTTAGGCCCAATAAATCGACTAATATTGGTTTATCAAAAGTATATGAGTATCGGCTATATGGCCCACATACTGTGTATGCCGATAAGTAACACAAACTGCGCAGAAATGCTAAAGACATTTTGATCTTTGTCACAGTTCTTTAAAAGCAAATATAAAAGGAACTTAAGTTTGTTTGTGTGATGTGTTAATGTAAAGGAAACAACACCAGCTGATATATTGTAATAAGGTTTTTCAGAATCTCAAATATCAATATCTTAGTGGCTTCAGAAATTCAGTATCAGTCAGACTATAGTTGTGGTATTTTTTTTTTTTTTAATCCATATCACTGAGTTGTACCACTTGATTTTTATAGGTGGACTACAAAGCTGATGAGTGGTTAATGAAGAACATGGACCCTCTAAACGACAATGTGGCCACTCTTCTGCATCAGTCAACTGACAAATTTGTAGCTGAACTTTGGAAAGATGGTAGGTGGCTTCCTTTTAATCTCTAAACACTTTAAACAGCACTAGATGCATCTCTGTACACTAGGCACATCCTATGAGATTCATTATGTATATACCTGTTTGCTTATTCAGTTAACAAACACATCGACACATCTCTCACTCAAGCCTACTAACAACAGCTGCCTGCCTTGTTGTCTCAGGCCTATACATTTATGGTTTCCAAGAATTAATATAACACCGCCTCCCCTCCCTGTCTCTTTCTCTGTGTTGTAGAGATTCAGACCATTCAAAGGGCTTCATTCTATGACAATGTCACTAGTCTGGATGAGCCAGCAGGTGAATGACTGGGTCGTGCTGTAGCAGACCTGGGCCAAAATAATAATAGCTGAAAATTGAACAGTGTTGGGTTTTGGAACCACGCTGCTCAAAGGCTTGGGAGGCTAAATATACGCACTCCCTGAGCAGGTTCACTTTTTCAAAGTGTATTGGTATATTTTTGCCCAGATCTGGCTGTATGGTTCATGCTTCAGCCAATGCTGTGTCTGCCATAGCTAGAATGGCTCCCATTTGCTTCCAGGCTGCATGGCTCATGTCTGCCAAAAGCAGTAGTGCCTAATAAAAATCCACCTAAGTTCAAGTAGAATATAGTCAATAGCCCCCTTTAGTTGAACCAGTTTGCTTTAATTTGCGGCAGTATTTTTGTGGGCCGACATTGGTCTTGCAATCTTTATATGGTTGAAAACGCTGACGCAAGCGTTCGGGATCTAGTGCAGCTGTTTGGAGTCGTCATTGCTTATTTTTGTTTTTGTCCCTCCTCTATGATGTGATACAACCAGGAGCAAATTAAGGATTTGAAGCTTGACTGAAGGATATTTAATGATGTTAATTTCCCGCCTTCATCCTTCTTAGATACGATAACAGTAGCAGGGAAGTGAAACCAGATGTTGCTCTTGGTATTTGCTTTGGCTCTGAGCACAGACATCAGCGCAGAGAGTCCAGACAGCAGGCCGTGCATCACTTCAGTTTAAACTCTAGCAGTCTGTGACTCATAATACTTGTAACTTTAATTTTGCTACTGGGATATTAATAAGTGACATAGTGTATATTTATTTTAGTGTTAAGTCGTAACTCATGTCCTGGGTCATTTTGCTGAGCTGTTTTGGAATAATTCTGCTGACAGCACTGCCAGATTATATAAAGATGTAATATTTATTGGATAATTCTGGTGATAATCTGTATTTTTCTTACTGTCAACAAATTCCATGAAAAGTCCAAAACCAACAATGGACTGATCCTATTAACAACTGTTGTCAGCCTGATATATAGCTCAGTTGTTGTCCAGAAACAGTTAAAAACACGTCAGTTAGACAATGTTCCTTTCGTTGTAGTGAACATGGTCCCTGCAGTCCCACATAACCCGACATACTTTGGTAAATACTCACTGTGGCACCAAATTCATGCCTGAAAGTAGTCTCCAAAAATACAAGTTTTCCTGTTTTAGTAATATTTTCTTTTTTTAACAAATGGAACTAAATACTCTTTCATATAAAGGTCTTGGGACTGAGAGCTTCAGATAGTGGAGGGAAACGGGTGAGGGACTAATGCATTGTTGATTTTAGTCTTTTATTGGTATTTTTAATGGGATTATTTCCCAGCATTATGTTGATGCAGGTTTTGTGTCATAAACAGTAAAATGTTAAAAACCTATCATATAGCTGCTACCAAGCATTGTCTCTCTTTCACTGGGAACATGGAAGAGCTTTCAGTTCCAGTTCTTCTTTAGTATAAGTCATATTTAAAAAAAAATGTGCGTCCATCTAATGTACCACAACATATAGAGTCGTGTATATAGGAATTGATATGCTATGTGCTCTATCTCCATCTGCAGAAGCTAGTGGTAGTTCTAGACCTTGAATGTGTTAGACTGCTGCTGTTTGACAATAGTGTCATGTTTCTTTCATCCATCTGCACTTGGTCATGTAGCTACATTATGTCACTGTGTTGCTAGCGCTGTTCCTACAGTGAGACTCTGCTGCTCTGTGAAGTTTTCGTGCTCTAACCAGTTCTCCTCGTCTCCCCAACAGTTGACCGTATCGTAGGCCTGGACCAAGTGGCAGGAATGAACGAGACAGCCTTTGGTGCTACCTACAAAACGAAAAAGGGCATGTTTCGCACAGTGGGACAGCTCTACAAGGAGTCGCTCACAAAACTCATGGCCACACTGAGGAACACCAACCCCAACTTTGTCCGCTGCATTATCCCCAACCACGAAAAAAGAGTAAATACTTAAAACTTATTTGGGAGAAGCTGAGTGTAAACCAGTGGAAAGTAATGGACCTGTATCTTTTTAAATTAGAGTATTAGACCAATATGTCTATGTAGCATATATAGTATCTATAGTATTCAACACACCAACATACCGTACATTGGGCTCCAAAAGTCTGAGACCACTTTCCCAGTTAGTTATTTGTGTTTTTTCCAAGGAGACCCGGTAATGCTGCCCTGTAGACCAAACAAAAGAGAGAGAGAGAGAAAATAGAAAAATAGTGTCATTTTTAAACCCTCTGTAGAGTTTTTTTATTGAGCCAAAATTGTATGATAGAAATGTAGCTGTATACACATACTTGTTTCTGTTCTTTATTGTGTATTTGTTTCTTCCTTCAGGCTGGTAAATTAGAGCCTCACCTGGTTCTGGACCAGCTGAGGTGTAATGGAGTCCTGGAGGGGATTCGCATCTGCAGACAGGGTTTCCCCAACCGCATCGTCTTCCAGGAGTTCAGACAGAGGTAGCAAACAGCAAAGATGCTTTTTGAAGTCTGTAACTCCATAACATACAAAGGAAAGATTGGCTTAATTTTCAGTTTACATGTCTTTTCAATTTTGTTCACAGATATGAGATTTTGACACCTAACGCGATCCCCAAGGGATTTATGGATGGGAAACAAGCCTGTGAAAGAATGGTAGCGCTTTTTTCCTGTATTTTAGTTTCAAAACTTTTGCAGCTTTTGGATTTAAAGAGTCACACATAAGCATTAAACAGAATTACTTATTTGTGCAAGAGATGGCATGGAGTTTTTCCCAATCCAAATCTAGGATGTAAGAATAGGCGGTGTTGATAAAATATCAAGCCCCTTGAGGCAAATGTTTGATTTGTGATCTTGGACTATATAAACACACTTGACTAGCTACTAAGCTACATCCATGAAAAACTGACAGAAAAATGGCAACAAGCATAGCTGAGATTGACCCAGCTGGTCCAGTTGTTGGGAGTCCACAGACAGAAATAATGAAATGTTATAACTTCTGTTCCCTGAAGGAGAGGAATGAGGTACAACACATACACCATCACAGGTTGCCTGCCTTAAAGGAGTGAGTAGAGGTGTCTTCAGTCAGTCCACACTGGGGTGTGATATCCCATACTTTGTGTTGTACAGAGTGAATCTACTGAAAGGGAACAACTCATATTTCTTATATTAGTGTGGAAAATGTACGTTTAATTGCGACTGCTGCCTAGCAACCACTGCCACAACTTTTCTTGTTGCCTGAAAATGACACTGGCTTGGTCAGTCAATCAACACTGGTTGATTGTAAAGCCCCACCAAACAAAAAATATAAGCAAACATGAACATAGGCTGAAACAAAATGGTGATTTAGTCTAATATCAAGCTACGGCTGAGTGGCTTTGGTTGCAATGCCAAAATATTTGTCAGACTTGAAAAGAAACATTGTTAAAACAAAATAACCACAGAGGTTATTTCTCAACAACTGTGTGTTCATTCTATAGATCCGAGCCCTGGAGCTGGACCCCAACTTGTTCCGTATTGGTCAGAGTAAGATCTTCTTCAGAACAGGTGTTCTGGCTCACCTGGAGGAGGAGAGAGACCTGAAGATCACTGACATCATCATCTACTTCCAGTCTGTGTGCCGTGGATACTTGGCACGCAAGTGAGTCTCAGATCCCTGCACTATTATTCAAACAAGATTTCCGAGGTACATAGATATAACTATATTTGGATAGCCAAGATGCATTTAAGGACAGAAATCCAGTTGCTCAAACCAGCCTCAAAGGGGTCTGAGAAACAAAGTATCCAGATGTTTGTCAAGTGAAACACATCTGTCATGCCAAATCACATATACTTGACACGTCTCCAGGTAGTTCCTATTTTGTTTGTACATGATGCTGCACAAGGTTTCTGTCATACTGAAATTCTGACTTTGTGGAGCTTTACAGTGACTTTCAGCTCATTGTTTAGCTGTCTCGACCACAAATTTACTGTTTTGGTTCACTCTCACTGCTCTTGCACCAGGCAGCTGTTCTTAGTGAAAAACAAAAGGCAGACACACAAAGTTAGCAACTAGCTGGTGAATGTAGTGGAACATTTAGCGGCTAAAGAGCCAGACACTGTATTTCACTCCGGAGTTGGTGGAGACCAAAACAGAGCTAATAAAGAGTGAGTATTGGACTTACACACATCAGGTAGCCAACTCCAAATGAATGGCAATGTTGCACTGTAGATGCCGGATGTGTGAATAAGTTACAATTTGCTGAATTTCACCATTTCAAATGACAATATGTCAGTGTTGTGTTCCCAAAGTTGCACAAAATATCACTGCAGACTTATAAAACAGACATTGATTTGATAGATATTTTTTTTTTCTTTCCACAGGGCCTTTACTAAAAAGCAGCAGCAGCTGAGTGCGCTGAAGGTCCTCCAGAGGAACTGTGCTGCTTACTTGAAGTTACGACACTGGCAGTGGTGGAGGCTTTTCACCAAGGTGAAAACCATGACAGGGACCTCTTCCAACAAAAAAGTTCATATGTGCTATGCAGATGACACAGCTCTACATCTTATTAGTGATTGAATGGCTCAAAATTTTCCAAACAGAGTACTAAAATCTCTCACACGTTCCTCATTAACAAGGAGTGCGGAGTTTGGGTCAACGCCATCAGGGACAGTTGTGTTAATTTTAGAAAAAACATGAATTGATTGGACTTTTTATTTGGTTAACAAAAATGTGGTATAGATGTCCATAAATACATTTGTTCCTTTTGGTTTTCCATCATTCTTTGAGTGGTATGACTGTGAAAACGGTATTTTAATGTATTCTATGTGGTATTAAAAAGGTAGAGGTTGATTTCTCTCTCTCTCTCTCTCTCTCTCTCTCTGTCTCAGGTGAAGCCTCTGCTGCAGGTCACCAGGCAGGAAGAGGAGCTGCAAGCCAAAGATGAGGAGCTGATAAAGGTGAAGGAGAGACAGCTTAAGGTGGAGAATGAACTAGTGGAGATGGAGAGGAAACACCAACAGGTAAACAGGTCGTCTGTGCTGGAAAAAATAGTTTCAGTTTTTAGAAGGAAGGAAGGAAGGTAAGACAGCTGGTTGTATTTTTTTTAAAACTGTTCCCTCTCTCCAGCTCATAGAGGAGAAGAATATTCTAGCAGAGCAACTCCACGCAGAGACGGAGCTGTTTGCCGACGCCGAGGAGATGAGAGTTCGTCTGCTTTCTAGGAAGCAAGAGTTAGAGGAGATCCTTCATGACCTGGAGTCTAGGGTGGAGGAAGAGGAGGAAAGAAACCAAAGCCTGCAGAATGAGAAGAAGAAGATGCAGTCACACATCCAGGTTTTTTATCTTTTATACACAAACCTCTCTCCTATTTTTGTCTTGAGGTCAGAATAAAGCTACCACAGGTGCCAGTGTTAATTAGGTGTTAATGAGGTTTCAATAGTAATGTTTAGAGTGAGACCTCATTTTGCCCTGTCTCTATTTATTTGTACTGATCTTTTATGATGTAAAATGCTCCTTTTGCCCTCTATTACAGCCAATTCAAAATTTTCCTCTTTCCTAATGTTATTTTGATAAATACTTGAAGTTGTTTGATGGTTGAATTGTTTCCATATCGTATGTTTCTTTGGAAAACAACTACTTTGGTTTTATAAACACGTATTTTCATGTTTATTCGTATGTGGCAAAATATATCAAAAATATCCAATTAACCTTTTTTATTAACAATTAATTTTTTGGCTGTTGCTTAATTAGTCATAAATATTTAATTTGTAGATAGAGAAATAGAAAAATACTTTGAAGTGTTCAGTGTTATGTGTCAAACTATCACTTTATAAATTGCAATGGATATTAATAGAGCCTGACCGACATTGGATTGTTGGGGGCGATATCGATATTAAGGAGTAAAAAAATTCCAATATCGATATATCGGCCACTATACAGTATATATATAGATAGATATATATAAATACTTATGGAAAAGTTATGTAATGAAAGCAGGATATTTTACAGTTTAACAATAAACTTTATGGTCCAAAATTTCATCAGTGCACTGAAACGGTAAACGTCACTGGGAATTAAATAAAACAACTATAAAAATAAATAACTATACATAAAAAACATAAGAACGAATATGTATAAATATATATATATATTTAACTTGAATGAAAACAAAGGCTCAAATATACATAAAATGCTGCCAGTATAACTTGACTTAACCCAAGCATTTCTATTGCATTATTGCTTCTTAATAAAAGTATTCATATCAGCGCATATCTGAAAATATATGCGCCGATACCAATATATCTGTGATAGGCCAATATCGGCCTATAAAGTCGGCCAGCCGATAAATCGATCGGGCTCTAGATATTAATATGTGTGTGTTTTCCTCTCAACAGGACCTGGAGGAGCAGCTCGATGAGGAGGAAGCTGCAAGACAGAAGCTGCAGCTGGATAAAGTGACAGCTGAGGCAAAGATCAAGAAGATGGAGGAGGACATTCTGCTGCTGGAGGACCAAAACTCCAAGTTCCTCAAGGTGAGAGGATTATATCTGGAAAGTTACAGGATCAAAAGAAAACATGGCAGCACAGCAATATTGCTTCCTTGCTAGTTAAGTCTTCATACCTTTTCAGCTCCATATAGTGGTTGCTTGTCTTGTTTAACCGACACAGCAATTTTACCCAACAGGAGAAGAAGCTGCTGGAGGACAGGATCGGTGAGATGACCTCCCAGCTGACCGAGGAGGAGGAAAAGGCGAAGAACCTCAGCAAGGTCAAGAACAAGCAGGAGATGATGATGGCTGACCTGGAGGGTAAGGGACTTCCAGCAAGCTGCTGTACCTGGCTCCGTTTTGTGACCAAGGATAGGGAACATAGGGAAGAAGACAGACACAATGTAGGCTGCAGAATAGATGGATGAGCACCATCACATCAGTTGAAAATTAATTTGATTAAATGAACTACCCTCACAGCAAGAGGAAGATTAAAGGTTTTATGTTAAAGAACAACTTTCAACAAAGGTCAGATATAGGACATGCACTATGACTCTTTATGACCCTTAATTAGGTAAATTTATGGTTTACAGCTGTGCAAGGACTTAATGAGCTGTAAAGCAGTTAATCTTATTACTTTTAATTGTGTCAGGCTGTTAGCAATTAGGTGTCCTTTAGGTGTACCTTTTGGAGCCTCGTATGACCCCCCTAACTCGTGACTTTGCCCATTCACCTCTTGAGATTAACTCAGCCAGAAGTTTTATTTTTCAATCATTGTTGGCCTAGTTTTATTTACCGATCTGTTTATGACTCTTGTGTATGATACATTTGATTGATTTATGCCTCACTTCAGAGCGTTTAAAAAAGGAGGAGAAAACGCGCCAGGAGCTGGAGAAGGCCAAACGCAAACTGGATGCTGAGACGACTGACCTGCAGGACCAGATCGTTGAGCTGCAGGTCCAGATAGAGGAGCTGAAGATCCAACTGACCAAGAAGGAAGAGGAACTGCAGGCTGTTCTGGCCAGGTCAGTCGGAGACATACTGTAGAAAAGCACAAAGTGTCAAAACGAAAAGGACTAAACCTTCTGCAAAAGATAAAACACTGATAAATGAAATCCAGTGCACTGTAACAACAGATGAACAGGAGAGTCTCCAAATCAGCCTAAATTTTTGAGCTATAAGCCACAGCTTTAAAAACTTTGTATATAATAAAACACACAAAGAGCTGTTTTAATAAATACAACAGCTATTGACAGACTACAAAAATAATGACAGTAAACTAATTTCTAAATATGATAACATGATACAATTTCTGGAAAGGAAGCGGTGCTAAAAAAAGAAAGAGAATGAGGAGAATTAAATCAAGACTTGCTGTCAGGGAGATTTTTACAGTTTTTTTTAGTGTCGATCATATGACCCCAGCAAAAAACAGCCTTAGAGGAATTCCTGTTTAATAAAATTCTTCTTTTTGCCAACAATGAAACAAACGCTGTAATATCCTTTAACTTGCTGTTCAGTGGCTGCTTATTGACTGGAAGCCCAAAGATAGCTGTTCAAACATTTGGCCTCAAGCTTTTAAACAATAGCACATTTTCAGTACAAAAGTAAGCATCTGATGATAATAAGTCAGTTTCATATAATATTCAGATGTACAAAAGTATTTCATTTGAGCCTTGTGCTAAAGGATACAGTACACTGAAGTATATTTTTAAAACCAGTACTTGGCAGATGTAGTCCTCTGAACTTGTATCTCACTAAACTGGTATGGTAAAATATTACTGCTTGTGGTGTTGCTCATTTTCAGTGTGTAACGCACAGATTCACACACATCCTCTCACTAGTGCAGTACATCCAATTTCCATGACAACTGCACTCTACTGTGGTACAGCTAAGTCAATAGGAGGACCTAAAATAGACATTCAAACAAAGACAACACACAGACGAACACAGAGTCAAGTCTGAACTCCGACTTAAAGAAGCTAACGTCCTCTTCAACAGCTGCAACTAGTATGTCAGTCTCAGTCCTTCTCTACGTTCCTCTACTCACTGTTCCCAGCTGCAGTGTTTTCCATCAGTGATGCTGGATGAGTCTTTTCATCTTGGAGGCAGCCGTGTCTGATTACAGGCAAATTGATGTTGATTGATGCTCTCAGTCCTGGGCTTTGCACTAGTTTTTCCACAGGAAGTACTGAAGAGTTGGACTAAATCAGGCTGTCATGTCACAATGGAAGAGAAGCTATTAACAAGCCTGTTTTTTCTCATTAGGACATTTTTGTGTTGTGGCTGGAAAAGGCATGTGACTTCCCACTCTGAACCCAGCATCAAAATATTTTCTTCATTTAGCTCACTCCATTCATCCTGGTTTTCCATACATTTGGAGCCATTTGTAATTATTTCCTTGATTTAGCCGTTATAAGATGCATACTGCTGTGTTGTTGCTTTGATGGTCAGCCCAGATCTATTTAATGTGGCTTTTCAGTAGTTTCCTCCTTTCACGCGGCCAATCGTCTAGACTACAGGGGTTGATGGTAAATGTCTGTCTGACTAATTTCACACACAGAACTCATCAATTTAGTCACAGCTCGAGATAATTAAGCTTTCATTACACTTGATGTGCCTCATTTTGAATTCAGCAGCTATTCTGAGAGCAATTATATTATCTTTGTTTGGAAAGTTGGGAATTACTTTAATATGGGTATATGGGAGTCATTAGTGCCTTTCATCAAAATGGAGCATTGTGTTAATTATTTAACTGAATCATTATAATATTCAGTGTGTTTAATCAGCGAGTTTCTGCATAAGTGAGGAATGCAGCCAGCATGAATTACACTTAGGCTCACTACCATGTTGTTCTGACAGAAAAGACACACACACACGCACACACACACACACACACACACACACACACACACACTTTTGTTTGGACAGCTTCAGTAGTGAACAGTTCACTACACTGCCACCCTGTGTGTACTGGTGGCCTCATTTCGGCTATAAAAAAAGAAGACATCACTGACTTGCCTTTCATGTAATGTACTTGTAGACAGAGAATAAAAGTTTAAATAATTGCATGTGATAAATTTACAGCAGTGAAAAAAGTCCTCCATTGTTATATTATCAGGTTTCTTTGGTAAATCTAAAAAAAATTAAACATTAAAACATCATTTAAATTAACTAAAGTTCTACTGTCAGATTGTCTGTCTGTAGTTTTTTTATTTAAAGTGAAGTGTAAATGAGTAAGTGCATGAACTGAAAGACAATGTCAGCTGAAGTGTAAGCACTGGAAACAGTTGAGGTAAACTGTGTATGAACAGTGAAAGTTGTGGAACTTAAAAATAGCCAAGGTTTCGGTTTTTTGCTTGAAGGTGATGATCAGAGACTTGAAATGGTTTGAAGGGTCAGTGGAAGTGTATAAGAACGTACTTCATGTTCTTGTGCTTGTCCTGCTGATCAGAGGACCAGAAATATTCTAAAAGATTCTAATTATAAAAGTAAAATCTTAACAAAGGTAATGAGATCATTTAAGATATAATTTTTTCTAAAGAAATCTTGAGAAATTCAGATCCTCAGATGAAGTTCTAAGCTAATGGGGTGTTTTCATTGTTGTCATTATTGAGTTGAGTGATTATGGTCTACTCTGAAAAAACGATTTGTGTGCTGTGTGTTTCCAACCAGGAGTGACGAGGAGGTCGTCCAGAAGAACAACGCCTTGAAGCAGGTTCGGGAGCTGCAGGCACAGCTAGTTGAACTTCAGGAGGATCTGGAGTCAGAGAAGATATGTCGAAGCAAAGCAGAAAAACTCAAGAGGGACCTGAGTGAGGAGCTTGAGGCTCTGAAGACGGAGCTGGAAGACACGCTGGACACCACCGCCGCCCAGCAGGAGCTCAGGTGTTTGTTTAAAGCTGGTTTATCGATGATGAGAAAGGGGGAAAGAGGTGGGCTTACCAGACCTCTGTTGCCCAGTCCCCATCTCTGTCTGTGACATGCTCATTACTGATTACTTCTCAGTGGACAGTTAATTGGGATTTTATAAAGACAATAGTAGCAATAAACCCTGTGTGTTTAGATCTTTTGTTCTGTATCCTAGAAGGTGTCCTGTCCTCTAATCCTTTCTCTTGTGTCTGAACTCCAGGACCAAGCGAGAGCAAGAGGTGGCAGAGCTGAAGAAGGCCATAGATGAGGAGACCAAAAACCACGAGGCTCAGATCCAGGAAATGAGACAGAGGCACGCCACAGCACTGGAGGAACTCTCAGAGCAGCTGGACCAAGCCAAAAGGGTGAGTGGATCGCGACTGGTTAAACTTGAAGGGCTTTTATTTGCCCACATACATCAGTCTTCATCAATTGCATAAGTACATAAAAAGTTTATCAGGAAATTAACCAACACTATCCCACCAACGACCACCAGTTTAGATACAATGCCTGTGTCAACTTCAGTATAGCAATTCTTGTCTTTATCCCAATCTAAACCCTGATCATTACACAGAAGCCTTAAAAGAAACCATAAAACCATTATGTTTATCCTGTGCAGTTCAAGGCCAACCTGGAGAAGAACAAGCAGAGTCTAGAGAGTGACAACAGAGAGTTGGCCTGTGAGGTGAAGAGTCTGCAGCAAGCAAAGACGGATTCAGAACACAAGAGGAAAAAACTGGAAACCCAGCTGCAGGAGTTTATGGCCAGGGGCACCGAGGTAGAGAGGGCCAAGGGAGAGCTGGCTGAACGTTCACACAAACTCCAGGTAAATACCACCACAGACAGTTAGAAGACACTAGAAGCTAGAAGTTCTTGAGCAATTTTGCTACAACTGTGGTTTTTGACTTTGACCATTTGCCGCAATATTTGCCCAGTTTCATGGCATGCTTTGAATTAGTCTATTGTGCTTTCGTCATAACACTATTTGTCTTTTGTTAGACGGAGCTGGACAATGTATCCACTCTGCTGGAGGAGGCGGAAAAGAAGGGCGTCAAACTGGCCAAGGAAGTTGACAACCTCAACGGCAAACTGCAAGACTCAGAGGTGTGAACATCAACATCGGGGTTCCTGTCAAAACAAGTTTAAAGATAAAGCAAAAAATAACATGACCTAGAAGAAGTCAGCAAGTCACCATTCTCTCAAGTCTTAACTAATTAATAAACCTACCAAGCAGATTTCTCTGTCTGTGAAAAAATAGTTCTCTTATCTAATTGTTCAGAACTAGAAAAGATAACACAAGATAGCATGTGTGAAAATGCACCTTACATCACACTTCACTAATTAGCAGATAACAGGTATTTGCTACAGTAAGCATAACGGGTATAACACACAGGTCTCCCTGCCTTTCTTTTGTCTGATCATCATTTCTGTTTGTGGTCTGGTGTGTAGGAGTTGCGGCAGGAGGAGACACGTCAGAAGCTGAACCTGAGCGGCCAAATCCGCCAGCTGGAGGTGGACAAGAACACCTTGATGGAGCAGCAGGAGGAGGAAGAGGAGGCACGACGCAACCTGGAGAAACAGCTGCAGTCAGTGCAAACTCAGGTACAGTTATTCAGATCCACAAACATTAATTAGTCTCATAAACTTGCAGTTGCAGTCACTGGCATACACATACATAGATACATCTGCAGATCTGACACACAAAAAACATACATGTATGAGGCAGGAACACCGCTCCTATACCACTGATACTCATCTGAGCTCTAAGAGAAGGGCCAGGCTCCAAGATAAAAGGATATTTCTTATTGAAGTCCCTATAATGTTAATCTGTGATGAACAAACCAACTAAGATTTATGTTCATTTAAGGACTGTAATGAGCCTGAATTACACCCCTCTTACACAGAACATAACAAATGTCAAAACAATGCAAAGAATTTGTCCGCAAAATTATCGTGTATTTTCTTCTACTGAAAGACATATTCAAGACTGACTGCTAACTGGGTCTGAAACACCAGTATCTGAGTGCAGTTTCTATGGACTGCTGTTACACATGAACAATAAGGGGATTCATCAGGGTTGGTACTAAACGTTGCCATGTAGCTGCTGCCATGTGTGACGTTATCAATGTGTGATCGATGTTGGACCAAATAAAATGAAAGCAGAATATTTGCAGAGCAATATGTTGCCTTGTATTGTTACAGCAAGTGAAATATTTACATTTTGTTCCTACAACTCTAACACTTTATGCCAGAGGGGAAGCAAGATGATGACTTCAAAATATTGTATTATCTTTATGTATTCATTGATTTGGAAAATGTCCTTCCTGTAGCTGTATGACACAAAGAAAAAGCTGGAGGATGATGTGGGAGCGATGGAGGGCCTGGAGGAGGTGAAGAAGAAACTCCAGAAGGACATGGAGCTGACCAGCCAGCGTCTGGAGGAGAAGACCATGGCCATGGACAAGATGGAGAAGACCAAGAACCGACTGCAGCAGGAGCTGGACGACCTAATGGTGGACCTGGACCACCAGAGACAGATCGTCTCCAACTTGGAGAAGAAGCAGAAGAAGTTTGACCAGGTACACTGGATCACCCAAAATGTTTCAGAAATGATGGACAGAGGTCACTGAGGGTTGTTAGTGTATTGAAGGCCATTGTTTCTCTGTCTGCACTAGATGCTGGCCGAGGAGAAGACCATCTCAGCTCGTTATGCTGAGGAGCGTGACCGTGCGGAGGCTGAGGCCAGAGAGAAGGAAACCAAGGCTCTGTCTATGGCCAGAGCTCTGGAGGAGGCCTTGGAGGCTAAAGAGGAACTGGAGCGGTTTAATAAGCAGCTCCGTGCTGAAATGGAGGACCTGATGAGCTCCAAGGATGATGTAGGGAAGAATGTAAGTGACCCTTGACCTCTTAAATGACACTGCCGATACACCTTTTTTTTTAACATCCCAATAATTTTTCTTTATGGAAATCCCATGAGTGTTGTCTAAGGACTTTCCAACTGTTTTCATCCAACGTGTTTTGCTGATACGTTACGTTGTCTTGTGTCTCCTGACTCTGTGCACAGGTCCATGAACTGGAGAAATCCAAGCGTATGCTGGAGCAACAGGTGGAGGAGATGAGAACACAGCTGGAAGAGCTGGAGGACGAGCTGCAGGCCACAGAAGATGCCAAACTGCGTCTTGAGGTCAACATGCAGGCCATGAAGGCCCAGTTTGACCGAGACTTGCAAGCCAGAGACGAACAGGGAGAGGAGAAGAAGAGGGCGCTGGTAAAACAGGTACACAGGGCACATGACTAAAGACCATAATGGAATGGCTCCAGATGTTTTATATTTGCTTTGAAATACAAAACTTTGACGTGAGAAATGAAGAAATTGACTAAACTGCTCGTGCAGTATTCACAGTTTAGCATTTGTTAATTTTAGAATGACAAGATCAGCTTTTAGTGCTGAAACCTGACTTGCTGTGTGTTGTGTTGTTTTCTTCCTCCAGGTGCGTGAGATGGAAGCAGAATTGGAGGATGAGAGGAAACAGAGAACTCTGTCTGTCGCTGCCAAGAAGAAGCTGGAGATGGACCTGAACGAGCTGGAGGGACAGATCGAAGCTGCCAACAAAGGCAGGGACGAGGCTATCAAACAGCTCCGAAAACTACAGGTACATACCCCACAAACACACATCTGTTTCCTGCATAACACCTCATATGGAGTTTCTGAGGCTTGTCATGTCATACCACAGAAATGACTTTGTCCACATTGTTTCTGTTCTCCTGCAGGCTCAGATGAAGGACTATCAGAGGGAGCTGGAGGATGCCAGAGCCTCCAGGGATGAGATCTTCACCCAGTCCAAGGAGAACGAGAAGAAACTCAAGAGCCTCGAAGCTGAAATCTTACAGCTACAGGAGGTCGAGATCCTGATTTTTACTGTTATTTCAGTCATTTAATAGTTCTGAACTAGAGATTGGCTAATTGTATTTGATGTGTCCTGTCTTTTATACATGACAAGAAAATTGACATGCATGGAAAATATACCCTAATGTGAATGTGTGTGTGTAGGACCATGCCGCATCAGAGAGAGCCCGTCGACATGCTGAGCAGGAGAGGGATGAGCTTGCTGATGAGATCTCCAACAGCGTCTCTGGAAAGTCAGTGTCACCTTGTTTGTACTGATGCTTAGAACAGTCTTTACATGGGCAGTTGACCAAGACTAAGGTTTTGTACATCTTTTGATTATTTTGTGGAAGTTTTTCTGGACCTCAAAGAGAAAAGGTTGTTTGTTTCATGGCCTTATTATGAATTCAGCAAGAAATGTAATAGAAGTCTGTGTGTCAGGTCGTCACTGCTGGAGGAGAAGAGGAGGCTGGAGGCTCGTATTGCCCAGTTGGAGGAGGAGCTGGAGGAGGAGCAGGGTAACATGGAGATGCTCAACGACCGCTTCAGAAAGACCACCCTGCAGGTAGAGTGTCTGCACACGAGATAATAGTTATAATCATAACCATTGCGCTTTCGTTGATGTGTTAATCAAGACAAAAAGATAAGAATGCACACAAGCAGATAGCACACATTCTTACTTGGTACCACTCTCATCAGAGGTCAGTCAGTGCTATGCAGAAATGCTCATTCACTGAAGGTTTTTCAGTAGCTTTAGCAATTTTTCAATTAGGTACATGAATTTGCACTTACACTGCATCAACATGTCCCTCTCTCTTTCTCTCTCTCAGGTCGAAAGCCTGAACACAGAGTTGTCTGGAGAGCGTAGCGCTGCACAGAAGAGTGAGAATGCTCGACAACAGATGGAACGACAGAATAAGGTCTTGTGTAGTTTGTTAAATACATTAGCAGATGCGAGTATGTGCTTACATACATACAGGGGTTAGATAAAACAACAGGAAGAGCTTGTTACCAGTCGCTTTTGTAAACAGCGCAGCTATCTGCATCAGTGAGCTTTGTCTTCACACGTCTGCCAGGGCAGGTGGTCAGTGCTTGTTATAGCTTGTCATATCTTTCTGGACTGTTCGACATAACACATAAATTACTTTTTTAGTCCAGGCTAATATCTTGCCTGCTTTGACTTTGTAACTGTTATTAACTAACTTAGTTATTTTGATAAGCTTTAATGTGTCCTTTCTGTACATGAACACATCTAATGTTTGTTGTTCTCATCTGTTGTGGAAGCACTTTAACATGCAGGGATTGCTTTGAATGAAAAGTACAAATCATATTTAAAGTTCATGATCCTAACAGTTGCATATCATAAATGCAGGATTTGAAAGCTAAGCTTGCAGAGCTGGAAGGGGCTGTCAAGTCAAAGTTTAAGGCATCCATCGCTGCCCAGGAAGCCAAGATCCTGCAGCTGGAGGAGCAGCTGGAGCAGGAGGTCAAGTAAGTGTCCAACTCACCTGTTTTCACGACATGTCAGACGACATTTTACATCCATTGGAGTAAATATTTTAGGACAAGCAATGAAAAGTCATTGCTGAGCTTTTCTGTTCAGGTAGTGGGACACATATTTAAGGATCGATAAATCATTCTGACATAAATTTTGAGACATTAATGAAAGTATATGTTTGTTAAAGTCTTTTTTTTTTTTTTTACTTCAAGGGAGAGAGCAGCAGCTAACAAAATCGTCCGTCGCACAGAGAAGAAGTTAAAGGAGGTGATGATGCAGGTGGAGGATGAGCGTCGCCATGCCGACCAGTACAAGGAGCAGGTATTGACTCGTGACGAGCAAAGTGTCACACGTAAAAGGATTCACTTTTACTCTGGACGGTTATTCTGCCAACTGTCCACGACCTCTCACTGTCTCCCATCTGTGTCCCCGGGTGTCCATCTTCCTGCCAGATGGAGAAAGCCAACTCTCGTATGAAGCAGCTGAAGCGTCAGTTGGAGGAGGCGGAGGAGGAAGCCACCAGGGCCAACGCCTCCCGCAGGAAGCTGCAGAGGGAGCTGGATGACGCCACCGAGGCCAGTGAGGGTCTCACCCGGGAGGTCAACTCCCTCAAGAACCGCCTCAGGTGCGAGGAGGACTCTGCTAACACCCTGTGGTAGAAATGTCCCCAGATTCCCTGTTCACTTCCACAAAACAAATTCAAGAAAAATAAGATTAAAGGAAACTGAACTACATGTGTGAATATGCAATGATACAACCACATCAGAGGTGTATGTGCACTGGACTCTAATTTATAAGTATTGTTATGTCTGTCTTCAGCTTGTGTGCTTTTTGACCAGGCTAACATCTAACTTACACCATGTTCTCTGGTTAAGGAAATAGTTTGACATCATTGGAAATATGTTGATTTGCTTTCTTGCCAAGAGTTCAAAGTGTTCTCTAATTTACAGGCATCTAATTTGTTTAATTTGTACACAAATATAAATGTAAAAACAAGTTGTGGTTTGAAGGGTTTTGACTGTGTTCAGCTGCTGATCACCAACAAATAGTTCAGAGTAAAATCATATCTTCTCGAGTTTACATTTCCAACAGATTCCAATCAGGTACAACTCCCTGATTGGATTCTGAAGTGCTGGCATGTGTTTGAACTTCAGACAGACCCAGCTTAGTTTCCACTTTTTATGCTAAGCTAAGCTAAGCGCCCCCTGGCTCTAGTTCCATATTCAGCATATGTACAAGGGTGGTGTTGATCTTCTTATTTAATTCTCGGCAAGAAAGCACATAAGCACATTTCTGTTCCTGTAAGCAGCACAGGTTTAAGTTGTTATCTTGTTTTGTTGTGACCAGGCGTGGGGGTCCAGTCAGCAGCTTCTCCTCCAGCCGCTCAGGCCGCCGTAACCTCAACCTAGACGGTGCCTCTGTCGACCTGTCAGACGACGACGCCGACAGCCGCGCCGGCGACTTCAATGAGACACAAACCCCCAACGTGGAGTAATTACAGCTACACTTCGTCCTCGCTTTTCCCCTCTCCTCACCTCGCCACTCCCCACCTCCCCTTCAACTCTTCCACCTATGACCTGGGCCCAGTTTTCCCCAAGTGATTCCACGGCGTCAGCATGGTCTTCATTAATTTCAAACCACTGACTGGACAGACGGTTGGAGCGATGAGCTGTTTTATGGTAAAGCTGGGCAGAGTGCCCTGGCAACGCGCCTCTGCTCTTTTTGTATCAGATACCACTGCAGGGAAAATCCACCGCCCTCCCCTGAAGAAAAGCCTCCAGACCTGGAGAGTCACAGGGGCAAACGGACAATTCTGCCTTACTCTGTTCTCCTCTGGCAAGCTGCTAGCCATGGCTCATCTGTCGGCCATGTATCATCTCAGCATCATAACGTAACAACAACCCCTCCCCCCTCCCGTCAGACGCAAAGTTATCTGCTCAGCTTATTGAGAAAGTATGCATAGGTACAAAGTGCTTTTTATACATATGAATCTGTGTGTGTGCGTGATGTAGGCAGAGGCTGTGAGGTGTGCACACATCGAATATGTAACGTGTAAACGCACTCCATACTGGAAAATGCAGGACTACAGGAAAATGTATTTCACTCTGGTGTTGTTGTTGGTGTTCTGCTCACTAGTTGTGTAAAAGCCATCTGATGCGCGACACACTCCCTCCTTCCAGTGTTCAAATTGACGGTCCATTCAGAGGAAATACACAAAACCATGGTCACGCTGGCCTTTGGAATGCCGCGCCTGCTGCTTTTGTTGCATGAGTCTCCCTCTGATGTACAGACTACAACTCTACAGGAACGACTAACATCTCGGGACATGCAATACAACAAAATGGACTCTGAATTGAAAATGTATTACTGTGAAAAAAAAAAGGTATTTTATTTTCTCTGTTGCTTCATCTCAACATTTAGAATGTCTAGCTGAGGTTTTAACTGGGAATCTCATAGCTCATAAGGTTAACTGTTTTGTACTGTTGACCACTGGGAACACTATTTGGTTTGTAAGTATATTGTCCTCCAGTGTGGACCGACTTGAGCTGCGAATGATGCAGAGATGCTGGAAAATGCACAGAACTGCACAGGAAGATGTTTGAATTTTTAACTGGAAACCAACAGGAGACAAAAGCTCTTACTGGAAGCACTAAAGTGGCGCTCAGTCCACGTTTTCAATGTGACACTACTAAATGGTTACAGCTTAGGTTAAACATGTAGTTTGATTAGAAATGGAGACTTCATCTCAGTGTTTGTTTGTGCCTAGTCCCAGTTTGTGTTATTACATTTGAGTCACAGAGCTAAGTATCAGTTTTTCTGAATAATTAATACCTGCCGATCTTTTGAAACTTCAAAGATCGTTAACACTTAATACTGTTTTGAGTGTTTTTTTTCTAAATCCTCAGATCCTCTAAACATTTTGATGAAAAATTATTCCGCCTGTTGCATGATAAAATTTTTACCTTTTAAGTCAGCATGGACAAGTTGTCCTTTAGCACCCAGAAAAACTATAAAATGTCAATATCTGTAATTCTATGACAACGGTTTGTAACTGTTTTCCCAAGTGGCGACTATTTCCTAATTCAAACAAAGATGGTAGCTGGAAATCACATTTGTCTTCGCTGAGTTTGTGCGTCATGAAACAAAATTAAAAGTAAAGTTAAGTTACATTTGTCTGTATTAATGTCAAATTTGCTATGCTATTTGTTTTTTTTTGAAAATATAAAAAAAGTTATAACTTTCTTGTAATGTACAAGACGAGCTTGGACGTATGTCATTTCTGGGTACCTGCATAGGAAATTGGGAAACAGGTTAAAAAAGTGTTGACTGAAGAATCTCATGGCCCATTAGCACTGTAGCTGTAGCTGACTTTTATTGTGCAACAGACAACAGAAAGAGTTTATGTGGGTCAAAGATACCCAGACGTTTACTTTTAAGAAACTTGTAGCTCTGTGACACATTTGTAATGGTGAAACATAATGATGAACAAACTAGGGCTGGTTTGTGCCATGATTTTGTGAGTTGAAGCCTGACTCTTCACACTACCGACAGACCAGTGACAGGTTGTCTGAAAACAAACTTTTTAATTCTTTCCTTGGAATTTTAGCCCAAGTACCTTTAATAGCATCTTTTCGTGAGGTGAAGACGGGCTCAGCTTGAAATACAGCAGCAAACTCAACAGTTGAACCACTACAGTGTGAAAAAACATGTCAGGATACTCATATCCATCTACCAACTTCATTTAGTCTTTATTTTGGATATGCTGATTAGGATGGTTGTCTATGGCAGACCACTTTGCCCTTCTCCTCAAATGTTAACACTTAACAGTATGTTTCTTTAAAAGTGCCTTAGACACTAAATAAGAACATAAGTGGGCAAAGATTTCATTACAGATGTGAAACAAAACCCTCATAAGATCAAACAGGTACATCAAGAAGATATTCAGCGCTTAATCTTCTCTTTCTTTTGTATCGTTGCTGTGCTTCATATCATATCCACTGTGTACCTCTATGTTCATAATAACCTCATAGCTAGAGTGTTTGGGTCAAAATCAGTATTATAGTTTTATTATTAACTACATGAGAAGCAGAGCCCTCAGCAGCTGCATGTCCCAAAATTATTTTTGAACTAAGATTTTTTCCCCTGTAACCACTCACAGGTGAGTACTCAAGTTATTTTGGGAAATGATGCTCTGCACAGTATTTCATTTGGTTGGAAGCTTTAACATCCATAAGTAGTTAACTCATTTTTTTTCTTCTATTATTATCCAGCTGGCTGTTGACAACCAGGCATTCAACTGCAAATACTCCCATCTTATTATTTCTTGTATACCTGTATTTCTAGATGGTAATTTTTTTTTCTGTTTTGTTTTTGTAAAAGGAAAATAAAGCATATTCATTGTAGCTGTGATGCTGTTTTGGTTTGTTTTTGGGAGCTGAATACTGGTGTTTGGTCTTGTTTTATTTTACTTATTATTTATTTTACTTTTCTCAGTATTATGGCATACTACACTATGACGTCTTTTAAAACATTTTTATGACATACCACACAATTATGTTTTTTGATATTTTTATACCTTGACATTTTTATGACTTACTTTACTATTAAGTTTTTATGCCTTTGCATACTATGACTTTTTTTTAGTAGCAGTATATAACTTTCTATCTTGTTTAATACACTTAACCTCCTTACATTTATTTTAGTTTGTTGAGTTAGTTAAACAAGCAAGAAACTGTAAAACCTTAAGGATTTTAACACTTACGTTCACATGCACCTGCACTGCACTGGGGTCCCTTACGTCCTGGAGAAAAGGAAATAAGTGTGAGCAAGGGTGTGTAAGCTTGCCATCAAAGTACAGTTAAAACACCAGTGCTTTGTAAAATATCAGACACAGCACTCAAAGATGGAGGAAGAAACAAGTCAAGAAGAGTCATCATGAAAACCACCTGTTTTGTTTAATTTCATAATTGACACACAAAAATAATCTACAAAAGACCAAATTATAGTAACCAGTTAACCACGAAATGTCATTTTTATCCTCCCCCCACCCCCAAAGAAAGCACAATTTATAAGATGTCACCCACTGCTCCAGTCACATGACTTCACAATGACACTCATGGGTTTACAGTTTTAGGGAAGATGTCAGATCAATCACACACACTGACCAGCAACACCCCATCTAAAAAAAGGACTACAGGAGCAATCTTTGGCGTCGTTCTTGGTGCTGCCGGTCAGTCAGACACACATGGAGGAGGGCGGGGAAGTAGTCGGGGGGAGGACAGCGAGACTCAGGAAGAACGATTTTGTTAACGGAGGTATTCAGCAGAGGGAAGGTATCTCTATCACGGGGTTCAGACTGACAGCGAAGGGAATTTTTTTGCGTGCAGGCTCACCAGAAACACCAGTTCTTGTTATTTCTCTCCAGTGTCTCTTTTCTTCTCTTTAGCCTTAAACTGCCCTCAACGTTACATTTGCTACTTTTGTTGCGTTTTTGTAGCAGTTCATTACCAAGTAATAACCAGATACAAACAAAAAGTGTGTAGCTCCTATAAAGTTAGTGGCATCGTCAACGTCACACATTTGCTGACGTCTCAAACTATGAAGGCTGAACAGTTTTTCTCACTTGGCAATATGAATTTCTGATACTGATGAACTTTCCCACTTGGTGAAAACAAACATTACAGACATATCAACAAACTATTGGCGAATGGCTACAAATACAATCCAATACTAACACTAATACAATCAATTCAGCTAATTTTATAGTCGCTGTACCCTGTCTGTATTAGTTTTTTACTTGGTAACAACTGAGAGAAAACAAAACAAGCTAATTTATCTGGTGTGAATACAAGGCTAGCATTGGGGCTAATGCCATGTTAATGTCGTGTCAGAGTTATTGCTGTTTACAAGTCAGAAACTTGTAATTACAATGTCAACCTCCAAGTCATAATAACTTATAACTTATATTTTTCTGAAAGCTCCAACATATCCGACTTGGCACCTACTACTATGGAAAAACCTGAAACCGAACAGATGTGGTTGCCTAACATCATCCAAAGACTGCTCAGTGTAATTAAGCCACATTAAATGGATATGTGGCTACATTCTCAGTGCAGTCATTTTAACTCCCACACAACCACTTCTGTAATGATACAGCGAGTTGTTAGCTTGCAAGTCATTGACATGGGAATCTTGGAATAATGCGTGAACACTTCCAACTTTTTGTTTCTTTTTTCTGTTCTTCCCATTCTGTTAACATTGCGTGAAAGCGGCACTGCCTTGTGAATGTGGCATGAGCAAAACTTATTTGCTTAAGCGGAAACATTTTCACCTGACAGACACCATCTTCGTGCCAATTTGTGCCTTGTACCTAATCACATCTTTGCAACGAACTTGTTTGCAAACTCTCCGCTTCTCAAATCCCCTTCACGTTCGGTCTGAACACACACCAGAAATGAAGGAGTCTCAAGTGACATAATAACATCTACAAACATTCACAACTCCAGAAATGCACTGACCAGTTGAGTAGAGGTTGAAAGCCAAGCGACAACTTGCACTTTTGCATTGAGCGTTTTACAGTCCTGCATAGATCTTTTTCATACTTTTTCAATACAAACTAAGGCGTTGTGTTATATTAAGTTGGTTTGAGTCAATAAGCAGAGAAAGTAAATAAAAAATCTTAACTCACAAAAGAACAAAAAAAAAACAAAAAACAATTCAAGTAGGCTACTTCTTGACGTTTCCCCCCTCTCTCACAGGCAGCTCCTCTCTCCAGAAGAGGAGCCCGAAACTTTTTCAATTCAAGTCTTTTTTCCAGAAAAGGTCCAGTGTGATTAAACAGCACCAAAAACACACTGAGCAAGAGAGGGGCATCAAACTTACACTCGCTCATTATTGTTAAAAGGGGATACACGTCCTTACTCATTCATACAGAATAATCTGGAAAGAAATTAACAGTATATTGTGTTTTTTATGTACATACACACATTCAAATCAACCTCAGCACTCTCTCTCTCTCTCTCTCTCTCACACACAGACACTCATTCACTCACACACACACTCACCATAACATGTTGTTGTCCCTGTGTAAATTACAAATAATTTATTAATATTAATTTAAGCTACTACTTAACAGTCATTTGTGGGAGCAGAGGTGACCAACAATAAAGTTTCTACGGACACGATTCCCACATCTGAGACAAAAGACAGAAAAATAAAAATTCATTACTCAGTCTGTTTTTCTTTTTTCTTTTTGTACTGCAAGAACAAGAGTCCTGTTATTCCACATAAGCTTAAATACAAATTATATTACGTAGCGTACTACTACTCTCATCTGTACCGCCGCCACCACCTCGCTCACACTCATTCCACAGTGATCAAGGTCGGTCATATGTAAACATGTTGACAAAAATAAAAATAAGCTGAACAAAAATAAGTGTTCTCATCATTCACTCCGTCTTGTTCTCATACCCGGTTCATTAGAAAATACAGTTAAATTAATTTATCATTGCCATTTGTAGCGAGGATAAACTGATTCTCCTTTAGGTCCGTTTTAAAAGAGGCAGTGGAGCCCCGCCCTCTCATACCACACCAACATCAATCAAAGTGAAGAATCCTATTGGTGGATGTGTCCAGGAGGCTGTGATGTCACCCCACTGCTGTCCGTCTCTCTTGCGCTGTTATTGGTCAGTGGGATTTCCTCTTCATGTCTCCACCCTGGCTTTGGTTCGCATCTGAGTGGAGAGGAGGCAGATTGTTAACAACTCCGACATCAGGCGGATAAGAAACGGTCTCTCGTGTCAGAGATCCAACAACCTGAAGCACCGACTGCACCTGAAGTTATACTTGTCGAGTTCACACACTACACCACCTCATATTGCTCCAAAACATTAATAGACAAAAATGTAATAATCAATTAATCATTAAAGTAATTTATCCAGCAAAATCTTTTTTTTTTTTTTTTTTTTTTAAATGCTCTTTGCTGCTTGTCAAATGGTGGGATTTCCTTTTTCCTAAATTGAAATTGACATTAAAAATTTGTACTTTCGGTTTTAGACTCTTGGTTTGTTGTGACCTATTTTCTATGCAGCCAAAATCAAGTCAAAATAATCTAAAATGAATTAATGATTAAGATGATTGTTAGTTGTTATACACAACACAGTCTCTTACAGTACATGTAATTTTATATATCATTTCATGATATAGTAAATTAAAACAGTTAAGATCAAATAACTGAATGCGAATGTCTGGTTTTAGATTTTTGGCTAATATAGTTCATTAAATGCCTGTTGATTATTTCATTCTTTTCATTACAGTGATGCAAATATCCTGCAAGTGCAGGGTTTCCATAAAGTAATGCTTCAACACTGTTTAATACAAGTAAATATTTTAGAACAGATACTTCAGAGTGAGCACAATGTCTGACTGTTGACAAATCACCATTGTCATCACATCACATATTGTACCAGTGTTGAAGTCGGCTGAAGAAAAAATTGCAGCACAGAAATGTCAAAGGTTTAGTTGAGGTAATTAGAAACAATGACTGTTACTCAGACTGTCCACCAGAGTGCACTGAGTTTATCTTTCAGCTGTCAAGCTTCCTGCTCAGAGCACATCTGTCACAGCTCTTCAATAACCAGATTTAAGGGATTTATGACAGAAGATACAGCTACAACACAGACTGCTTTTTAGGTGCAGTCTTTGTCTTTGCAAACAGTAATTACCATGTCGAAGGCACATTTCATGAGATTAAAAAACCTACAGCGCAACAGCGGAACAAGTGCAAAGGAACTGGCAACAGACTGTACTACAACTTAAGATAGCCGACAAGTCTGTGGGGTAACCTGGCCATTATTGGCGCAGGTATTAGATAAGGGATTAATGTTTGGTCAGGGTTTGGTCTAAGAACTAATTTTGGTCTTATATAAACAGAAGATGGGAATATTAAGGTTTGTTGCAGACAATGGTCTATTGTTTGAGATGCATTTATTAAAGTGAGAGGTGTCGCTGAAAGAAGACACAGCTTCAGTGTGAAACTAACTTCATTATAATA
The DNA here is from genome assembly GCF_002814215.2 of Seriola lalandi dorsalis. Classification (NCBI taxonomy): domain Eukaryota; kingdom Metazoa; phylum Chordata; class Actinopteri; order Carangiformes; family Carangidae; genus Seriola; species Seriola lalandi. Next base: position 159,193 of record NW_019525039.1, read on the forward strand.
TTCAGCTTTAGGTTCATCACATGTTGAACTGGTGCAACAGGCTGCAGGAGATGTTTTACAGGTTTTACTGCTGCTGATGATAAGGCAGCAACTTGGAAGCTATTTCACACAGGATGATCTGTGTTCGAGTTTCTGTTTCCTGGTCGAGATATGCAGATGTTTCTTCGACCTGGGGGCTGTGAATGATCCAGGTGAGACTTCAAGTCTCTGTTTACAGCTAGAAATACAACCAAATTAAGCTACAGGTGAAGCTAAATACGTGACAGATGCAAAGCAGCTGCACAGGTTCTACAACATAAGTAAATTTGTTCAATATAGAGGATCAGACTTTTTGATTTACAGAATTTCAAACCACATCCCCAAGACATCAGATACTGTCACCAGAGCAAATGTTTTTGTTTTTTTTCAGTTTTCACAAGTAAGACAGTCAAAACACACACTGCAGTTTCATGTGTTAATCAGACTGCTGCTCTCAAATCAAAGAAGCATCTGTACAACACAGGATAAAACAGAATCCTCATTGTGTTTTCCGCAAACTACTGCAAAGACAATATATCTCTGAATAACATCAGCAGCTTTACAACATGCGGCTAGCTGTGCTAACAGCTACAGAGGACTACAGCTACAGAGGCATGCCAAACACCAAATATACTGAAGCAAGCAGAAAGATACACAACAAACAAGCAGAGGACGACAGGTCGACTTGACTCAGACAGATGGAGAGAGAGAGGGAGAGGGAGGGAGGATGAAGTGGAGGAGGAGGAGGAATGCAGATTACCTGAGAAAGCAAGCTGCAAGTGAGGAGGTAGGGCAGCCTGCGACCCTGACTGGAGACTCTTATACAGATCTGAGGAGAGATGGAGGAGAGGATGGACAGGTGAGAGAAGGAGGCAACAACAACAATGAGGGGGAGTATGGAAAAGAAGACACAAAGAGGAGGGAGGAACATGTTAAAATGGAAGACTGGCAACGAGAGAGAGGGGAGGATGAAGGTGAAGTGGCAGTGAGGCATACAAGTATAAAAGGTTGAGATGACAGAGACTGACACAAAAGATGGAGAGAACAAAGGGGGGAGGCGGTGGTTTATATAAAAAAAAAAAAAAAAGGCAAGAGGGTCACAGCGTGAGATGTGGAGCACAGCAGGCACAGTGGAGATACTGCAGTACACACACACACACACACACACACACACACACACACACACACACACACACACACACACACACACACACGCGGTTGATATCCAGACAGAGGCTGAAATTTAAATAATGAGAACCTGTTAATGTTTCCCATTCATCACTTCTCATCTGTTAAAACCATCCTGCCTCATATACTGTATATTGTCTCCCAGGAGTGAATCTTCACGAAGGGCTGAATGATTTTGAGGAAATGACCCTTTATAGGTAAACTGAGCTGGTTAACATGCTCTGATACAGCTGACTACATCTTAACATTGTGTTCACTGACTGCTTCTCCATTTTTAGTTAACTTTTTACAGCTTGTTTAGAATTAAATGATGTAAATTAATATTCACTGGCAAATACAATTAGTCATTCAGCCCCTAGCTTTACAAAATCTTTTAGAAACGTTGACCTAAATACCAAGGAGAAAATGTTTTAAAAAAAAAAAAACTAATAGGTCAAATGAAATAAGATATATACGTATATTAGTCACACACATATATTTATGTTGCTATTTTCAGTCAATACCATATACACCATCCTGTTGCCATAAATACTACTCACTAGTGCAGCCATGTGTATTAATCCTCTACTGAAAATAGTCCCCAGCAAATGCAATATTTGCTCGTGTTTGAGAAATGTTTGTTAAAACCTACACTGATACAGAAACTCACCAACCCTATTTTTCAAAAACTGATAAACCAAGAAAAAAAATATTATTGTTATTGCATGTGTTTTGCAAAAGGTCCTATCACTGGTGCTTCCCCCTGATTTTTTCCCTTGGGGCCTTCAAAAAGTAACCCTCTTCTCTGTTTAATCAGTGTTAAGTGACAAACCGCGCTTTAACAGTTTGTGTGCCTGCTCACCAATTAGGTCGCTCTGTGCTAGGGGGTATCCTGAGTTGGAGCTGGGGGCTGAGCCCATGCCAGCGGCCCCTGGGGCTCCAGGAGGGCTGAAATTGAGCAAGTGGGGGAACTGGAAGGGTAGTGAGACGGGCACCAGGCCTCCCAACATCCCGAAACCCAGGGGCAGAGCAGAGGGGCTGCCCAGGAGGGGAGAGCCTGCTGTTGATACCTGCAGAAACAGCATGCAGTCAGAGTTTGTGTATTTTATTAATTCATTTGTTCATTCTCGTACTCTTGTCCACAACACTTACCTGTGAGAGGTGTGACGTTGTGGAGGACGTGGCCAGAGTTCCTGAAGGCGCCCAACCGTTTCCTGCCTTTGAGCCCTGGTTGGACCCACCCACCACCCTCTGCCTCTGCCCGTGATTGGCTGAGACTGAAGGTGAAGAAGACGAGGGAGATTTGTCTGGGTGACTGCAGACAGCTGATACCACTCCCTTGTTGTTGGAGTTGTTGATGCTACTGTTGCTTGTGGTGGACTGAGGTTTCTGGCCTCCAGTGAAGATGCAACTGCCCTGCGTCTGCTTCACCTGCCCACCGCCCGATACACTGAAGGGGGGCCTGAAGGTTTTGGGGGTTTTGGGGGAGTACTGGTGTTGTTGCTGTTGGCTGGGGATCATCTGAAGGGAGAGCGGGTGTGAAGGTGAGGAGGAAGGAGAGGGAGAGGAGGAGGGAGGCGGAGTGGGTGCAGGAGGCCGAGGGGTGAGCTTGATGATGGGAGAGGAATTGCTGCTGTGGGAGGACTTGGTGAGGGTGGCCTGCATGGGCGTGATGAAGTTGGCCTGGTGGTGGTGGTGTGTGTGGGATTTACCTTGTGAGGAGTGTGAGGTGTGGGAGGTGGGGGATGGCGAGGACGCCACCGGGGAGGGAGGGCAGAAGGACTGCAGACCGGGGTGGGAGGTAGAGTTGGAGCGGGACTGGGGGGAAGGCGAGGAAGAAGGTGTGATGCTCACAGCGCTGCCATTGCTGCTGATGCCGCTGGCTTTGGCACTGCTCTTGGCTAGTCCTTGAGGGGCTCCCATAGTTCCCAGTATCCCCGCTGGGCCAACAAAGCCCTTCTGGTGGGGGGGCAGCAGAGGGGAAGCCGTGGGAGGTGGTCGTTGCTTTGGAGGCGATGGGGAGGGGTGTGGATGCATCTTGCTACTCCCGACCATTACCGGGCTTGGCCTATGATTGGATGATGCCATGGTAATGTGTCTCTGATTCTGGGTTTGGACCACAGTACCAGATCCTTTGATCGAGCCATAGGGGCCATTTGCAGTTCTGGAGGCCAACGACAAGCCTGCTGCCTGCACACGAGCCATGGAGGAGACAGCCGGAGACGAGGAAGAGGAGGTAGAAGAGGAGGTTGGTAGCGTTGTTATCGTTGTTGGCAAGTTCCCAGCAGCTGTCAGCGGAACAGTCTCCACCTTAGACAGGGAATGATGCTGCGTTGTGGAAGTGACAGAGGCAGAGAGCTGAGACGCTGAGGGATAGTGAGGGGCGACGGGAGGAGGAGAGGAAGTGGGGATTTGCAGGGGCGGGGGCGACAAGGGGCTGTCTGAGGGCCCAAGACCCTTGGACGCATTGCTGAGGAGGGCCAGAGCGTGGGAGATGGAGTCCAGAGAGGGTGCAGTCAGATCTTCATCCAGAGAATCCGACAGACAGATGGGCTCCGATGGCGAGGAGGAGGGGGGCTGGCGGTTGGCGGTCACAGCAGATGTGGAGGTGGGCAGAGATGGTGTGGAGATCATGGTGAGAGGTGGTTTGTGGATCCACGGACCCTCCTAAAGAACAGAAAACTCTTGTTGAGTGTCAGCAACACAAAGTATCAGTTTATTCTCAAATGTAGCCCCGTGGCAGAGACAGTGGGGCTTTTATTTCTAATTTCTCCTGTCGATCAGTTAATGCAACTCAGTATCATGCTACATATTATAATTTTGAACAGCACTCATATCATCAGTACAACAAGAGTCAGGTCAGACACTCCTCTTTACCTCTTTAACTTCTACCCCGAACTTATCATAAATTTAACGCAACACTTCCTCTGGAATTTTCAGATTAAGAGCCTTCACTATACAGGTAGGTTTATATGTTTAAAACAAACATCAAGTGTTGAATGTTGTTGCATAACATCAGGTACGGGAAAGAAGAAACAACTGGAATTAATCTGAAAATGAAAACATTATTTCTGTTAAGAAAGAGAAATGGGGAGCAGCAGAACGGAGAGTGTAACATCACTCTGCTGTTCTACTGAGGAAATAGGTGGAAATATGCTTAATACTAAGTTTATCATGTGAGCTGTTGAAGTAGGTTACAGGTAATTTTTTTTTTTACCTGGACTTTATTTGTTTGTGTGTGCCACAGTTATTTATTGAGACTCTTATTTGGATACTGACTTGGCTTTTACATGATAGAGAACAATAAAATGGGAGCTTTGAGTTATAAAATACCGTAGCTCCATTTCAGTTTTGTTAGTCATATAATATGAAATGATTGCTCAATAGAAATTCTGTATATGATACTGGCAGCCAAGACGTGTTGAGAGGAAGCGATATATCTCATCACTTTCATGATCACTACACTGTGGGACATTTTTTAGATCACATACAATATCTTAGTCTGAGTTTCACTCACCTTGGCTTTGGCCTTGGCCCCAGGCACCATTCTCCTTTTGACTCTACCAGAAAAATACCAGAAAATATTATTGAGCCTTTTCTATTTACATTCAAGCTCAGTCTCAGAGAAATCCCTGAGTAGTTAGTATTACTGAGGACACACAAGCGGTTTTAGATAAAAGTAAGTACTTACAGATTTCCAGTGAGGTGACTGTGAACGGCCAGACTCTCTTTGAACAGAATCCTGAGCAGAAGATACACACAGCGATAAGAGACACACAGTGTTAACATCAGAGCACCAGAATAGCTGGATAAATGTCGAGTTTAATTTCTCAAGTAATTGCGAAGGCTCAATTTTTCAATTACAGCTAACGCATGACTCCTGATTTGAGATATAAAGTAGGGAAAAACATGAGAGACACGTGAAAAAGACCAAACTGACTGTGTGTGTGTTTACCTGCAGCAGAGAAACTAGTCCCACAGAAAAAAAAGCATAGTACAGAAACTTCAAACTCTGGGTCATTTTATTTTTCCAAGTGGAGAGTAGGAATCCTAGTTTCTACTTTACAAATTACAACCACTCATGATAACAACCAGCTACATGTCTCCAGCCTGCAGAGAAGTTGGGGGTGTTAGACTGACCAGAAGACAATCGTGTTTTATGACTTTGTGTTGCACGGCTTACGTGTGATATTTCCATTTTACCAGCTTTTAAACTATGTCTATTAACATCTTACTAAGATCAATGCTATTGTTTGTTAACATTTTACTTTATCTACTGATAACTCTAATTCCTCTGCATTTGTGTAAGATGTGATAGATAACAGTACTGCTCATCTATGTTCTGTGGCTCTGCACTACTTTGCATGGGTACATGTATTGAGCAGTGGATGTGATCATTGTACTATTGCAACAATCTTTTGCTTCCTCCTGTTGCTCTGTATGATTTGCACACTGTCTTAGGCATGAACATAACACTTGATGATTACGTGTCTTTGTAATCTACTGCTGCTGAATACAAGGTTTAACAAACTTGGAAAATGAAACCTATTCACTGATAAAAAACTAGTGAGATCAGTAGAGCTATTAAGAATGTGCATGCAACAGACTAAACTGATGCCTCCTCTCAAAAGTGTAGCCGCATGCACGCGCACACGCACAACACACACACAAACACACACACACACACACACACACACACACACACACAAACCTGGCCTGCATCCAGCCCTTGGGCCATAGTGGTTTGACCTCATTCTCTAAGAAGGCCTTGAGGTAGTCCTCCACAGACAGAGAGCACTGCTTCTCCATGTCGTAGCAGCTCAGCTTCACTCGCACCAAGCTGCACAGCAGGTTCCTGCACAAACACAAATGTTCAATTCATCACAAATCATTAGATATTAAAATCTAAATTAGGCTGCAGACAGACAAGATTGTCATTTTTCAGGTGTCAGGGCTGAAAACGACTGTGTAAAAAAGAAACCTTTGCTAGAAATGTGGAATGATGATTGAAAAGCAGGAGCGAGTCTAAAGGTTTTTGTCATTTCAATAGGACACAAATTCTTTATTCATCTTTTCCACTTTCATGCACACATAAAATTTAGAGCTTCCCTCAGTAACATTGAAGATCCTGTTTGGTGAAATTCAGACACTAAAAATTGTACAATAAATAAATTGGTCAAAACCACAAAGCCAATTTTCTGCATGATAGAGTGAAGAAGTGCTGCTGAAAACTTCAAACCTATGAACCTACCAGCTGAGGTATATTAATGATTCAATTCCATTTTTCCCATCTTTCATTTTCAAAAATTTTGAGGCCTTATTTTTTTCCATCCTAGCAATTGTGAGGAATCTTTAAGGCATGTGTAAACTCTGTTTACTAGATTAGACATCAACAGTGGAGAGCAACAGGAAAGACCAAAGGGACAGCATTTGAAAAAACACCTCAGGGTACAGCGTCAAACCTAGAGCACCTCAAACACACTGCAGCTAGACCAGCTATTCCAGCAAGACAGTCCTGGATCATTACCTGAGCTTGTCATCCCAGACAAACTTCTTTCGCGGGCCCATCACCCTTTTCCCAGGTTTCTCCTCATCCTCTTCCTCTGAGCCGTTCTTATCGCCCTCCTCTGACTGCTGCCTGCAGGTCACACGTGCAGCCAGAAATACATTAACATACATGCATACTTTCACAAACCAACAGCTTCAATAAACTTTACTGGATAAAGTTAACAATAATTACTATCAGGGGAAATACTGATGTCGAAAAATAAAAACACATCTGCTAAAATTCAAATTAAAGAAGTAATTGCAATGCGGTCTTCGGTAGACAAAGAAGTAAACATGACTCCAACTGTAATTTTTTTGATGGGTTTTTTTCAAATGGTAAAAAAGATAGATAACGTTTTAGTGTAATTTCACTTTAGCTTCTTACTCAGCTGTTTTCTGACACAAAAAAGGAGTTACTTACTTTGCAACCTTGGCCATGCAGTCCATGTTATATCTTGCTATCTGCTCTGGCATCACACTGCACACAGCTAGCTTCAGCTTCAACAGTGGCGTCCTTAGTCGGTCGTCCTGAGAGAGAGAGAGAGAGAGAGAGAGAGAGAGAGAGAGGTGGAGGCAGAGCAACAGGGAGAGAAAAGGAAAACAACAAAATAAACAAAAAGAAAAAGGAAAAGAGAAGGGTAGTGAGTGGAAGAGTCAAAGGCATAGAAAGTGGGGGAGTATGTTGATGTATTTTGTCAACAATGCTACTTTAATGGTCCATGACAAAAGACATTTGGAAGCCTGTTTTCAGTGGCAGTCCTTGTTGCACTCGTCTGCCTACACAGAGATCCTTGTGTATTAACAACTGAGGCAGTAAGGATGGCTGGGGATTAAAAGCTTTATGAAAAGGCAAAAAAATAATGTGAAGAAACTACAGGATAACATTTGGGGTTAGACAGCAGGAGCTTAACAAAGCAACTCAAGTGCAAATCAGAAAACAGAGTTTGAATCAAACACTTGGATATTTTGCTGCTTCCCCAATGTGCTTGTTATGTAAAATCTCCAAATAGCCAATATTTCGTGGTCACTGATGAGTGAATTTGTTGCCAAATGAGCCACAGGGGGGTCATAAAAATTACTGGTATGATGCAATTAAAAATAAAAACACCCAAAATCAGGAAGTGCTTGGAAGAGAGGAAAAAAACAAAAAATCAAGTCAGATCACTGTAAAGATGTAGAGATAACAGAGATGTGTGAATGCTTGCAGCTAAAACATGAAGATTCAAAGTTTAAACTTGGTAATCTTGGATAATTTTTGCACTTCTGCCCTACACTGAATGTGGACTTGTTTTTTTCCCTGCAAAGTTTCACTTCTGACTGCAATTGTAATAATACAGAGACAAATTATGAAAGTCAAGCCTCTCAGCAGCCAAGTGCACAACCACTTCATGCAGCGATTGGCCAGGTGTGCAAAGGTTTGCAGGATTTGAACTTCTATCTCACCCTCCTTTATTATTTTTCACCCAACTACCTCTGTTACTTTTTGTCTGCACAAACAAGTGTAACATGATGAATGCCTTCGAGGAGACTGGCCAAAAATGAGCGCCGTTATCTCCATTAGCGCATATCGCGTCTCACCCATCTATGACCGCAGGCTTTTCACCCCAACTTCAATTGTGGTCGTACCCAACAACACTTTTTCCTCAGACCCATCATATGAACCAGTCATTGGTAGTATCCTTAACCCTGAAGTTCAGTTATTGTTGTTACCACAACTTCACATGGTTACAGAGTGCTTTCAGCAGAGAACTTGCAGGTTAGGTTTGTGCACATGCCTTCCTGAATCTGACTGTTAGTGACCACAGAGCAATAAAAAAGACTGCAGCAGGAAAGATTTTATTCAATTCATATTCTGGATCAATGTAATGCGAGGGGATTTCTCACTTCCTCCTCAGATAAGCCTCACTCACCTGGATGTTGAGGCTGAGCTTCTTCAGGCGTTTGAGGAGGGCCTCTTTGTTGCATGGCACAAATGCCTCCATGTGCGAGTAGATGTCTGAACGCGCCTCAGGAGGCTGCTCCTGGACCTGCAACTCAATACTGAGAGGAGGAAGAGGAGGGAGAAAGAGAAAGGGAGAAAGAGAAAGTCAACATTGTGGGATACAGTAAGGGACTGACAAATAAAGGGGAGGGAAGTAGTGAGGAAGATAAAGATGGTGGGACAGAGAGAGAGAATAAAAGAGAACAGAAAAATACTTGGCAGTGGCAGAGGAATGAGGGGGATGAGCATAAAGTTGGAGAAACAAGAATGGAAATGAGAAGCATGTCATTAACACAGACAATGAGAAACAGAGAGAAAACACTTAAAAGATGGCAGGAGAGGTGACGAGGGAAATCTGCTGAAAATAAGTGAGAAAGACTGAAAAGAAGGAGGAGGAGAGTGAGCTGGGATTTGGCTGACGGTGATTTAAAAGCTGTCCTACTCACTCCAGGAGAATGTTATTCATGTCCAGGGTGAAAAATTTCTTCCTGCCCTCCTGATCAAACTGCCGCGAGGCCTGTGGGAGAAAAGGTTGAGTCAGCAAACGGCACTGTTCCATACAGTACAAATACATATAGATATATCTGATGCTGAGCCTCTGAGGACTTCACTGACAGACACAAATACTTCTTCTCTACCTGCCTGATACTGACCTTACTCACCTTGCTCTAATTTTAACTTTGCACCTCAAAGGGTGCTTTGACACCTAACCTGTCTGGCTCGGTTAAAAAACTGCATTTGTCCATTCAGTGCATTTCATTTGGGCTTGTGTCAAACCAGGACTCAACGACAGACTAAAACAACCGGACTGAAACCAGCTGAACAGGAGAGCCGCACCCCATTTAGAGGAATCTTTGGTGTGAAGCCACAGGATTTTGTGATAGTTAATATTTGATTTTCCCTGATTAATCTGAAAGTGTAAAGGAATCGCAGCAACATGTGTTGTGCTTTTTTTCTCCACTATCTGTTCCTCAATAAAAAGTGAGTTGAAGGTAGTGGCCAGAGAGTAGCTGTCTCCCTGTGATATGAGGCTACGAAATGCCTCTTTTCACATCATTACTTATGACAAATCAGGGTCAATATGAAGATGAATCAGACCAGATCTAAAAGACAACATCAGCCCAAATAAACCAAACAATGGGTCAAGCAGAGTGATACTGACTTTAAAGAAAAAAACTCATTACTGTTGATTCTCCCAAGCTTCCCCCACGTTATCTTTGGAAGCAGCAAAAAAATTCCACCATTTCTTTATTTATTCCTCCCTCCTCCTCACTCTTCTCCTCTTCACCTCTGTATCCTTCACTTGCATCATCCTTTTCAATTGCCTCGCTGCCTTTTTTCATTTTTACCAACATCTAGAAAAAGATTTCTCTGCACCAGATTGACTCTGTGGCTCCGAGATAGAAGAGCAACAAGAAAATAAGAACTTCTTCAAAAGTAGTGATGCCAACCCTGCTGTTATAGTTACATAAAAACCCTCAGGGTTCAGTTTGGAGCCAATACTTTAGAGGACAATATTCTCGTTGGATTGAACAATAACAATAAACATTCTGTGCCACTTCCTCAGCTGATTGACATTTGTGTTTAACTTCAGTAAAGAGGCTTCACTGGTAATTGCAGCCACCCACAGGCAGGCTACAGTTGACTCACCGCCCGCAGGTCCTCGATGCGTTTAATAAGAGGAGCAGGCAGTCCATCAGGCAGCGGGGGTGGAGAAAACAGTCCGCTGGAAGACCCAAGGCCTCGCCCTTGGGTCCCTCCTCCTGCTGCTTTATGAGTCGGAACACCGACTCCCAGGATGCCGTTCTCTCTGGCCGTCGCCATGGCGTGCTGCTGGTCAGTGTCCAACAAGCTGAAGTCCAGGTCACCTAGGAGATCCTGCAGCTCCTTCTCGTTGGCTGAGCCCAGCAGTGACATCACAGCGGCGTCCGAGGTGAGGTCTGCCAGTGAGACGTCGTTGCTGGCTGCGTTGCCCGGCGGGTGGGCGGAGTTAGAGGCTAACAGGTGGTTTGTAGAGTTGGCAGAGTTGGGCTTATTAGCCACACCTACTGCCTGGCCGGGTTGAGACACGTTGGGGTTTCTTTTCCTCATTTCCTCCTTCTCCCGGGTGAAGCGGCGGAGCATGGCTGCCAGGTACAGCGAGTCCTTCATCAGCTTCTTCCTCTTCTTCTTCTCTGGCCGATGGAGGTTGAGCGCCGTCACTCTGATGGGAGTAAATCACAGCAATGCCTTGTTTTTAGCAAATTGTTACATTTGTGTTTTGGCATTTTGATTCACTTCATTCATGCAGGCCGAGCTCAGTTTTTATTGTTCTTATCCAGGTTTTGTTCATATTCAGGATATGACCTTTGCATGGAACATGTAAAGCACAGTTATCACTCTCCCTGTGGACATGGGTCTAACAGTATCTGATATCATTTCTGATCATCTGTGTGCAGTTGTGTCCTCAACATCTCAGCCACTATGTTCTGGTCCAACAGAGAACAATTAGACACACACAGAAGCTCAGAACAGAAGCTGCAGCAGCATTTGTTTTGATTATTAATGTTTCTCACCTTTATCAAAATAACATGTCGACCAAGTCGTTATTTCGGTAAATAACCATTTCTAACTTGTCACACAGCTCACTGTGAGCTTCTGTCCAAGTCAGTCAAAATTAAACAGGTCACACAGCTTATCTCCACTACACCATGCTTTATTCACTCAACGGTTTCGGCTATCTTGCCTTCTTCAGGGTGATGACCCTTTGGTGAATAACGCATGGTGTACTGGAGGAAGAGAAGTTCAACGTGTTTTAATTTTCAGGTTCACAACAACTTACACAGCTGCGTTGATCTCAGTGGCTTGTTGCCACTTTTCTATTGCAATTTTGCATTAATGTAGCCGGCAAGCTATGTAGGAAGATAATGTCCACGTTCTTGATCCCACGCTTTAAACTCTAATTAGTCAACTGTTTCTCCAGCTGCTGGAAAAAGCTATAAATGGGCAAATCTGAGATGTAGGCAGCTATTCTGAGGTTTGAAACCAGGCTACTCTACTTCTTTTTGTAATTTTTTAACAAATCCACCAGCTGGTCTTCAAAATCCTGCTACGGGAACTAAGACAATTCATTTACATTGAAGAAAGACAGAAAAGGAGCAGATGGAGGTGAAGGTGCAAGATGAAGATTAAATTAAACACATGCCACAAATACAGTAAGTGACATTTTCACTGGCAAACTGAGGCATCGACACATGCTGACAAAGACGACTCAGAAACATTAGGGGAGCGAGGAACTATGGGGATTCTGAAGGATTAACCTGCAGTCTGCTCTGAAAGATCCGACACACACACACAACCATATATAACATCATCCGTTTCATAATGGCACAATAGCAATAGCTGGAGCTATTTTTGGAAGTTGTTTTCAGAATGGTGGCATGTTGGAGTATTCGGCCTATCTGAGCGTGGATAATGGAGCGTTTTCTAGAAGGTGGCTCTGGCTTGTCACAGCAGCAAAGAGCAAGTCACAGTCAGCATCCCCGCCTCATGATAGATGTATGAGAGGGTGTGCACAAAAGCAGAGGAGTATAATGTCTCACGGGGGGGTGGATTATTAGCAGGTAGAGTGGACAGATGCGTCATCACATATTCACAATGGCCCACAAATCCATGGGTGTCCAAAAGGTCAACTTTTAAAGCCATTTACATAACAGTGTCTGTGTTTTTGACATTTTGAAGTGACATTTTTTTTCAGTAGCTTGGATTAATGGTAATGAATCATTTGATTACATGGGAGATTTTTCTTAAAGGTCTATTTTACAGGTGCGTGGAAAGTGATGGCCCTTATGACAAGAACTTACTGAGTGACATGGCGGGAGTTACAGCATCCTCAGCTACTCATGAGCCATTCATTACACTTTTTAATTAAGATTAACCCAAAAATCTCTTGCATACGTTAGTATAACTTCATCAACTGACAAAAGAAAACAATACTATACTGCCATGATTCTCACCCTTGTTTAGGTACTCTGTTCTTCTTCGGGTTCTTCTCTTCCACATTGTTCACTTCTTTCTTTTTCCTCTTCTTAATCACCTGCCCCCTCTCGTCATTCGGCTTCTGAAACAAGACCACATACAGTTTTTAAGTCAAATCAGCAGATGACGAGAGTGCACAATGGCAAAGGATCAATTCTGTCTGTGGAGTGTGTGTGTGTGTGTGTGTGTGTGTGTGTGTGTGTGTGTGTGTGTGTGTGTGCGTGTCAGTCCCTTCAGGGATCACTCTTGATGTGGTGAAAGATAATGTCTGCATCATATCTCACTAAAACCTATGAAAATCAAGCTCTTGTTGGGGACATTCATATGTCTCGTCAGGACTGATGTGATCCAACGTGTGGTTTGGCCCTGAACCCCACACTTCTCCAAGAAGAAGAAGATTATTAGAAATAAAACCATAAAATTCATAACTTCTATGATATGACCGTTTTAGAGGTGTTGATTTAACTTTATGGTTAGTTTGGAGGCTGCAGTTTGTGGTGCCGCTGAAATAGCATTGCATTTCACTGAACGGCGTTTCGATTACTTTGTCCAACCTAATTATATCAGTGAGGGTAGGCTAAATGTGTATAGTTAGACAAAGTGTTAGACTACACGTCATCCTTATTTTTTGTAGCAGTGTGTGATTTTATGGACCCTGTCAAGTAAACTAAACAAAATTAAAAACCTTATGAATAAAAACAAGGTAGACTCACCTTGCCCTCCTCTCCCTCGGAGTCAGAAGCTGCTCTGAACTGCAGTGTGCCAGTGTTGATGTAAAATCCCCCCAGCTTTGTGGTCAGAGAGGCAGGCACCAGCTCATCATACTGAGAAAAACAACAACAGAAGACAGACTGTGGTATAAGATCACTGGAAACTTAAAAACAATAAATCCTCTTA